>NW_003852470.1:9477855-9609583 GCF_000181295.1 Otolemur garnettii | reverse complement strand
GGATTGACAAATGATAATTGTGTATATTCATGGTGTTCATAGTGATGAAACATCTTATACTGACTATATCAAGGCCTCAGTGTAGGACTTGGGCATCCACTATTCTGTAAACTTTCTGGAGAGTTTCTCATATTTGAACTGTGTTTAAAAAGGTTAACTTGCAGCTGGGTACATGGCTCACACCTGTAATCCTAGCACTCTGGGAGGATGAGACAAGTGGATTGCTTGACCCTAGGAGTTTGAGCCTGAGGAAAAACAAGAGCCCATCTCTACTAAAAACAGAAAAACTAGCTGGGTGTTAGGTGCATAGTAGTTATTGCTACTTCGATGGCTGAAGCAAGAGGATTGCTCAAGCCCAAGAGTTTGAGGTTGCTGTGAACCTATGACACCATGGCACTCTACCCAGGGTGACAGAGTGAAACTCTGTCTCAAACAAACAAACAAACAAACAAACCTTAACTTGCTGCTAAATACAGTTTTGAAGCACACTGAAACTATTTTGGAACTCTTGAAATATTCCAGAGTCAAGTTCTCAGATGTTAGTGAGTCTATGAGTTGCACAAAGGAATTTATGTTTAAACCAAATGATATTTTGCAAACGAGATGTTGACACATATGTGTCCATTGAGATCAGCCTTGGATAGTTCTGGTCTCCTCAGCATACATGAGAGAAAAGGAAAGAACTCCACCCTGAAAAATAATTTAAAGTGGCAAAAATGCAAGGGACACAAAAATATTTGAACAGTGAACAGGTAAATTTTCATTGCTTTTTTTCCTTCAATTATTCTTGAGGGTAAAGACTTGAATGCTTCTGTTGAAGTTGTCTTCGCTTCAGATTACACATTAGGGCACTTTCTCCATGAATGTACACTCCCACAATCAATATCTATTTCATAGGAGAGGATTACAAAGATAACTGTGATACAGGGGGCTCAAGATTTAGTGATAACAAAGTAGAAAATGCAGCTCAGGGGAAAAAAGGAAAAACAAGAAAAGGAACAACAAAATATTCCCAGCAGTGAGTACACCATACTGAACCAGAGTTTATTTATATCCTTAAGAAAAACATTGAATATTCTAATTACACCTAACTCTCCATGGCTTAAAATATTATGCATTAGATTTTTTTCTGTTATATTTTGTTTGTTTAAGGAAAGAAAGATTTTGTTTAAAAAAGAGTGAGCCAAATTATTCTACATTAAATTATTATTATGTACTTTGGAGTCAGTATACAGGATGCAGTCAATTCTGTGTATTTATTGTCATTATAATTTGCATCTTGGGAGCTTTCTGTCATGTAAGAACAGGACTAGAGCAATGAGATTTATCAGAATGGCTACTTGAGATCACCATTTATTTTGAAAAAGGTTTTTAGAGGAACTAATTAGTTTTTAGGCCAGCTGGCCTTTGCTGTGCCTTTGCCAGTTTGTCTTTGAAACAGTCTGTATGCTAGCCAGGAGACATACCTACTTGATTTTGATGGCTTATCAGTATTAAAAGTTTAAAATTTCTGGTAGGACCACATTTTATGTTCATAATATTAGCTATTTGCTGATTTATGTGGCAAAAATCAAGGTAATCTTTTAATCACTACAGTATTAAATTTTTTTAACATTTTTTTTAATTAGAAGAGACAGTGCCATCCTTTATACAATTGGTTTAGAAAACAGATTTAGCATCTACTTCATGGGCCAGGAAGACCAAATTTTGTGCAAGGGGGTGTGAAAAATGACTAGGTTGGTAAAGTGATGTAACTATGACCACCATATATGTAGAGTGTCCCAAAAGTTAACCCTAAAGTCACCATACATAGGGAAAACGGGAAGTTGTAGCTGAAAGTACCTCTGTTTATAGAATATTTATTACAAAATCTTATAAAATACTTTAAAAATATTCTCTGCATGTTGGTTGTCTCTTTGTACAATTTTGTAATTAATATTTTATAAACAAAAGTACATTTACAGCAAGCTCCCATTACCCAACACCCCTGGGAAATGACAGATTCCAGATAAATGTAGTTTTTGATTGTTTGATAGTTACTATTAAAAATAGGCCTAACTAATTCTATTCTCTATACTATACCACACCATACCATAAACTCTGCATTGATTTGATATTAATCTTGAAATAGACAAATTAAAAGCAAATTAAGATAAAGATAAGCTTTACTTACTCTCACACAGTTTTACTGTATTATAAAACAGTTTTGTAAATGCAGTATACAATATTAGTTAAATGTTTCAACTTCACTACCATATTTTTTTTTAAACTTCAAGTAATACACATTTAAAACTGTTATAGACAACATATGGGAGCTGAGGGAGTGATGCACAAAGCATGGCCCGAGTGCACCATGTTTAAACTCTGATTTTGTTAGCCAGGTCACATGTTGTTGCTTGAGAGTGCCAGTTAGTTGCTTTCCAGACAATAGGAGTTTATTGTAGCTACAATTTTCTATTTTCCCTATGTATGGCGACTTTAGGGGCAACTTTTGGGATATAGTACATTAATAATCTCTAACCTAATGTTACAGACCTAAAGTTAAAGCTAGTACCAGAAAATTATAATAAAATTCTAATCCACCTTAGTGAGAAAGAATACTCACCTGCATTTTATCTTCAGGAGACATAGTGTCTCATGTGGCTTTTTAAAAGAAGGAAATAGAGACAGAGAACACAAGAACCAGTGACCTGAGTTCTTATTCTACATCTTCACTCTTTTACTAGCTGACCTTAGGCATGAGAGTCAGCTTCTTCCTGCCTCAGTTTCCACATCTGTAAAATGGACAATCTCTTCTGCTCACAGAACTATTAAGGAAATTAAAATGAAATAATGAATGTGAAACACTCACAAATACTGAGCAAATATATGGAGTTACAAAACAATTACTTCTCTTTATTTGTGTAACAATGCCCTTTTCAAATTAGTTTACTCTTTTAATTAGTTTTCATACTTCTAATTTTTACCCTTGGCTTCAATTTTGTTACATTTCAGACTTCTCATTTAGTTTCTTTTAGATTTTATGCATTTTTTTTAAGACACAATCTCACTCTGTCACCCTGGGTAGAGTGATCTGGCATTATAGCTCATAGCAACCTCAAATTCTTGGGCTCAAGAGATCCTTTCGGCTCAGACTTCCTAGTAAAAGGGATTACAGGTGCCTACTACTACCTCTGGCTAGTTTTTCTACTTTTAGTAGAGACAGGTCTTGCTCTTGCTCAGGCTAGTTTTGAACTCCTGAGCTCAAGTAATCCACCGGTCTGAGCCTTACAGAGTGCTAAGATTAGAGGTGTGAGCCATCACACCCAGCTAATAATATGCATTTTTATAACAATGTTTGACTCTTCTTTGAAAGGAAGTGACATAAATGTAAATAATGGCATTATAAATTTTCTGTTCCAGTTATGTTCTTCATGTACAAACATGTTACCCCTGACCATCTTTTTGGGAAGGATGTGTTTATTTCCAACTCTGGGCTGCAGCTCAGGATCCCTGGATTAAAATCTCATCTGTATCTCTAGCTGCCTACGTAAACTTCTACAAATTCATATTTTAAAATAAATCTTCATTGAATCCCACTGATCTAAGCATCCAGTAGACAACTACAAATTGGCAACCTTTCCAGTCATCTTTTTTTTTTTTTTTTGAGACAGAGCCTCAAGTTGTCCCCCTGGGTAGAGTACTGTGGCATTACAGCTCACAGCAACCTCCAACTCCTGGGCTTAAGGGAGTCTCCTGCCTCAGCCTCTCAAGTAGCTGGGACCACAGGTGCCCGTAACAACGCCCGGCTATTTTTTGGTTGCAGCCATCATTGTTGTTTGGCTGGCCGGGCTGGATTAGAACCCACCACCTTAGGTGTATGTGGCTGGTGCCTTAGCCACCTGAGCCACAGGCGCCAAGCCCCCAGTCATCTTAACAAATCCCCACATCTGTGGCACATGGCCAAGGCACAGTATCAATCTCCTAGAGTACTGGGAGGGTCCAGTGATGTACCCAGGAAACACTGAGCACAATTCAGGGACACAAGAAATGTTCAGTGTCAGCTGTTCTAGGTTAGCTCCTGTGAACAAATATGAACCTGAAAGAGCCAGTCCTTCAAGTTCAATCCTGAGCAGCTTGCTGGACCACTCTGTTAAAACAGACCCAAACAGCCATTTGGGAGGAATGCACTGTAAATTCCCCACAAACCCACACCTTTTTAACTTCCGGACTTTCAGAGCTTGCCTGAACCAACCAATCAGAGCTTACCTTCCTTGACCAATCAGAGATCAGCTGTATCAACCAATCAGAACCAGATGAGTTGCAAGCCTTTATTTGCATAACAGACTTGATTGGGAATTTAGGTGGGAATTTTTGCTATAAAACCTGAGCCCTCTCTCTTTGTTCCCTGGACCTCATGCTTTATGGAGGCTGCATGTCTCGTGTTTGCAAAGTGTTCAGTGGAATAAAGTCTTTCATTCAAATTCGTTTTTCACAGAATGTTTGTTCACACCCTTCAGCAGACTGGGGCCTTATAAGACAATCTGGGACCCAGGAACCAAGAGGCTGACCAGTCCCTGCAGAATTTCATCCATAGTCTCTTCCTTCTACCTGAATCTAACTTCCTGAATGACCAGTGAAGTTCTGCAAGTTGGGTGCACATCTAATAGAATAATGGGGCTTTGGTCTGAAATGGGAACCAATTAAACCATTGTTTTCTTTTGAACATTCATGAAAAACAGGAGTCTCAATTTCTTTAAATGTCAACATAATGCAACCCGGCCTCTTTTTCTTCCAGTGAAAGAACCTATTGTTTCTGTACATGTTAAACAATTGGAAGGTAGGAATTCCATGTTACTGTGATCACTTTTCAAGGACCAGCTGCTTCACTGATCTTTTCCCTGCTCCCGAACAGTACATAGAGCAACCTGCTCCTTAGAGCCATGGATCTGCAGGAAGACGGAGGAGAGGTATAGAGAGGCTCCAGGGAGAGGCCAACGTGAAATGGACAGGGGTCAGCTGTCCAGGGACTGATGTACGCCACAGAATGAAGCAAAGGCTATTTGGAAAGAACTTGCTGATCTTAGACAGACAATCTGTTGTGGGGTTTTCTTGTTTGTTTGTTTGTTTTTACTGTTTTTGAAACAGGATCTCACTCTGTTGTCCAGG
Source organism: Otolemur garnettii (assembly GCF_000181295.1). Lineage (NCBI taxonomy): Eukaryota > Metazoa > Chordata > Mammalia > Primates > Galagidae > Otolemur > Otolemur garnettii. Next base: position 9,604,435 of record NW_003852470.1, on the reverse strand, counting down.
CTAGAGTGTCATGGCATCATCACAGCTCACAGCAACCATCAGTTCCTGAGTTCAAGTGCTCCTCCTGCCTCAGCCTCCCAAGCAGCTAGGACTACAGGCACCCACTACAATGCCCAGCTAAGTTTTTTCTATTTTTAGTAGAATCAGGGTCTCACTCTTACTCAGGCTGCTCTCAAACTCCTGAGCTCAAGTGATCCTCCCACTTTTGCCTCCCAGAGTTGTGGGATTACAGGTATGAGCAACAGCGCCCAACCCAGTCTATTGCTTTACAATATTTGTAATTTAACCAAATACTAGAAAAAAATACCAGTAGACAACAATAGAAGAGTATAACAAATTATAGGGCATTCTTTGAATGAAATATTATCCAGCTGTTCAGAATCATAATCATATTTTCAAAGAACATTACAATTGGAAATTCGCTATGAAAGTTTTTAAAGCAGTATTCAGAACCATACAACCATATATAGTGTGCAAACCCAAAATTAGTGGTGAGAGAATTAATAACAGTAACAAAAAGTCATAAATACCTTTTATTGAAAGCTTTACAGGACATATACTAACAGTGTGGGGATACTGGTTTTATTTGTCCTGCAAATTTTCTTATACTATAAACAATTTTATTTAGTGAAGATGGAGTGTTTTCAACATGCTAATAAAATGATCAACTACTCATCATGGTATGTGAATATTCAGTATGGTAGAGTACCACCCCAATAAGCTTTTTGTTCTAATCTAATATATCCAAAATTATAATATTAATGGTCAGACTCTCCAAGACTCAGGACAGTTTTTTATTTGTAAAAATCAACTTCTCAGCACTCACTGTAATATCCCCAAATCCTCACACATACCACCTCAAGTAGTTTTACATTAGCTTGAGGGGGTAGGGAGGGGCAATTGTTTGTAGCAATATCAGTTAGACACAATAGCTATCATTTGTGTTCCAGGGTTTTTATAGGATGCTCTTCATGCATGTTCTTGATTATTTACAATGACCCTGTGAATAACATGACACCATTCCTATGTAAGAGAACAGAGGCTCAGAGAACTGAAGATACTGAGAGAGCCTACAATCTGACCTCGGTTTCTGGCTTTAGAACCTCACTCCATTTCCCCAGCAGGATGAAGTTTCTAAGTGTAAGACTCAACTATTCCATCTCCCCAGTTTTGGGGAGACAACTGTAAAGTATTAACCTGTGGTTGTTCTCACGCCTCACGTTGCCTCCATCACCTGTAGGAACAACACTACAAAGTAAAAACTTCCTATTGGTGACTTTTTTATTTTTTTTAGAGACAGAGTCTCACTTTATTGCCCTCAATAGAGTGCCGTGGTGTCACACATCACAGCAACCTCCAACTCCTGGGCTTAAGCGATTCTCTTGCCTCAGCCTCCGGAGTAGCTGGGACTACAGGTGCCCGCCACACATGGCTATTTTTTTGTTGCAATTTGACCAGGGCCAGGTTCGAACCCACCACCCTTGGTATATGGGGCCAACACACTACCCACTGAGCCACAGGCACTGCCCCATATTGATGACCTTTTGGGTCAAAAGATGTTAAACAAGGAATATATGGAAGACATTTCATCTGGTTAAAAGTATTCTGGAATATCACGGGGACAGAAGTGACATAAAAGGCTAATGTTGATGGGCCTCTGATGCTCACCAGACAACAGAATGCCCAGATATTATAATTTGAGGAATTGTGGGATCTGATAGAATAGACCTGAGTCCCTCTCACCATCTGAAGCCCAGGGAGGTGGCACCATTGGTGAAGTTCCCTGTCGTCACACAGGGTGAAGGTGACAGAGAGAGGGCTGGGTGGTTTGTCAAAGATAAAGGGCTTGGGTGGCTCCTGGGAAAGACGCAGAGGTTAGAAGAGGGAGAAAGAAAATGTGCATGAGTAGGGAGCTGGGGGACCCTGAAGTGGATGGGGAGATAGGACCAGGGACAGTGAGGAAGCAGTGAAGACCCTAGGACCTGGAACCAGCTGGAACTTCATCACCTCAACAAGAACCAGCGTGGAGGGATGATCCTGTCTGAGGATGGGCCAAGACTGGGCATCCTATCTCAGAGGACGACAGCAAAAACAGAAACCAATACCCACAACCAGGAGTTCCCATGGAAGTCTTCTTGCTTCTGGGCACTCAGAAGGAGAAAAGAGAAAGCATGAATTTGCTGAGAATAAACCTGAAATGGCAAAGACTTAGGTTAGCTTTTAAATCTATAGTCTTCTCTGGCAGAATGGGATCTCCAAAGATAAGTTGAGTAAACAGAAAAATAAATAGGGTTCACTTTTGGTTTGTGAAATACTGTATCCACTGTATCTAACTGTAGCTACAGTTATTTTTGTCCACGTAATACCTTGTTTCCCTCTATGCCTATTTTTATTCCCCTGCCTTGGCTAAATTTAATTGAATTTATTTTAAGACTTTAAAAAAGTTTTTTTTTTCAGGTTAAGATAAAGTACTTCCACATTTTATGACTTAATAGTATTGAGGACTATCAGAAAAGCTCAAAATCTCTGTTATAATGATATCGATTGATACATAGCAATCCTCCTGTTCATACAGTGCTCAAACCTCCTATATATGCCTAACTGTATTCTCCCCAAAACCCTCTAAAGCAGTGATTTTCAACAGTGTGCCATGAAAATTTTTAAAGAGCATTAATTAAATCATTTTCAAAAGAAGTTCAAAGCACAGTAAGAATATTCTATTTTTAATCTTTTTTTGATCAACTAATTTAAGTGTGCTGTAGAAGTTTAACTATAGGTTCAAGTAGGCTTTGAGATTTTTTTTAATGTTGAAAAACACTGCTTTAGTGCAAGGAGGGCATATGGTATCTCATGTTTTTAGATGCATAAACTAAGGTTTAGAGAAGTTATTGTAAGTGGATTACCTCAAATCACAATGAAGGAACAAGAAGTCACAGGCCCCTTAAACCTAAGCCTCAGCCCTCACCCCTTTCTACTGTACCCATGACCTTACTTTTGCCATGAGGACCAGGTGTGCACCTGGCCTCTGTTTGCTATTCCACACACAGGAGAAGCCCAGAAGACATCCTGCCAGACGTGCTACCCACTTTGAAATCACCCAACTTGCTGTGTGGCCTCAATACATAAGATTGAAGTATTCAGATAGGGAAAAGTATTTCCCTAAAACTCCTTCTCACAAGCCAGGGCCCACTGAGTCTGCAAAACCTTCTTGTCCTTTCCATTATTTTATTCACAGGGCTGAGGAGTTGGACACCTGCTCTAGAAGATGTGTTCTTCATCAGAAGACAACCATGTACAAGGCTCAGGACAAAGAAGAATTATTTGAAATTACAGGAAAACTTGTTACTCTAAGCCATTGATCTAAGTTAAGAGATAAATACATGGGTTGTTAGGGAAGCAATAATTTGAAGAACATCAGATATCCGTGTGTACAGATACCTCAGTTCAATCCGACATTATTTGAGTAGAAAGCTTCACACTAAGCGTGTATGGTAAGGAAGCCCATCAGCAGTATAAGGAGGGGTCCTGCCCTCAGCATGTACAAGCCAATGGAGGACACTGGGCCAAAATGCAGTAAGGGCAATCAAGGCCAAGTGCATTTAGAGTTAATAAGGAGGGGCCAAGTGAACACTATGGGGTTTGAGAATGGAGTAAACATACGGCTGGGGAATAAGAGGAAAACTTCGAAAAAGGGGGAGAGGCAGGGTGTGGGTACTGAGAGCTGAGAAGAGTTTCAGCAGCTTCTTCCATGCACATAGCCACATGCTAAAGGAAATGGTGCTTCATTGAGATCTAGGGCTCCCCACAGCCTCTCTCCCCAGGACAGAAAAGTCAACAGGGTATCTGCATTGCCAGATACCAGCAAGTGGTCTGCCTTTTCTGCTCTCTGATGTCAGCCCCCAGCTGTTCTGTAGAGTGCCTCCATCAGGTAGAATCATCCTTTCTCCCATAGCAAATATAAATTGCCAGAGCAAAGGAGTTGTCCCCTATCCTGAATGCCTGCCAACCTGCCAACCCAAGCCTGAGAAGAGCATCGAATTGCATTGACCCGCCCCCGCCAGGGGAACCTGGAGAGTATATAGAGCTGGGCCTCCAGGCTGTTCACTAGCTGGAAGCCCTCCCAACATGGGCTGCCAAGCCCTCCTCCTGTGGCTGCTGCTCCTCCACGCCGGCCTCCTACCTGCGGCAGGTACTGTGGCTCACACACAACTCAGGTCCATTTTGCTTGTGCCTTGTCCAAGCTTGAGAGGGAAAGTGTGGTTACTTGCACGTAGTTCGCCAGCACACCAGCTTGAAATTAAAGCCAGGTGCACAGAGCTTTTACTCTGATGAATGCAACCCAGCCACTGATGACATTTTGCTGTGATGATTTTAAGGAAGTTGGATCAAATATCTTCTATAAGATTTGTTTTCCATAAACAAAGCATCAGCCAATTTGTGGTTCTTTAGAAGCATGGCTCTGATTCGTGGGATTCTGGAGAGAAATAGAGAAAAAAGTAATATTTGGCTATGGAATAATCCAGTAAAATATTTTACTGGATTTAAATTTTCTTTGAATTTTATTTAAATTTTCTTTGACTTATATATTGATATTTACTACCAGATGGATTGAATTACAGTCATATTTTCTTTATTATTGCTGAATGGTGCTGTACAGTGTATAGTAAAATAATATCTTAGCCTGAAAATTATCTGGACTTGATTCATGAAAGCTTTCTAATTTGAAAAATCTATATCTAACCATAAAAAACAGATTCTTGGTTTTAATGTGTATTCCACATCTGGTCCTCTTAAGGAAATTTTCATTTAATTTGAAACTAAACTAATTTAAAATAGCCACATAATTTTGATTGTTTTTATTATTGTTTTGTGTCTTTGAGAAGGGGAAACCTTAGGGTCCTATATTACTTAGTTTTCTCACTTGTATTAACAAATGAAAATTTGGAAATACTCTTGACCAACAAATACCCTGAATATTATCTTTATTAACTATAAGGAAAAACATAACTCACCTACCACAGAATTGCAGTCAAGTACAAAGTTTATACTATATTCAAATTCTTTCTATGCTGTAGGTAATTGTACAGATAGGTTTATATCTAATATTCAAATGTATTCATTAAAACACACATGGGTGTTAAAAAGGATTTCAATACTTTCTTAAATCCTTTAAGTTTCTGGGTCTGTTTTCTCATCTACAAGTTCAGTGGTGGTTGAGCCGTCCCCCTACCCCCGTTGGCAATATGGGCTTTAGGGTCATTCAAGTCCTGACCAGGTGCTCTCTGGCCCTGTGAAGTTGGACACGTTTTTTAATTTCTCACGTAAAAAGGATATAACTCATGGAATTGTTGGGGAATTTAATGGAATGTTTGTAAAATGCTTGCAAGAGTCCTTCAGGCATAGGAAATGTTCAGTGTTAACTGTTAACAGTAGATGCTGTAAATTGTAAACAGTGTGCATATTTTAAACTGGGAAGAGATGAAAATATAGATAGTTATATTCAGAATACAACATTTTACCATGATGTGTCCATTCCCCAAGAAACCAACATATTTTCCACTTTCCATATTTCAGTACTAGGTTTCAGTAGTAAATTCAATGAGAAGGAATTCCATTCTTCCAGCATATTAATACCATGCAGATAAGTATTCCAGGCATTCATGAACTATCCCAAATGTGTATGGAAATTGAGAGGGCTTTCTAAAACATAACATTTGGAAATTTCTCAGAAAATCCAAAATTCAAATTCATCACACACATATTTGTTCCAAACAAAGATGATGCTGAGTTTGATGGTGCTGAAAGTGTGCGTATCAGCTTTGGAAGTTTACTCATAGGCATGGTTGAACATGCCACTGTGACCAATCCAGAATGAATCTCCATGAGTTCTTTACCTCACTTCCAGGCCAGGTGCCTTATTTGAAGTGCATAACTACTCTTGGAAATGGACTTGACATGTGATTTAATCTATTTGGAATCAAGTGTCCAAAGGATCTAAGATAGAGGCAAGGGTGGGACAGGGAGAGATAATTTCTGATCTGGGATAAGTGTAATAATTTCTGGGAGTTGGAAAAAAAGCCACCCATAAATTCAGTCATTCTCTTAAGACTACACTCTTCTAACTACTTGACAATGTATCAGGAAGTGCAAAGAATGCGTCCCTTGGAGTGAGGATCAGCCTTGAATCTGGTCTCAACCCTCTTGAACCCCAAACCCTCCTCTCATCACATTGCTAAACCAAATTCCAATGGAAAACTCAGTTGAAACAAGGGCTGGTTATTACACAGAGTACTAGGATAATCCAGTTACAATGACATCTGACTCTTCTCTTCTTTATTCTGCTTTCTGTGAAATTTGTAAACAAACCATCAAGTACCAGAGGATTTGCCATGCTGAGGGCCCACGTTCTGTTCTGGCCCTAATTCCTGGCACAGTAGAGGATAGTCCGTAACTAGACTGAATCAGTGAGTGGAGAAATAATCAGCAGCCTCAATATCACAGCCTCGGTAGACCCTCTCAGAATAAGAATGACAGAATTGTGCGGCTGTTTTCCCCTGAGCTGCTGCAACTCTAAGGTTATTTGAGGGGCTCAGCAGATCTTAAAGACACCGTTTGCAAGTATCAGTTATCAATGGGACCGTTTTCTCAGGGGCTTCCTGGTGCCTCTCTTTATCTTTGCCCCAGTTCCTAGCCCTTTTGTTCCTGCTCATTGCACGTTACCCTAGTCTGTGGGGGGTGCTCCTGAGCTTCCAGAAACACATGGATTAGTGATATGATATGGCCAAGAGGCCGTTCCGGGCTCTCATGCTGACTGCACAAGAGGCTTACATACAATGGGGCCAGTGAGACTGTCTGGGAACAGACACCCAGGGACTGTGCATCCCTCAGCTGCAAAGCAGGAGTCCCAAAACAGGAACAGAGGACGAGCTGGGATAGGGCAGGAGAAGCAGTCCTTCAGGGGAGACAGTCCTTGAACAGCCTATGGTGAGGTTGCATTTGTTGAATTAACGGAATATGTACCTGTTAATGGAGGTAAATGGACATTAGAATGAGCCTGTGAAAATTTGCACACACCTGAAATGGTGGGCTCATGTGGACCTAGTGGACAGGGCTTCGACAGCAGGGCCCATGGTTACACTTCAACAATCCATGCACCTTATCTCTTACTCTGGGGCAAGTCCCCTCTGACCCACACTCCAGTGCAGTTTGGAAAGTTCTGATTCCCAGACAGATTAAATATCAAAAGTACCCTAATAGCTGAATTACTAACCTCTTCTTTCTTTCCTTCACATGCCCAAGTGATTTGTGCTCTTGGCCAATGACATACCAAGTTAAGCTAACCTCTTTGGGTCTCAGTTTCCCCATGAATAAAATAGGGAGAGTGAGAGACTCCAACTCAGGGGGCTCCTGTGAGGATTTGGTGAGATAATCATGAGCAGTGCTCAGTCTGTGGTCAGCTCACTCCCAATAATGATGACAGCTCCATCCACCCACTTGCTCAGGGCAAATCCTTCAGTCATTCTCGACATACTGCTTCTTCTCACATCCTGCATCCTATCCACCAGGAAATACTGGCTGTACTAGAATCCAGCCACTCCTTACCACCCCACTCTGCCCTGCCCTAGACTGTGCCCCACCATCTCAAGCTGGGATACCTTCAGTAGCCAAGACTGGTCTCCTGGCTTCTTCCTTGTCTTTCCCAGCTGATTCTTAACACAGCCAGCAAGGTGACCCTTTTAAAACCCAAGTCAAGTCATCTCTATCTCCCACCTAAAACCCTTAAAAGCTTCCTCCTCTCACTCAGAGTAAATGTCAAGGACAGTGAGTCCCTCTAAGGTCTTCTCTCTGGTTCTGTCCTCATTTCTTTATATTCTTTCTCTTGCTCCCCTATTCAAACTACCCACACCAATGGAGTTTGGGAAGTTCTGATTCCCAGCCTGATTAAATACCAAAAGCACTCTTAATGGCTGAATTGCCAATCTCTTCTTTCCTCCAGGCCTTCTATTGTCCCTAGAATGTGCCTGGAGGTCTTCCTCTGGGCTGTTTTCTCTGCCGGAACAGTCTTCCCCAGATAGCAACAAATCTAACTGCTTCACCCCTATGTTTTGCTCAAATCACACTATCTGAATAAGGCTTACCCTGACCACTCCTTAAGAACCCCAAGCCTTGTTACCTACCCACTTTTATTTTCTTAGCACTTATCACTTCTGAAAATACTGTAAAATTCACCTATTTACTTCCTGTTCTATTTGTAAACCACTTCTCTCTTCTAGAATGTGAGCCCCACAAGGGCAGAGGTCTTTATCTGTTTTGTCTATCGATAAACACCAAGAGCCTAGAATAGGCCCTGGCACATAGTAGGTACCCAATGACACTAGAGTAGTTGAACAAACAAATGGTAAGTGTCCAATTAATGTCAGTTTTTCTTATTTTTTGGAAGCACAAGGTTGAGAAATTATTGATTGAAGCACCCAATACATGTGCATACACTAGGTCTGACAATTAAATTTGTGAACTTATCCTAGAAAAAGTGCTCATTGCTGAATATCACTATAGTTACCTTTGAAGTACTCCCCTTGGGAAACTATGCACTGATGCCAGTGCCTAGTTCACCCTTCAAAGCAATTTTGGAACTCATTTTCTGGAATGATGATCAGAGCTATCTATCATCATAACACAGAAAAACCACAACAATAATGTACATTACTTAGCAAGACACCACTACACATTGTCATGAATGCAACTGTGAGACAATGATATACCAATGTTATGAAACCTTACTGAATTGTTTGTACAGTGCTGCCAGCATAAATAGCACATTTACAAATTTAATTGTCAGACCTTCATATGATGACAGCTCTGATGGTCATTTCAGAAAAAGAGTTCCAAAATTGCTTTGAAAGGTGGACTAGGCACTGGTGTCAGTGCAGAGCTTCCCAATAGGAGTACTTTGAAGGTGACCATAATGGTACTCAGCAATGAGGAGTTACACAGAGCTTTCTCTAGGGTAAGTTCTTGAACTTGACTGTTAGCCCCCCACACACATACCAATTTAAAAAACTATTTTCTTTTATTCAATCCTCACTGGAGGAGAGCTAGGTGCCAGTCTTTCAAACATATAATTGCCCCAAATCCTGCGGTCAATTCTACTTTCACTCTTTTCTATTTCCTGTATTGCATGGGTAAAAAGAAGTCATGGATGTTTGTAGGTCCAACAGTCACCTGTGGAGCTTGCTATAAACATGGGCCATACCCCAGAAGATCAGTAGACTAGGGGTAAGGCCTAAGAATCTATAACCTAACCAGGTGTCCTCGAACTATGGCCCACGGGCCACATGCAGCCCGCCTAGGACATTTATCCAGCCCACTGGGTGTTTTTGCCACTGCTACCTGTTCTGCTTAGCAGCCAGCTCGTCCCAGGGCCTGCAGTCTGGCCCTCCAACAGTCTGAGGGACAGTGAACTGGCCCCCTGTTTAAAAAGTTTGAGGACCCCTGGCAGTTTCTCAGTTAAATCCTGGTAAAGGCAATTGAGAGACTGACCTTGACAAACATGGTCTTGTATTTTCTTTTCCCTACTTGGAGCTGCCATCACAGCCCAAGCCCATGACACCTTTTGGCTCAGTCATTCAGGTTACCTGCATCCCAGTTCTTTTCCCTCCCTCCCTTTGTCTCTGACTCACCTCCAGCTGCCCCTGACTGGGCTTCCATGTCTCTCCTCTGAGAAAGAATCCCAAATGCCACTCCCACTGCCCCCTGAAAGCCAACTTTTCTTAGCATTTAAAGTCCTAAAAAAAAAGTCTCTCCTATATGTCCATCCCACTGTCCCTCCAGCACAGGACCAGAGTTCCAGTGCAGGTGGTTCTCTCACTAGCCCTAGATGGGAGGGCTCATCCCTGTTTACCCACTTCCTCTAAATTTAGCCAGTCCATTCTTTAAATCCACCTGATATCCCACACCATAAATTCATTTCCCTGGCATTAAGTGAGTGTCTAGTACATTCTAGGCACTGTGCTAGGAGGATGGTTCATTCTGTCCAGGATCCTTCAATCTGGTTGGGACACCCCAAGGCAGTGGGTATCTAAAGAGTCTTTGAGACACTGTCATTTGCCACTGGCCCCTCAAAGGCTTGGCACAGAGCAGGTGCTTCATGATATTTGTTAAACTCAAATGAACTGAACATAAAGATTTCGGGAGATCAGGTTTTCAGAAGGGAGAATTAGGAAACACTTCATAAAGTTTTCTGATTTGGGGTTGCTCTTGCCTGAATAATAAGGATACCATGTTGATAGGAGATGTTATGACATTCCAGGGAATTTTAATAACCCAAGAGAAGTCACAGAAGTGGGCAGTATGAGGCTTCATTTTGAGGGATGGAAAATAAAATTCATCCATGGGACTGCTTTAGAAGATATTACTTACTTGTGATTAGATGCACTTAACCAGAAAGAGTTGAGAACCAGGTTTAAAAAGGACTGCTGGGCTTATGTTGAATAGTAACCAAATATCTCCTCTCTTACCAAAGATACTACTAAAAGAAAAATCCAAAAGTGTTAAATTAATTTAAATTAATATTAATTAAATAACCCCCCAAAGAAAATATATGTATATATATAATAAAAAGAAAAACATAAAAATAAGCTTAAAACTACACAAAAAAGGGGGAAATTATTGTAAAAAGATAAACTCAGGAGAAATTTGAACTCATCAAATAAAATAAAAAGATGGTTGAATGAATGTATAAACTGTAGCTTACTCAAAGAAAATGCTTCATAATTAACTATACAGATGGCGGAAGATTCATAATAAAATATACTGGCTGACAAAACACTGGAATAAGTGGGACAAACACCTTGATTTAAAGGGAGAATTGTAAGACCAAGCAAGAGCTTAAGGAAAAATGGTTCCAGAACATGAATTTCCAAACTTTCCACATGGATCCTTGGGATCATTGAAAATTCAGATCCCTAGCCCACACTCTGCTGACCCTGTGAGCTAGCAGATTCGGAGTGGGACTGTGATGCTGCCGTCTGGTCCCAGGTGTGTTCAGGATCCCAGTTCTGTTCTAACAAGACTGGTGCATGTCAGTTTCCTACAGGAGGGATGTCAGAGGATCCAGAGGAAGGCTGTGGAAGGGACACCCCGAGAGAAACATCATCCAAGGAGCACCTGGGCAACAGCAAGAAGGTGAGTCGCGGCTGGACAGTCCCCTTGGCCTGGAGGAGGAGGGGCCGAGGGTAGGTGGGACCTGCAGGGCAGGGATGTGAGGGCCCCTGGGGATGGACAGCCCTCACCCAGAAGGATAAGCCACTCATCTCTGGAAATAAAGACACCCCAGGCTTATTTCTGCTTCACAAGATGGAGATGAACTCAGATCTTTGTTCTTATACCTTAAAGACTGACTTAAGAGTCTTTATCTTAGGTGCTCTTAAATGTTGGAGTAGATGATAATTCCCAAGATCTTGTCAAACAGGCAAAATTCTGGGTTCCACTCCCAGACATGGGGTGCACTCAAGGAACTTACAAATTTGGCCTCCCAGAGATGACTGGGCAGAGGGCTACACTGTGAGAGGCACTGCCCTGTGGCCACTGGGAGGTGGAAAGATCAGATCAACCCACCTAGGGCTCTCCCTGGGCAGCACACTTCGGGAATTTGTGTCTATCTCTTTATCTTGCTGATTACTGGTCCATAAAATGGTAATAGTAAAAACTGCAGGCTCCCAGCGCTCCCTCTGTGGCAAGCACAGTTACCTGTATGTGCTTCGTGAATCTCCTCTGAGGTGGCTACTACTATCTCTGCCAGATGAGGGAAATGAGCACTTCAGTGACCCACAGGAACCACATGGCTAGTGAAGGGCAGAGCTGAGAAGCAGCCCCAAAGGCCAGCTGTGGCCGCCATACTCTAGCACAGGCGTCCTCAAACTATAGCCCACAGGCCACATGCAGCCCGCCTAGGACATTTATCCAGCCCGCTGAGTGTTTTTGCTGCTGCTGTCTGTCCTGCTTCGTAGCCAACTCATCCCAGGGCCCACAGTCTGGCCCTCCAATGGTCTGAGGGATAGTGAACTGGCCCCCTGTTTAAAAAGTTTGAGGACCCCTGACTAACACCTTGCCACCCAGCAGCCTTGCCTACCTGAAACTGTCAGGGACAGTCTGTGGGGCAATCCCTAACAAAATGCTCAGAGAGCTGTAATGCATGTGCCAGGTGACAGGAGAGGGAGGCAGCATCGTTGGGAATAGTGCACAGAGTGTGCACTTGCCTTTCACTGAAACTTTTGACTCAGCACAGACAATAACATAGCAGAAATTACCTGGAATTCCAGGACAGAGATCCTAAGCTAAAATATCAAGGAACCCGGAGCTCAGAGTTCCTACCTTAGGTTCTTGGGGGGAGCGGGAGAATCCAGAGTGAAGTGCTTCTGAAAAAAAAGCCCGAAGTCTCATCACAGGACAGATCTAACTGGGCCCCATAGACAACTGCCTTGGGGAAGCCACTACCATTGTGGAATCCCTTCTCTTCCCTGGTAAACTGAGGACAATGATACCGTACAAAGTAGTTGTGAGCCTTAAAAAGGTGCTATTTATAAAGGGTTATGCCAGGAACACAAATGTTGCTCAATAAATAGCCCTTATCATGAAGACGGGGAAGACGGTGGGGAAGATGACTCCATTCACTAACATTAGGTGCTGGTTGGGGTCTGCCTTTCTCCCAAAGATTGGCTTATTGTGCAACTCATGGAAGGTTCTGGAAGGTGTTCTGGCCGAGTCGAGGTGTATTTTGAAGGCGTGTGGGGCACGGTGTGTGATGACTTCTGGGATGAGAAGGCAGCGCAGGTGGTGTGCTGGCAGCTGGGCTGCGGGACAGCCATCTCTGCCCCTGGAGAGGCCTACTTTGGCCAGGGCTCTGGCTCCATTCTTCTGGACAATGTGCAGTGTTCGGGTTCAGAGTCCAACCTGGGGCTGTGCTCCCACGCCGGCTGGTTCACCCACAACTGTGAGCACGGGGAAGACGCTGGTGTCATCTGCTCGGGTAAAGTTCTTTCTATCTTTTCTGGGAGTTGACTTTTCATTTCTTCCAATCAGTCCTGAGTCTCCTTATTTCTCCCTGACACAGAAGGAGGCCTTTGTAACTCACCATTTCATTGGTATAAAACTCCCTGTCCACTCGGGTCCTCAGCTATCCTCCCCAAGAAAGAAACTGGAAACTTCTTCATGATATTTGTGAAGCAGTTGAATAGCCTATATCTAACCCCAATCCTCTATGAAGCCAAAGGTGATACATTGAAAAGAATCTTAGATTTGGAGTGAAAAGACAGTCCAGCTGCAGAGCAGACTACATGATTTATGGATCTCAGTGCAAAACAAAAATGTGGGTCACCCTTTTCAAAACTCTTTAAGAATCTCAAGATTGCGACTGCAGAGAGCATCATGGGAAGGGCAGGGCCCTTCTGTTGCTGGAGCCCTGGGGTCTCCAGATGACAGGCTCACCCCAATGGATTCTCTATGATCCCCTCCCATCAACCTCCAACTCCTTGTGCTTAATGTGGCTTTCTGCACATTATTCAACCTTTATCTAAGAAAGTGAGAACAATCACTGTAATAATAATAATGTGCCTTTCATCAGACATGTGAGGATGGGCAACCTGCTAGTTCCAATCCAATCTAGGAGTGGGGCCCAGGATTTTGCCTGTCCAATAAGCCTTTTTGCGGCTCACTCCACAGCTTGGCAGGCAGGCTGCCCACAACACCCACTGACACTCCTGCTTTCTGAGAAAGTCAACCCCATCCCCCAACTCTGAGCAGTATGTCACCAATAAACTGCCTTTGGGTGATGGGGTGAGTGTAGAATGAGGAGGAAGAGAAAGGTCCCTCCCTTCTCCTTAGTCGCCCACCACAGTGGGGTCCAGAGGTCTCTTCCCCCATCCCCTGCTCATCCCCCGCCATGTTCAACATGCCAGGAAGTGGGATCTGAGCCTTCGCCCTCTGGCCAGGACCTAAGCATACATCAAGTATGAATCACAGAAGGCTTAAGAGAAATCCAACAGTGAACAGAACTTCCCTGTTTCCTAGGACTCATGGACACTTGGTGAAGGCAGAGACACGGCCCTGCTGTGACAGAGACCTTTCCCACCACAGGTCGGGTCTGTCTTCAGGGCAGGTTAAGGGCGCGGAGGAGAGCTCTGGTTCATTAAAGCACCATTCCCAAGGCCTCTCACCAGCTTGCAGGGCAGAGGCAGCCCTGGCCCCCCCAACCTTCAGGACTCCTGAGTCCTGCCTGGTTATTGAACCATGTGGGACACTTTCCAAAGCCCTTCCTGTGAGTCCTCAGCCCAAGCAGAATTAAGTGGGATGTACCTTTTCCTCATCTGGGGGGTTCCAGCCTCAGTGTCCCTCTGTGTGTCCAGGACCAGGTACCTTTGGGGTGAGGGAGGGGATGAGAATAGTCAAGTTGGCAAATTATTCCCCTTATATCAGGGGAATCTTAAAATGCATTTCAAGTATACCTTTGAACGGTTGTTCTCAACAAGAGTTGACTTTGCCCTCAGGAGACATTTGACAATGTCTGGGGACATTTCTGATTGTCACACAGAAGAGTGCTATTAGCTTCTGTGGGTGGAGGGACAACTTGCAGCACACAGGACAGCCCCCAACACAAAGAACTTTCCAGCTCGAAACGTCAGCATGCTAAGGTTAAGAAACCCTGCTTTAGAGTCTTACTCTTTTAGTAATTACTTACTAATTATAATTAACTGATAATCAGTTAATTAATAATTGCTTCAATAATGAAAACAAAGTTGTCTATATCTCCTTTCCCAAATATTAGCCTTGGTCTAATTTCCCAATAATTTTCCCAATAATTTCTTCCAATTGTCCCCTCTTACTGATTAAAGTTGATTAAATTTTCCACTGGTGGGGGGTAGGTAATCTAATTTCTTTTCAATAAGACATTTTGACAGATGCCCTGAATCATTATTAGAGTCTATGACCAGATGTATAGGTGCTTTGTGCGGTCTCTCCTGAGAAATGGTCTCAGAGCACAAACCCCTCTACAGTTTTCTGAATAGAAAACCACCCCACCATATCCTGACAGCAACTCAGTGGGTTTATGATGCCTGCCTTGCAAATAAAGGAACTGAGGTCCAGAAACAAGGTTAAGTCAAGGTCAAGGTTAAGTGCCTTGATCATTGTCACACAGCAAATATTCCACATTCATGTCTCTGAATATCTATACCACCAAGTATCTACACTGTGGAAAAATTGCCCTCTACCTAGGCAAAATTTGCAAATGTTCAGACTTGTTTCTGACAGTCTGCTAATAGTTTCACCCTTCCCACCTACTTCAGGCCCCCCAACACACATGCCCTAAGACCTGGCAAACTCCCCAGATGCAGAGGACCCCTGTGCTGACCTGCCCTAAGACCCACCTTCCCACATCATCAAAGCTCACAACTTCTGCAGTTCCATTTCCTCGAGTACTGTTCCTCCCTGGTGATACTGAAAGAAAGTCGATGAATGTTAATTGGAGCAATGAGTAGTTGACTACATGAATGTGAGAACAAATGTGACTGGATTGATCAGTTCCAATGTTTCTCAAACGAATACCCCAAAATCGCATAGCCCAGGGTTGCCTAAACTAAGCAGAGACTCTCTCTGAAATCTTTTTATTTAAAAAAAATCACGTGAGGGGTTGCTCCAAGTTATAGTAAAACTATATTTATTGTATTATAAGAACAAGGTGTTGAATACTCAATAGCATGAGGTAACGTCAGTCCCCTTAAAAGATACACCGGTTAGCCTGTGAGACTCTCCTACCCCAATCTCAGGCAGAGAAACTTAGCAAATCAAATCTAGTTCCAGGTACTGGGCTATTGCTAAGCATAGAGTTTAGACTAAACTGTTTGCATTTCAGTGAATACTGAAAAATAGTCCAAAGATTTCTCCTTCTAGGATAGAAATGCCCTAAGCCTATTTGGATTAACCATATATGAGACTATTGTGGAGCAACACTGGACCCTTCTAGTAAGTGCAGGACATTCCAGAATTTTTATCATATCTTAGAGACTCAAGTTATATTCAACCTTCTTTTCTTCATACAGAATATGAGTATGAAACTCCAGGAGCTTTTGGTAAGAATCACACTTTCCTATGTCTTTAAAAGAACATCCACAGAGCTCTTCAGCCCTTGTTGTACTGAGCAACGCATGACTCTCACAGGAGATGGGGGAGAGGCTGAAGACCCACTGAATTTAGTCAAAAGGCCTCAACCAACAAAGGAAAAAACCAAATGGCTTCTTTGCCTTTAACCATGCAAGAAATATTTTCTCCCCAAACTGTTGCCCAAATGTATTTTAGAAAATTATGGAGTAACAATATAAATGTGGTTTAATAAATTACCATTCAGAGATATAATTAAACTCAAACTGAACTGAAGAAAATTCTAACTTTGCACAGCCAAATAATACATCCGAGGCCGGAAAGGCAGTGAATGTAGCCTTGGGACCTGTGTCCCTCTCACCCGCATTTAGGAAATCCAAAGATTAATGGAGAAAAGCACTCCCCAAGGCTGGGTGTGGTGTGGCTCACGCCTGTGGCCTGTAATCCTAGCACTCAGGAGGCCGAGGCGGGTGGGTTGCCTGATCTCACCAGTTTGAAACCAACCTGAGCCAGAGCAAGACCTCGTCCCTAAAAAAATAGCCAGCATTATGGTGGGTGTCTGTGGTCCCACCTACTTGGAAGGCTGAGGCAAGAGTATCACTTGAGCCCAAAAGTTTGAGGTTGTTGTGAGCTATGACGTTACAGCACTCTACCAAGGGTGACAACGTGAAACTCTGTCTCAAAAAAAAAAAAAAAAAGCAAGAAAAGCACACCCCATTGTTGACCTGAGTCTTGCCATGGTCCCCTTCCTTAGAAGTACATTTATGAGTACTATAGGAATACTTCTATAAGCAGTTGATCCTGTTGGCTTTCTGGAAGAGGTGAATTTGCACAAATAATCCAGTTTAAAAAAGCCATCTATAAATGACTCTGACCTCCCCAAATGCATGATCAACTTGCCACTTATCAAAACCTACTGAATATATTCCCCAAAAGATGCCATTAGCTCATCATCTTCTCCCTGAGGCCATCACACACATGCTGGTGCTTGCCCTGTAAACTTAGATAGTTATTTTGCCTGGCAAAGGCAGTGACACCTTGTTTATTTTTCTTTGCACTTAGATGCTGAAATTCTAACACCATTTCCTGGTGGTGAGTCAAGGTTTTCTAACTCCTCAGCTGATATGGCTTGGTGGGTCAGTACTTCTAAGTGTTGAGTTGTTCTCCAACCATGAAAACACTACCAAACAAAATGATTTCATCCATTGTGCATAATCCCTACATATTATGCTTTCAACTGACTCATAATCCTTTGTGTTTTTCTTTGTTAATGCACAGAGGAAGGCTCTGTCCTGCTCTCCAACCTTCTCCATCTACTTAACCCTTCCTACTCATCTTCCAAGCCACTGTCCTCTCTGATACCCCTAATCTTCCCATTCCATTGTGAACTCTCAAAATTGCTTCTCAGAATTTAGCACAGTTGCAAATCCACTTAATTTTAGATTAATGTGACTGCCTTTTCTAGACTTTCAAACTAGACTCTAAAGTCTGTGGCAGCAGGAACCAGGTCTGTGAGCCACAGTATCCACAGTGCTCTCTGCTATAACCCAGTATGTGCTCAACAGATAACTTGTTGCAAGGTTAGACAAATGGGTTGATGCAGAACTTGTTCCTTCTCCTAACATGTAATATTTCTGTATTTCTTCAAAAGACTGGCCACAAATGCAGCTAGTGAATGGGTCAGGCAGATGTTCTGGGCGTGTGGAAGTTTTCTACCATGGCCGGTGGGGCAGGGTTTGCGATGACCAGTGGGACATGAATGAAGCCAACGTGGTGTGCCGGCAGCTGGGCTGTGGGCGCGCCCTCGCAGCCCCTGCTGAGGCCGAATTTGGTGAAGGCAAGGGCCAGTTTCTGCTGGATGATGTGGACTGTTCGGGAAAAGAGAGTTTTCTGGGGCAATGTCCTCATGCCGGCTGGGGAGTACACAACTGTGGTCCCAGAGAAGATGCCAGTGTTGTCTGCACAGGTAATGACCGCTTCTCCCTCTGGATTGCATCTTCACTGATCCCATTGGCGATGCTCGCGCCATAATTGTAGGTCATCTCTGCCACCCATGCCAGCAAAGAGTAAAGACACATTGGTACCAGGAGAGCTTCAACCTGAGCTCAGGAATTTATTAGCCACAAGATGTTGAAATAGATTTTATACAGGGGAAAATAGAGCAAGCTAGTGGCAATTCCCTAACAAAGACTAGATTCCAAAATGATGGGCAAAAGGACAGCATAAGTCATGAATCACTCATGGGGTGTGTTCTTTCTTTATTCACAATGCTTTGGTGAACTAGGGATAAAGATTTTTCCCCACTAAAAGTTTGCAGTCTATTGAAGGTGACAAAGCACAGAGTTTTAAGTTAGAATAGCATTGGCTTGTCCTGTTGGTTGTGAATTCAGGTCATGTATTGCTCATGACAAGTCTTTGACCAAAGAGTAATGATCACACTCAAGAGCAGAGTTTGAGGCTTGTTTTGTGGGGGGTGGGGGTGGGGAGCTGTCCTGTGCATTGTCTTCTGGCCCCCAATAAATGATAGTAGCACCCCCCAGCCCCAATTTGTGACAACCAAAAATGTCTTCCAACATTTCCAGATGTCTTTTGGGGGAGCAAATTGCCCCTGTTTGAGAATCTCTGGTGTAAAAAATGTAAACATTTCCACCAAATGTGACCAGTATGCAGCACTCGTATTACTGATGCTACAGACATAACTTTGTGTGCCGATGGGGAATAAAGTAAATAATTCAGCTTCTAGGGCAGTAAGATTGGCCACTTAACAAAATTTCTGATTGTATTCAACCCAGCAAGACTATAGCCAGATGATGCTAATGTAATGAATTAGCTTTTTCTTCTTTTTTTTTTATGAATTAGCTTTTTAACTCCATTCAAGCATCTCAAATAGTGGATGGGTGTGTGTGTTAGTTTTTTCCATTTAGTTTTTGAGTTTTCTTCCCCCTTTGATTTTTTTAAAATTTATTTAGTGTTTTGGTTTAGGATTCCACCAAAACAGTCTGCTCTATAAAGCCCCTGGCTGCTGCTCTTTTGCATGTGTGATGAGTGTCCACCTCCTATTTGGAAGGGTTAAAGAGTTTGCACAATGGACGCAGCATGGCCACAGTTGGCCTGAACATGTGTTATCTGATATGCTGTGCTAATGAACATGTATACCTTTAATGGTTAAAGTTGCCTGAACTAACAAAGAGTCAGCATTTTAATTTTTTCTTCATTTTAAAATTCATTTCTTGTTTTAAACACCTCCAGAAACAGATGCCCTTTTCTAAAGCAGATCTTTTCTCTTCCTATATGTTAACAGACCCTGAGTACATAAAGCCCACAGCAGGTAAGCGTTTTGTTTTGTTTTTGTTTTGTTGACCTGACATGCTCCATTCTAGAAGCTACCTGGGCAAGTAATAGGTAAATAATAAAAGAATAAATGGAATAAGTGATGGGAGGGATCGGACTGCCACACTTCAGCACTCATTATTTGCCATTTCTGCACTCCTGGGTCATTAAGACAATCCTGCCATTCACTCTAAAATGCTGCTGGGCTTCTTTCTTTCTTCCACGAGAACTGTTAATAGCTTTATTTTCATTTCAATCATGAGGGTTTTAGTTTTTATCCAGTATTGCTATTTTCATTTTTCCAATGGAGTTGCTGTGAAAAGCATCATTCCTATCCCCATGTTGAGGAAAAATCTTGGTAAACTGTATCTCTCACATGGCAGTTCAATGTACATTCTGTCCCACTAGGTGGGACTTGGCGTGTCTGGGGGACGGAGGTGACCTGCCCACCATTTGCTCTCATGTTCCAACTTTCACCAAATTTCCAATCCATCTCCCTACAGAGAATGCTGAAGGATCACTGCAAGTGCCCCAAGGTAAGAGGCACTTACTAAATTTGCAATTAGTTACTTTTGGTTTAAAACCAGAAGTTTTTTTATTGCAACTGCTCAGCCCCATTTGGAGGGGAGAATGTAGTATGTATTCTGTACATGTAACGTGTATCAATTCCTGGTGTGTTAGGAAATCGGTGAGTCCTGCAGCTGGTAACAGTGGGAACGTGTTCAAAACAGGCCTGCCGCCTGCCAAAGTGGAGCCTTAGGATGAGGGAAAGACAGTGGGTCTGGCAGCAGACCCAGCAGCAGTTCTGAGCATTAAGTTCCGTCTCTGCCCTGAATTTAGTGCTGTGGGCAAGTCACTTACACTCTTTTTTTTAAAGGGAGATAAAAACACCTACTTGACAGCGCTCCCTTTAAATTAAATGAGATCACAAACATGGAATGGTAACAAGGGCCAGCTTGTATTGAGTGTTTACGATGTTCGGGCACTGTCCTAAGAACTTCACCTGCCTGATTATTAGTTATTTAATTATCTAACTGAGGGGTCCAAAAACTTATTTGTAAGGAGTCACATATAGTAACTATTTTAGGCATCTCAGGCCAGATTGTTACATTTATGAAACTGCTGCCACAGTATTAAAGCAGCCAAAGAAAATTCACAACTTAATGGGTATGCCTATGTTCTAATAAAATTTCATTTACAAAAGCAGGCACTGGGCTAGCATTGAAGCACCGCCTTTAGCTTCCTGACACCTGCTCTGAGGAATGAATTAATTCTATGCACTTGGCATGCATGGCGCTTAATTTTCACAGCAACCTTATGAAACAGGTGCTATTGTAATCCTCATTCTACTGATGATGAAACTGAGGCATAGGAAAATTAATCAACTTCTCCAAGGTATGCAGCTAGCAAGAAGCACAGCTGCTAGTCTGTTCCATATTATGATACTTTGCTTGGCTTTTTTGGACAGCTGATGTTCAAAATACACATATTTCTCAGTCCAACTAGTTTCTCAGGCCAGGAGAAATTGAAACCATCCCTCCTACTTCCCCCTCTTTCACGTCACATGACAAATGCCTCAGAAAATTCTGTCTCTACTTTCAAAACATATACTAACCCTGTTAGCACCTCCCAGCTCCATGGTTCCTCCTGTCATCCAAAGCCCATCATCTTTCAATGTAATTTGGCAACATTTTCTAACTGGTCTTCTACCTCCCTTTTTTCTTCCCCCAATATCCACATAGTCTGCTCTAGTCACAGAGACCAGAGCAGGCTGATACATTGTAAATCGGATCATTCACCTTCTCTCACACCCCTCCAAGGCTTCCCACAGTATTTGAATAACGCTGCATCAGTTACCGTGGCCTTTGAATAATGCTGCATCAGTTACTGTGGCTTTTGAATAATGCTACATCAGTTACTGTGGCTTTTGAATAACTCTACATCAGTTACTGTGGCCTTTGAATAATGCTACATCAGTTACTGTGGCCTTTGAATAATGCTACATCAGTTACTGTGGCCTTTGAATAATTCTGCATCAGTTACTGTGGCCTTTGAATAATGCTGCATCAGTTACCGTGGCCTTTGAATAATGCTGCATCAGTTACCGTGGCCTTTGAATAACTCTGCATCAGTTACTGTGGCCTTTGAATAATGCTGCATAAGTTACCATGGCCTTTGAATAATGCTACATCAGTTACTGTGGCCTTTGAATAATGCTGCATCAGTTACCGTGGCCTTTGAATAACTCTGCATCAGTTACTGTGGCCTTTGAATAATGCTACATCAGTTACTGTGGCCTTTGAATAACGCTGCATCAGCTACCATGGTCTTTTAGATCCTGCACAACCTCGGTGCTTGCTTGCGTCTCTGACCACCGAGAAAATACCTCCTCTTCACCCTGGGTCTTTTTCCATCCTTTGAGACTGTCAAGGTAGCCCCCACCTTTGTAGGAGGCTCTTCCCTCTGTCTAGAAGGCTCTTTTCCCAGATGTTTCCTCAGCTTATTCCTTATAATCATGTCTCGTTAAAATGTCACCACCTCAGAGACACTTCCCTGAATATACAGTCCAGAAAGAATCCCTCTCAGTCAAGAGTAATGGGTCAACCTGTTGTTTTCCTCTTCCTGGTCCTTACATCTGAGATGTTTTTGTATTTTTCTCTTGTTACCCTGGTCACTAAGTGTCCTCCATCCTGACCCCCAGAGTGTAGGTTTGGTGGGAGCAGGAATTCTACCAATATTGTTTGTCTCAGAACCAAGGACAGTTCCTGGTACACTGTAGGTTCTAGATAAACACTTACTGAATAAAAAAAAAAAAAAACAAACAATAGACATTTGCACAGTATTCCGCCTCTGCTGTAAATTGCTGTTGGAAACAATGTATTAGGTATTAAAATACTCACTGGTCTTCCAACAATGGCAATGACTCCCTTCCAACAAAGGAAGACACTGCGTATCAGACAAGGAGAGTTCTGTGACAGCAAGATGACTTCCTCCCGCCTTCACATTACAGGAAGTTCAGAGCTTAGCTGAACAACTAGTTCTAAGAATTAATTAAGGGTTTTGCTAGTTTGTTGGTACTTTTTCTTTCTCTTTCGTCTGTGTGGTTATTAATCTTTTATTTCTATTTTTCTGACTCTGCTACATATATACACACATAGATGTGTGTGTGTGTATATATATATATAATCCATACATATGTGTATATATTATACTGTCAGTGACTGGAAATCTGTAATAGGCTATATGTACAAATAATATAATAGTCTATATATAAACAAAATAATATGTTATAATATGTTTCACTTTATATATGTATAATATGTATGGCATAATTAATCTGATATAATAATTATGATATAGTATACTACATAGCATTGTATTATAACATTTTAATACGTTTGCTGTAAGATAACATATTATATACATTATGAGCAATGTAGAGTATATAATTCAATAATAGTATATACAATAGAAGCTCTATAAATTGACCACCCAAGGGACTATAACAAACTGGTCAACAGAGAGAGGAGGTCAACATAAGGTACAAGGCCTGCAGTACTGATGCATACATGTGGTGCATGTCTGGTCTATGAAAATTAGGTCAACTTAAGGAGGTGATCAACGTAGGGAGGTGGCCACTGTGGAACTTCTACTGTATAATAATTAATAATATATATAAGATTAATAGAAATGTCTGCCAAAGGTCCAGGAAGAAATACCTTAGTGCCACTGAGACATGAGAGAGGCTTGAGCTGAGAAGATAGGTGGATGTGGACATGCTGTGATTATCTTTTCTTTGATCCTCATTGCAGACCTGTCTGGACAGGTGGCCCTGAGTTGCAGGGGAATGGCTTGCTCCCAGCGTGTGGTGGGCATTTCAAAGAGTCAGAAGAGCCAGCGTGTATTCAGAACAACCAGATCAGCAAATGCAGAACTTCTGAGTGCACACAAAATCTGAGGGGTTAGATTTCACCAGGAGTTTGCTGTTTTACATTTTGTATATTAGATCTGTCACATAGAAAATTTGTTGAAAACCAAAGTAGTTCAAGTAAAAGTTATTCAATTTAATTTTGAATAAGAAATATTTTAATTTATCTTCACCAATAGGTGATGGAAATCCAGCAACCATATTATCAGGTAAGAGAACTTATGTTCTAGGACATTTCTGTTTACCCATCTAAACACCAGAGAGATGCGAACAAGAGAGTGACTGTGGGTTATTCTGCTAACTCATCACACTCTGCCCCTCAATAAGTGAGTTGAATGAAGATGATTCTCAGGTGTCACTCTAAAAGGTTCACTAACTTCTAAAGAAGGAACAATAACAATACTGTTTTTGTTGTTGTTTAGAAAAAATACAAAAATACTGTATTGCTTCTTGGCCTTTTGGCTAAGATCAAGTGTAGTACCGTTCTTATCAGTTTAATATCTGATACATCTTCTATCTGAGGACAATCTATTAAATGAATTTTTGGAGCAGGGTGTTGGAATAGGAGCTTGTTCCATCCACTCCACACATCGACCTGGTATTACAGCACTTCCAGGAACGGTGCACCCCTTCCCATTAAAAAAGAAAAGAAAAGGCTCGGCGCCTGCAGCTCAGGTGGCTAAGGCGCCTGCCACATACACCTAAGGTGATGGGTTCGAATCCAGTCAGGGCCCGCCAAACAACAATGTTGGCTGCAACCAAAAAGTAGCCAGGCATTGTGGTGGGCGCCTGTGGTCCCAGCTACTTGGGAGGTGGAGGCAGGAGACTCGCTTGAGCCCAGGAGTTGGAGGTTGCTGTGAGCTGTGAGGCCACAGTACTCTACCCAGGGTGACAGCTTGAGGCTCTGTCTCAAAAATAAAATAAAATAAAAAATACTGTAAACCATTTTTAACACACAGGTTTTGTAATTATCTTTACTCTTCAGTTTGCCCAAACTCTCTCAGTTTTCACAAGGGACATGTTTCAATTTTTTGAAGAAAGAATCATTTAAGGACATGTAATGTTCCATGTAATGGTACAGTGCAATGGGGAACATAACTTAGTGACTTAAACAATACAAATTGGTTATCTTGTGGTTCTAAAAGTCAGAAATCCAAACTGGGTCTCCCTTAGCCAAAAGAAAAGTTATCAGCCAGGCTGTGTTCATTCTGGAAGATCCAAAAATGAAGGATCCAATTCCTGGCCTTTTCCTGTTTTTAGCGGCAACCTGCATTCTTTGATTGGTGGCCCCAGGCTTCTATCTTCAAAACCAGTAACTAATTTATTAATGTCTCTCTCTGACTCTCTTTCTGTGTCCTACTTTGACTTTTAAGGACCCTTGTGATTACATTGGCCCACCTGGATAATGCAGGATAATCTCCCCACCCTAAGACAGCTGATCACCAACCTTAACATCATCAGCAATCTTAATTCTCCCCTTGGCCTTATAACTTAACATATTCCCATGTTCCACTTATTAGGATGTGGATATCTTTGGGGAAGTCAATATTGTGCCTACCACATTTATTTACAAAATAAAATTCTGTAGTTACTACTGCTCAGGGACACAGAAAATAAACACATCATTCAGGACATGCATTGAAATATGGGGAAACGGCAAGTAGAGAGGAGAAAACTGTGATAGAAGAAGGGGAGCACCTACCCAGGTCAATCCAAAAAGATAAGTGATGGTTATCCATCTCCTGCAATTTCCTTGGGAACACTGTACCCCATTAAGTAAGTACCAAGACCACATACCTTCAAAGTACTTCCCTTGACCCTCTGATGACTGCAGTGATATTCAGCAATGATATAGGTAGCAATTTTTCTAGGATGAGTTTGCAAACATAATTGTCTAAACTTGTTTCACATGGCTGTGGAGCCATGGAGAAGTTTCATGCCAGTGCAACACTCTTAGAAGTAAAATAGTCAGGACAAGTGAATAAACTTGCCAGAGAGTCCTTATGGTCTAGACCAGCAGTTCTCAACCTGTGAGGCACAACCCCTTTGGGGGTCGAACAACTCTTTCACAGGGGTCACCTAAATACATCCTGCATATCAGATATTTACAGTACTATTCATAACAGTAGCAAAACTACAGTTATGAAGTATCAACAAAAATAATTTTAAGGTTGGGTGTCACCACAACATGAGGAACCGTATTAAAGGGTCATGGCATTAGGAAGGTTGAGAACCACTGGTCTGGACCATCAGATCAATTTGTGGGGCAAATATTAAAGCCCACAGCACATAATTCTCACCACAAAACACCAAACACCTGCCCTTGGATGTTGAATCCAGGAGAAAAACAGGTGGATATGATTGAGTCCAAATAGGACAGAGGATCAGTGGCTAAGAGATGACCTAGTATTTCTAACACTTATGCATGGTCACTTCGAAGCTAAAGCAAAACTACATCTTGTGAAATCACAAGACATTGCAGGGAGCTTCTGGCTGACCATCCCTCCCTCAGGTCACTGTGAACAATCACTTAACATTAATAAGTGTTTCCTTATTACAGTTCTACCTGCTGCCATCTCAACCCAGTTTTCTCCTACAACTGCTGCACGTTCAACATCACCAGGTAGGACTCTACACTTCCGGCACTGTGACCAGATTTATTATGGTTTCTAAGTTGCACTATAATGATAGTCAGTGGTTCTGCCACCATCACTGGGCACCACTCATGGTTTGTTTAAGGTCAAACGATTTGAGAAGGAAGAGAAAAGGACCCTGAAATGGTCTGGACTTCACACTGTCCAGCTTTACTTTATGTTTATTTAGTTTTACTATCAAAGAACGTGATAATGCAAAGCTTCTCCTTTCCCCTGCTTTCCCAAATGCAAAGAGAAAGAGGAAAAAGAGGTAGGGGTGAGGGTGTGTCTGTGTTAGAGAAAGATTATTAAAGGGTTTTTTCATATCTTTCAAATTTAAGAATAAATAAGAGCACCTCACCTAATGTTTGGGTAGTGACCCTCTTAAACACTTATAAGTGACCCCCTCTTTCCAGCTGTGGTAGGTGGTGGTCACCATGCAGTTCATTTTCATATTATCATGCTACTTAATTCTGTCTCCACTCTCCACCATTCGTAACTGCTGACATTTCAATTGTACCAACACATAATTCCTATTCTAACTATGCCAATAATAATCTCCAGGAAGCTCTTAAACCTGTATTATCCATGTGGCTACTGGGATGTGCTGTGTGTCTGTAGTATACACCGGATCTTCCAAAGGCTCAGGGAAATGGGGAGTGGTTATTCAGTGATAAAGTTTCAGTTACACAAGAGGAGCAAGCTCTAGGGGTCAGCCGTGCAATGTGGTGCTATAGTTAACACCTGACACTGTGCACCTAAAGGTCTGTTAAGCCAGAGAGTTCATGTTAAGCATTATTATCACACCCAAAAAAGGAACACAAGAAAATTTTTGGAGGTGATGAATACGTTGAGTACCCTGATAGTACTGTTGGTGATAATATCACGGGTGTATGCATACGTCCACACTCATCAAATTGTATACATTAAAACATGTGCAGTTTGGGGGGTATATCAATTATACTTTGATAAAGTTTTTCTTTTAAAAAAAAAAAAAGCAAAGGCAATGCCATCAAAAGAATGTAAAATTACTCATTGACTTTTAATACTGATTATATTTATGTATTTGTACTGTATATTATTGTATTGAAATGATAATGTTTGGGGCATAATGGATTAAATAAGATATATTATTAAAATTAATGTCACTTGTTTCTTTCTAATTTTTAAAATGTGGCTACCAGAAAATTTTAAATTACATATGTAGCTTGCATTTAATTTATAACCAACAGCATGGCCTTCCGCCATGACAATGACATATGTTGAATGCCTTACATGGAATTTCTCACTTAATTTTCTCAACATTCAAGTGAGGGAACTTCAATAATATCCATTTTCCAAATAAGGAAACTCCTGCTCAGCTAGGTTAAACATTGTCCCCGAGGTCAATGGAATGTTAACAAATAATCTAACTTCATTGTCCTGGAGCTTAATCTCTGAATTATACTAAACTCTCTGCATTTGAATCCTATTAACTACTACAAAGTTATGTTTGGGCATTATGCCTGATTGGAAACTAGGAGGGTCCATTTAAAATGACAAAAGCTAATAGTAAAAAGGGTGGATCTACCAGCCCAGACTGTATTTAATTCTCTTTTCCTTGCCCTTCTCCCAAATTCACATACCAATCACCTACAGGGTGGCTGCTGTGGTGTCAGCATCACTTCCCTGCCACAACTGTTCCTATCCTCCCCATCCCCATCCAGCTGGCAGGGTGGCTTCCTCTTCTAGATCCCACAGCTTTTCATCTGTCTTCACATGTGGTTCTTATTCCTCTCTTATTCTGTTGCTCTGAGTCTGCTTGTTTCCCCAATGACATTCTTGGGGCAGAATCCATACAAGTCTCATCTTCAACATTGCCCTGAATGCACGTGCATGCACACACACACACACACACACACACACACAAACACATATACACACACACACACACACCAGAGAACAATGTTTTCAGGTCTGCTCTCTAGGGGGCATTAATGCTAGATCAGTAGATAGCTAAATAAATGAATACCATTTGGCTTGTCCCAGTTTGCATACTGATGTTTACTTTAAAACATTCACAGAGGAGAGAGCAACACATTAAAATACCTAGCTTTCATAGTTAAGTGCCTAAATACGAATATTTCTGAAACCTAAGTGACGTATTTCATTTACTTGGTGCTAAGTGCTCAGAGCCAACTGCTGGGCCTGGATCCTCTCCTTCTACCTCCAACCTGGAGATCTATACAATGTTGCTTTACTGTAGCAGCCCATATAGTTTATGGCTAGGAGGAGTGAGAATTATAAGAAATACCTGTATAGCTCAATAATGGAACACCTTGGTGGAAAGGGCATGGAGAGAGATTTAGCTCTCCTAACAAGCATGAGAGTTTGCGAGATGAGAGCAGTGGTGAACTGGCAGTCTCTACACCTGTGGTGTTGAGAAGCACGAGATCAGCCTTTTATTAGGCTGAAGGAGAAGGCGGTTGGGAGTGTGCACTTTCTAGCACAGACTTGCTTACTCTGACTCTGTCTCCTCTCCTGCCTGCAGAATGCCAGCATGGTATCTCTCTGCTGAAGAGTACCAAGCTCTACTAAAGATTAAGATCTATTTATGCTAAGAAGACTGCTTTACCCTCTCTAAGACACACACTCTCTCTCCAGCTAAGGTAGATAGCCCTCAGGCACCTAAGAGAAATTGTTCCTGAGCAAGGTAGCTTAGTGGTCCATGTCCAGAACCTACCTGAGCCAGGCCCGAGACCTGGCCTGGGCCCTGACAAGTGGTGTCAGAAGCGGGATAGTGAACGCCACTGACAAATGGTGCTGTGAGCAGGATTCAGTGAATGCAGACCAAGAGGGAAATAAGCTTTAGCAAATAAGAAAGAGAAGAGAAGCTGAAATATTTAGAGGGAAAAGAAATATCTAAGAAACAGTCAACAACAGGCCTTTCTTATTTGCTTTTTCCTCTTCTTTCCTACATTTTCTCTTTC
This sequence comes from Otolemur garnettii, assembly GCF_000181295.1. Taxonomy (NCBI): domain Eukaryota; kingdom Metazoa; phylum Chordata; class Mammalia; order Primates; family Galagidae; genus Otolemur; species Otolemur garnettii. The sequence goes on along the minus strand of NW_003852470.1, from coordinate 9,575,423 downwards.
CAAATTCTAACTACTTCTTCTGTGGAAAAAAAGCTAATAAAAGCCTTTAGCCTCTTCTGGGAAGCAGCTAAAAAAAAAAAAAAAAAAAAGGCAAAAAAAGCCTTTAGACAAGAGGGAAAGAGAAAAGATAGAGCTAGGAGATAAGAACCTTTAGTAAACAAGCCTTTAGCCTCAGGGGTGAGAAAAGCCTTAGGTAAAACAGCAAAGAGAAAAGTTTGGGAATAGGTTGCAAGAGTTTATTAAGTTAGGGAAGAGAACTTCTAACTGTCTTCCCCTGTATCTTCACCCATTGCCAGCAGGAAGTAGGTTTTGAGAGACCGACTCCTGAATCCCTTTTTGGCAGTTAAGAGTTCTGCTTTAAAAAAGAATTGAGGTAGATTAAGGGGGCTGGTGAAGAAGAAGAGGAAGTGAAGTTTTGTAAAAAAGCTAAGATTCCCAGAGTAAAAAGAAACAGCTAAAGAGTTCCTGTCCCTTTAAGGCAGCCAAAGTTTCTAAGAATTGGAAAGATTGTAAAAGTAGAAAGCCAAAAGAAAGTCAGTAGAAAAAATCATGGAAAATGAGATACAGCAGTTGAAATTATCATATGAAACAGCTTGAAGATGAGATTAAGATCATGGCAGCTGATATAAAACAGTTGAGAGATCAGTGAATAATCTTATAGTTGAAGTAGGTAAATGCTATATTGACATGACAACTCAAATCTCAAATTGGGCAGCTGGAAGATCAGAGGGTAAATCCCTGAGTTAACATCAAATGTGGGAAGCTAGGCCATAAGAGAAAAGAGTTTAAAAGGGAAAAGAATGTCGAATGCTAAAGAAAAGAAGCAAAGAGCATGTAAACCTCCAGGTGTATGTCCCAAGTGTAAAAAAGGCTTTCACTGGGCAAACGAATGCCATTATCAATTTGAGAAAGATAGAACACCTTTATTGTAGGGAAATTATCAGTTGGGCCAAAATCAGGACCCACTGGTAAATGAAAGTTAAAACAGTTTCTTTAATATTTTCATTTCAAATGATTCTCAATAAAACAGTATAATTCAATTACATACCTTGGGATCACTCTGCCAGCTTGGTTAGACCTGTGGTGCCTCAGCGTAAAACTGAGGAAATTAAACCAGACCAATGGATGATGATGGAGAATAATTAGATTAAATATATTTGTGGAATATGTGGTTATCCTGCGTGGTGAAGGGGTAACCTACCTCTCATCAGCATCTGTGTACTATAACCAGATCCTGCTAAAGAGCCTGGACATGGCCCAAAGGGGAAAGGAACACTCTGAAGTAAGTGATTCCTTTGGAAGATTATGAGAGAGAGAACAAAGGGAGGGAAGAGTAACTAAGAGTTAAACCACCTTTGTGCTGGGGAGCTCCATTTGAAGAAAGAGTCTGGAATCAATTAGCAAAAATTCCACTGGAAAAGAAGCTTAAAGCAGGAAAAACTCTACTCCCGAGGAACTGTGAAGGGTGGTGCCACTGAGGGACCATGAGTAACAGAGCCTTTGAGAGGAACTGTGAAGTGTGGAACCATTAGTCCACGTGTAACAGTCTTTTGAGATCTGTGAAGGGTGGATTTAGGACCGCGAGTAGCAAAACCTTTGGAATAGCAAGAGAAAAATCCTTGCTTGCAAAGATTGCAAGGAAAGCATTATTTTTTTGTGTGTCTGTTAAGTAAATATCAAAGGAAATTTTGTACAGTTAAAGAAATGGTAAATTCCCTCAGCAAAGATTTTCTCAGTTTGCTTTCTCAGTTTAAAAAGACTTTTAAGGGAATTAACAATACAATCATCATTTTTCCCTAGTAGTAGCTAATAGTTTACATTTGTATTGGGCTTCCTCATTTAAAGAGCCTATACTGTAGCTGGAACTCTGAACTTTGACAATTACCATATTTTGCCTAGCAAGAAAAGGGCTAGATAACAGGAAGAACTACCCTTACCACATTAAAAATTATTTTGTTTGTATATGAAAAAGGGGGGAAATGTAGCAGCCCATATAGCTTATGGCTAGGAGGAGTGAGAGTTATAAGAAATACCTGTATAACTCAATAATGGAACACCTTGGTGAAAAGGACATGGAGAGAGATTTAGCTCTTCTAACAAGCATGAGAGCTCGTGAGATGAGATGAGAGTTGTAAGAAATACCTGTATAGCTCAGTATTGGAACACCATGGTGGAAAGGGCATGGAGAGAGATTTAGCTCTCCTAACAAGCATAAGAGCTCATGAGATGAGATGAGACCTGCATTGGCAGTCTCTACACCTGTGGTGTTAAGAAGCATGAGATCAGCCTTTTATTAGGCTGAAGGAGAAGGCAGTTGGGGAGTGTGCACTTTCTATCACAGACTTGCTTACTCTGACTCTGTCTCCTCTCCTGCCTGCAGAATGCCAGCCCGGTATCTCTCTGCTGAAGATTACCAAGCTCTACTAAAGACTAAGATCTATCTATGCTAAGAAGACTGCTTTACTCTCTATAAAATACTCTCTCTCCCTCTGTTTCTGTCTCCCTCTCTCTCTCTCCAGGTAAGGTAGATAGCCCTCAGGCACCTAAGAGAAACTGTTCCTGAGCAAGGTAGCTTAGCGGTCTGCATCCAGAACCTACCTAAGCTGAGCCCAAGACCTGGCCAGTCCTAGGCCCTGACGCTTTACATCTGCGCCCTTCTGTTACCTCATCTGAAAACTAGGAGCGACAGCCATTTATTTTAAGAAGTTGTTTTAAGGATTTAGTCAGTGAATCCATGTGAGGAATTTAGCAGAGAGCCTGGTGTTTGGTCAGCGTACGGTGTGAACCTCTTGAGATCTTGCAGGGTGTTCAGGGATGTACCATCCATGAGGAAGGGTGTCTGCCCCTTGGTGCTAAGCTAAGTGAAGAGAGTGTGGCATCTCTGCTCCCAGCTAAAAATGCAGCCATTTTGCCACACCCCCTCCCCCCAGCCCTGCTTCCTGTCCCTGTGGATCTTTCTATTCTGGATATCCACATAAATGGAATCACATATAGCCTTATGGTGGCTTATATGCCTGCCATAATGTTTTCTTTTAAAATTCTCCATTTTGAACTAGCTTGTATAAAAAGTATTTGGATTCTTCTCCTGGAAACGTGAAGCAGGTGAAAGCGTTCCTTCTCTTTCTAGTCAATATCAAATATTAGGAGTCACCTCCTTTGTGTTGTTTTCCCTACAGCTCTCTCAACTTCTGCCATCCCAGAAAATGTTGACCACTCAACCATATCATCAGGTATGTCAATGAGCTATGAGTTATAACAACAAAAAATGGCTGGATATAGTGGAGCGTACCTGTACTCCCAGCTACTCAGGAGGCTGACACAGGAGGATCACTGGACTCCAGGAGTTCTGGTATGTAGTGTGCTCTACTGATCATGTGTCTGCACTGAGTTTGGCATCAATATGGTGACCTCCCAGGAGGTGGGTGGGGTAGGCTGGCACTAAGTTTCCTAAAGAGGGGTGAACTGGTCCGGGTCAGTTCAGAAATGGAATAGGCCAAAACTCCCATGCAGATGAGTAGTGGTGTTGTGCCTGTGAATAGCCATTGCATTACAGCCTGGGCAACACAATGAGACCCTGTCTCTAAAAAAAAAAAAAAACAGTGTGATACATTGTATGTATATATGACATTTCCAGCATTTTAAGCCAATAGAAAAAATAAATTGTTTGGGGCAGGGAAAATTTACTACCAAGAGGTCTAGGGACAATGTGTGATGTCTGAGGTCACCTGCAGCAGCAGATGTTAAGTTCCACAAGACAAGGGTTTTGTCTATCAGTTTTGCACTATGTCCCCAGCACCCATCACAGTGCTTGGTGAATAAACACATGTGCGGATGGTGCTTGTGGGCAGGCTATGCAACCTATCCTGGGGCAGCTTTGCTCTTGGCCAAGAACAATCCAGCTAGATAGTGCACAGTGGGGGCAAATATCGACACTCCAAAGACATAGGTATCTCTCTGACAAACACCAGTAGCCATTCTTAGTATAAATATCCCACCTCAAAGAGAAGTTTCAGTATTTCATGTGTGAGCAAACTAACAAAGCCAGATTCTTCTAACAAATATTTTTATTTTTCAACCTCAGCAGACAATGAAAAGTCACCAACTATCTTAATGGGTAAGAGCAATGATTCCATCACTAGTCCCATAGATCCGTCACCATCCAGAGGGGACACACAGGTAGACGGGCAGATGGACGTGTCTCAGTTCATCAGTGTCCTTATGAGTACAATAATTTTTACTTTTGCTCAATTCATCAATGACTGTCAAGCACCCTCACTCAGAACTTGGCTTTGATATATGGTTAAAAGGAGGAAAGGCATAGGGCGGGGCAACAGGATACCAATTAGGGGCTTTCTGTCAGCAACTTGAACTTGACACCAACCTCATCAGAAATGTGGCAGTTCATTGATGAGCCTGTAGCCTGTCCAAACATTTTGGTTAATGTGTGGCTCAACTGGTAGCTCTTTGCCAGCTGCTAACAGGGTCCTTTTCTTGTGTGTCCTGTGTCTGTCCCAGGAAGGGAAGTGTCAGTTCTAATCATAGTGTTTATGTTGTTCCAGTTCTACCCGGAGCCGACTCAGCACGGGGCAGTCGCAGAGCCCATGTGCCAGGGCCCAGTCTCTCGGGTAAGCAGCCTTCCTCGCAGGACATGCAGGACACACCACAGTTCTCATGCACCTTGGGGTTCCTCACAGCGGGGAGGAGTCTGGGGGTGCTATGCAGGTAGAGGCTGCTGAGGTCATGGGCAAGGTCACACCAGGATGCGGGGTGATTGGCTGGCCCTGCTACTCTGGGGAAACATTTAAAGTTCAGAAAATCCAGAGAATATGAAAGCAAATAACCGTGTCTCCCTCCCCAAGGCATGGCTGATGTTTGCATTTTGTTGTATTGGTTTTTCCAATCCTATCAAGAAATAAAAACAGAGTTAAATGTGAAGCTGCTGATATTTCTCAATCTAAGTTTCTTCTTTCTCCTCCTAAAAAGCAAAAGCTCTTTTGAATTTTATAAATATCCTGATAGTTTATCTTTTATAGGAATTAGATGATTTATATATGTTATTTTGTGTTTTTCTTCTTTCACACAAATTGTATTGTCTCTGAAGATCATTGGATACACTTGTTTTTCTTCATTTTTTGAAACAGAGTTTCACTTTGTCACCCTCAATAGAGTGAGTGCACGACATCATAACTCACAGCACCTCAAACTCCTGCCCTAAGTGATTCTCTTGCCTCAGCCTTCCCAGTATCTGGGATTCCAGGTGCCCACCATAGTGCCTGGCTATTTTTAGACACTAGGTCTTACTCTTGTTCAGGCTGGTCTCAAACCCCTGAGCTCATGCAATCCATCGCCTCAGCGTCCCAGAGTACTAGGATTACATACACGAGCCACCGTGCCCAGCCCACTTGTTTTCTTTACTCAATATTTTGATATATCTTTATATTTTCTTTAACAATCTACTTTGATATATGTGTTTGTATATGTGTGTCACTGTTATTACAGCCTTCCATTTCTGGAACATAATCATATAACTTAATCCATTTCCCCATGGATAGAAAAATATTTTCCTAAATTTTCTCAGCTGCCATGCTGATGTCAAGTCCTACGGCACCTATGGGTGAGAAATAACTGTCCCACAATCTAATCTGCTGTGTTTGGTGCCTCATAGAGAACACACCACATGGTGTAATTGTTAAGTATTTTTTTCCTGGATTGCACTTACATTTTACATATTTGGGGTAATCGAAAGACTCACTCACTTAATCTGTAAGCCAGGCACATAGGGTGACTTCAATGGGTATGTCCTCACAGCTCCTGTTATTTTCCCTTCCACAGAACACTGGCCAACACTGAGGCTGGTGAACGGCACAGGGAGGTGCTCTGGACGGGTGGAGGTGTCCTACCACGGCAGCTGGGGGACGGTGTGCGACGATGGCTGGGGCCTGAGTGAGGCTCAGGTTGTGTGCAGGCAGCTTGGGTGCGGCCCAGCAGTGTCCGCCCCACTTGGCGCCCACTTTGGCCCAGGCTTCGGGAAGATCGTCCTGGACAACGTGCGTTGTAGTGGCGAGGAGGCCTCCCTGGCCCTGTGTGCCCACGACAGCTGGTTCACTCATGACTGCAGCCACGAAAAGGACGCTGGAGCCATCTGCTCGGGTGAGGCAGCCCCACACTGCCTGGGGCTCCTGCGCAGGACGGGCTCTGGCCCCTACCCCTGACAGGGCTGACGTCTCTCTCTCTCACGCTGACAGGTGCTCTCACCACCAGCCCTGCCCCTCCAGGTAAGATGGATTTGGGCTATTTCTAGGCCACATTCTACCTTCTCAGGTTCTGTCTAGCAGTCTAGCTAATATCTATTCTGGGTTGTGAAAATGGGGCTATAAAATCCAGCCTCAACCAGTTTACCAAGGTTGGTTGGAATGCCCCATAATCATCTGCAGATAAGAACATCTTCCAAATTGATATCTCCTAAAGCAGAACACAGGAGCAGTACTGAGTTTGGTCTCAGGCTCTCCTTCCCTGGGAAATTGCCAGTCCTGGGAATAGCCTTTCTGTTGTACAGATCCATCCCAGGCACCATTTGGGAATTAGGGTTGGCAGAGAACTCAACACCATCAAAGAAGAAATTAGGAATTAGCTCATAGTACCCAGTCACCGAGGGCAGGGACCTACCCAAATCAGAACTAACCTACCAGGCAGCTATGGGTGAGATGAGACTTCCGTGGCCATGGAAGGACTGTAACCAGTCACCCTTCACTCCAGGATATAATCCACCATGATTCTGCTCATCAGTCTTCACACAGTACTTAACAGTAAGTTAATAGCTCACTTTCCAGAGCAATTAGATCAGAAATTTATCCCCCTGGAGTCTGAAAAGCCTGATTTTTTCCTAACAAAGAAATGACATCAACTGAAAATGTTATACTTATGTGATTTCTGAGGACCTCTGGCATTAGATAATACCTAGCATGGGGCCATTTCAATTACTTTTCATCCTAAAGCAGTTTTCAAATTCTGTGCCTCAGAATCATCAGGATGGCTCAGTGAGCCCTGGGCCACCCTGAGTTTCTCATTCAGTAGGTCTCGGGTGGGGAGTGATTATTTGCATTTCTAACAAATCTAGGTGCTACACTGATTGTCTGGGGACCTCAGTTTGAGAACTAGTGTATTAAAACACAATAAACGAAGAATATTTATTATCCTAATAAATAGAAACAGAATTACCATCATCTTCATCATTATCCTCATCACTGTCATCTTCATCATTACTGTCGTTATCCCCACCCTCATCATTGCCATCATCATCATCAATACCGTTATTATCAGCACCAGCATTATCACCATTGTCGCCATAATTATCAAAAACTAGTCCATCCAGCAAGTCAAACTTTGCATTTGTGAGCCACTTCCCTGGTTGTGTTCAATTTATGTTTTTATGGTTTTGTGTATACAGTAGAATCTCCCTACATTGACACCTCCTCAAGTTGACCTAATTTTCATAGTCCAGACATGTACCACATGTATGTATCAGTACAGTAGGCCGGGCTTCTTATGTTGACCACCTTTTGACCAGTTTGTTATAGTTCCTTGGGTGGCCAACCTATAGAGGTTCTACTGGGATCTGTGTGTGTATATATATATATGTGTGTGTGTGTGTGTGTGTCTATATATACATGTATGTGTGTGTATATATATATTACATACATATATAGAGAGAGTTTAACATTCAAACAAATATTTAAGTAAATTAATAAGATATCTGCAAATGTCTGGATATCTAGTATTCTGCAAAGAGATAGGTCTGTGTGGCTGAATCAATTTTCCATTTATAGCTAGGAACCCAAGGTTGCATTCATGATCTTCTTCATCTGATAGCCACTGTCCTGACCCAAACCTCCACTGTCTCTGCCTCCCTAGATAACCCAGACTTCTCCTACCTGGCTTCCCTGCCTATGGGCTTCCAACATTCTAAATTATTATGTATATAGAGTCAGAGTTTTTTTTTTTTTTAAAGTCAGGCTTATTGAACTATAATTTATCTACTATAAAAACTACCATGTAATTCAAAAAATGTTACCGAGTGGTTACATTTATGCAACTATCACCACCATCAAGTTGCAGAACATTTCCGTCACCTTGTAATGTTCTTATGCCTCTTTGCAGTTAAATCCTTCTCTTCACCCCCAGATCCTGAAAAATACTGACATGATTTATGTCTCTACAAGTTTGCCTTTTACAAAGTATTGTACAATACAATTAGACAATATGTGGCATTTTGTGTTGGGATTCTTTCCTTAACATAATGCTTTTGAGATTCATCCATATAGTTCACTATATCAGATATTCATTCTTTCTTATTGCTCAGTATGTCATGGCAAGAATGTACTAAAATTTGTTTATCCATTCACCACTTACTGGACATTTTGTTTCTGATTTTTACCACTACTAATAAAGCTACTATAACACAACATCCATGCATGGGCTGCAAACCATTTTTCAAAGTAACTGTACCGTTTTGCCTTCCCACAAGCAATGTATAGAGTGACAGTTGCTCTCTGTCCTTGTCAACACTTTAGATTGTCTATTTTTTAAGTTGGGCTAGTATAGTCTCTCACTATAATGAGGTAATATTATCTTTTTGTGGTATTGATTTGCGTTTCTCTAATGACTAATATTGCTGCACATTTTTTGTGTGCTCATGTGCATTACTTTTGTAAGTGTCAGTTCAAATGTTTTGGGTTTTTTTTAACTGAGTTGTTTGTCTTATTACTGCATTATTAGTTATTTATACATTACAGATACAAGTACTTTATCATATATGAATTTCTCAAATATTTTCTCCCAATTTGTGGCCTATCTCTTCATGAACTTAATCATGTTTTTTGTAGAGTAAAATGTTTTACTTTTAATGTAGTCAAATTTACCAAGGTTTTTTCTTTAATAGATTGTGCATTCATGTTTCATTTAAGAAACCTTTGCTTAACCAAAGGTCTCCCAGATTTCCTCTTGCTTTCTTCTAGAAGTTTTGTAGTTTTAGGGTTTTGTTCATCTCTATGGCCTATTTTAGTCAATTTTTGGAAATTGTTTAAGGCATGGGTCAAGGGCATTTTTTTCTGTAGGTGTCTTATCAGACCAACACTTTTCTTGAAAAGACTCTCTGATCTCCATTGAAATACTTTACACTTTGGTCAAAAATTAAATAACCAATTACCCAGGTTTGGTGGCACACACCTGCAGTAACAGATACTGGTGAGATTGAGGCAGGAGGATTGTTTAAGCTCAGGACTTTGAGGTTGTAATGAACTATGTTGACCCACTACACTCCAGCCTGGAAGACAGAGCAAGAGCCTGTCTCAAAAAAATAATAAAATAAAATAATAAGATCTGTATATCCATGGGTCTACTTTGAACTCTCCATATTGGTCCACTGATTTGTATGACTGTCCTGATGCCCATATCACATTGTCATGACTACTTTAGCTTTAAAGCAGTATTGAAATCAGGCAATATGAGTTGTCCAGCTTAGTTCTATTTTCTTCTTTTTCAAAATTGTTTAGCTAATCTAGGTTATTTGCCTTTTATATAAATGTATTTTTCCAGTTTTACTGAAGTATGATTGACAAACAAATAATTATTCACGTTTAAGGTGTAAAACATGATGTTTAGATATAAGCATACCTTGTGTAACCCTTCCCACAAAAAAATCAAGTTATCAATTCCTACAAAAAAAAAGATGTCTGCTGGGATTTTTAATTAGGCTTGTGTCAAGTCCATATATAAATTTAAGAAAAATTGACATTTATAACATTAAGTTTTTTTTACTTTTTTTATTAAATCATAAACACATAGATCATGTATACATTAATGCATTTATGGGTACAATGTGCTGATTTCATATAGAATTAGGAATGTTTACATTACACTGGTTAATATATACCTCATCTCATTTACTTAATTATTGTGTTAAGACATTTATACTCTATACTGTTGGGGTCCCTTCCTGCTCACCATTTATCAAGGCCCAGGACTGGTTGGTCTCTGACCCTGGCTTATCTAGGTTCCAGACTTGGACTGCTAAGCTATCTTGTTCAGGAATAATTGCTCTTAGGTGTCTGAGGGCTATTTACTTTAGCTGAGAGGGGGGAGAGAGGGAAAGAGAGAGAGATAGCCTTTGGGAGACTAAAGCAGTCTTCTTAGAAAGACAGATCTCTTAGTCTTTAGCAGAGCTTAGTGATCTTCAGCAGACAGACGCCCTGCTGGTATTCTGCAGGCAGGAGAAGTGACAGAGTCAGAGTAAGCAGGTCCATGATAGAATGTGCATGCTCCCAACTGCCTTCTCCTCCAGCCTAATATAAGGCTGATCTTGTGCCTCTCAACACCACAGGTGTAGAGACTGCCAGTTCACCAATGCTTTCATCTCATGAACTCTCTCATGCTTATTAGGAAAGCTAAATCCCTCTCCATGCTCTTTTCACCAAGGTGTTCCATTATTGAGCTATACAGGTATTTCTTATAACTCTCACTCCTCCTAGCCATATGCTATACAGGCTGCTACATATATTAATGGATCCAACATGTACCCTTGCATTATGCACCATAGGTGTGATCCCACCATTCACCCTCCCTTGATCTGACCTCCCCCTCCCCTCCCATCCCCCCCTCCTCACTTACTCCCCCCTCCTCCCTCCTTCATCTTGGGTCATAGTTGTGATCTATTCTTCATATGAAAGTGTGAGTGATTATAAATTAGTTTCATAACAGTACTGAGTACAGCAGCTATTTTTTCTTCCATTCTTGAGATACTTTACTAAGTACAATATGTTCCAGCTCCATCCATGTATATGTAAAAGAGGTAAAGTCTCCATCTTTTTTAAAGCTGCATAATATTCCTTAGTATACATATACCACAATTTATTAATCTATTCATGGGTTGATGGGCACTTGGGCTTCTTCCATGACTTAGCTATTATTAATTGAGCTGCAATTAACAATCTGGTGAAAATATCTTTGCTACAAAGTGATTTGGGGGGGGTTCTGCAGTTTTTGACTGGGGCCAAGTTTGAACCCCCCACCCTCGGTATATGGGGCTGGCACCCTACTCCTTGAGCCACAGGAGCTGCCCTATAAGGTGATTTTTGGTCTTTTGAATATACACCTAGTAGAGGAATTGCAGGATCAAATGGCAGGTCTACTTTTAGATTCCTGAGTATTTTCCATACTTCTGTCCAAAAAGGATGTATTAGCTTGCACTCCCACCAGTAGTGCAGAAGTGTTCCCTTTTCTCCACATCCATGCCAACATCTATAGCTTTGGGATTTTGTTATGTGAGCCACTCTTACAGGAGTTGGATGATATCTCAAAGTGGTTTTGATTTGCATTTCTCTGATGATTAAAGATAATGAACATTTTTTCATGTGTCTGTAGGCCATGCACCTATTTTCTTCAGAGAAGCTTCCGTTCAAGTCCCTTGCCCACAATGAAATGGGATTATTTGTTCTTTTTTTATTAATAAGTTTGAGTTCTCTGTGGATTCTGGTTATCAAACCTTTGTTAGAAGCATAACTTGCAAATATCCTCTCCCATTCTGAGGGTTGTCTGCTTGCTTTACTTACTGTGTTCTTGGCTATGGAGAACCTTTTCAGTTTGATCAGATGCCAGTAATGTGTTTTTAGTGTTGGTTCAATTGCCCAGGGGGTCTTCCTCATAAAGTATTCTCCCAGGCCAATTTCTTCAAGTGTTTCTCCTGAACTTTCTCCAAGAATCTTTATAGTTTCATGTCTTAAGTTTAAATCTTATCCAGTGAAAGTCAATCTTTGTTAATGGTGAAAATATTAAGTTTTTGATATGTCAATATAGCATATATCTTCATTTATTTAAGTCTTTATCTCATCAATATTCTGAAGTTTTCTACATACAGGTTTTGCATGCATTTATTAGACATATCCATAATAATTTCATAGGTTCAGATGCTATTATAAAAGGCACTTAAAACTTTTTAACTTGAATATTTCATTTGTGTTGCTAACAAATTTTTTTCTAAAATAATGAAATATTTTTTGATTTGGGGATATTATGGTAAGTTTTTTAATTTATTCACTTCTTTATTGGTTTATAAACCTCTTTCCTATCCGTCAGCAGATCTGATTCCCAGTTTTAAAGAGCAAGAAACAAGTTTATCTGTAATATGTGATTGAATAAGAGTTAGATCTTGGGTTAAACAGTCATTTCTATAAGTTAGAAATTCACCAAGCCCTTTAGAATTGGGTTATTATATTACATTTCATCAAAAAAACCCAGTAGAAATTTGTTCATAGTGCTAGTAGCTTTTCCTTTTCTCAGCCTTAGTTTTGTCTCTTTGGGGTGCTCTTCATTACTAATTTATGTTTTCTTTTCACTGCAGTTGCTGAAATAACAATTGAATGCATCACCTCTGTGGAAGAGCAAACACCAACAAGTACATAAAAATATTCATTTTTTGAGTTTACATTGAAGCTTTATATCCTATATATTTATTAAAGTTTATAAGAGAGTTCATCCTTCTAGAAATAAAAACAAAAATGGGGACATAATAACAAATATTGATAGGCATCACCAATCCCTATCAGGATCCTTGAGATAGTGAAATAAATGCATTCTCAGAAACACTAGCTCAACAAGATGTTAAGATGACTTCTTTCTAAAAAAAAAAAAAAAGAAAGAAAGAAAGAAAAGAAAAGAAACAGAATCTCACTATGTCAACCTGGGTAGAGTGCTGTGGTGTCACAGCTCACAGCAACCTCAAACTCATGGGCTTAAGCAATTCTCTTGCCTCAGCCTCCCAAGTAGCTGGGACTACAGGCACCCACCACAATGCCCATCTATTTTTTTTGTTGCAGTCGTCATTGTCGTTTAGCTGATCCAGGCTGTGTTCAAACCCACCAGTCTCAGTGCATTTGGCCGGCACCCTACCCACTGAGCTACGGCACGGCCATTAAAGATGACTTCTGCACAAACACACACACACACACACACACACACACACACGCAACATCTATGGTCCTGCAAATTTAGGAAACATTGCATTAAACAAATTAAACAGGGTTCTTTACTACAGGTTGCCTAGGGGCCTTTAACAGACAATTAACTCTATAAAATCCTCACTAAAGTCACAGGATGCCATACTTAGGAAAGACAGCTAACCCAAGTCCCTTTTCTTCATGTCCCATCTCTTATTTTATGCATAAGGTGAATAAGGAAAATTCTGAAATCCAGGTATTTTGGATGAACACACGTGCTACCCAGGTTTCTGATCAAATTAAAATACATATCTGCTCTCCCTGAGAGTCTAAATTCAAGGTCACTGTCCTCTAATACTCACACTGCCTGCAGGGGGCGCTCCTCCTTTCTCTTCCACTTGCTGGAGTCTTAGCACTGCTTCGTCTCTCTACAGGAGACATATTCTCTGCATTTGCACCCTCTGCCCTGGTATCGCTCATAAGCCACTTCATATTACAGTTGCTTATAGAGTTGGTCTAGCTACGGGTTACAAGCCTTTTAGATGCAGGTTCTTACCTTACTTTGCATTCAACAGATACTTTTGAATGAATGATGGAATGAATGACAGCACATAGCATTAACAAGTTGTAGAGAATGCTTCCATTTCCTTCAGGTTTCCATAGGTGTGGTGTCCTTAAGTCTTTAAGAAGACATTCTATTGTTCAGATATTCATTTCTACTGAGCAAAGGATTCAAGGATGAGTTTACAATGAACACAGATGGATGAATAAAAAGTTATACAATCTTGTTTGATGGGAATGATGTTGACTTAGATGAATCAAAAGAAAAGACAACAGGAAGTTTGAGAAGGGCACTGGGTCTTACCATGAGCGTGTTTACTTCACTCTCTCCACCCTACTGACTGAAATGACCCAAGTCTGTTGTTCTTTACAGCTGGCGCCTTCTCAGAGCCCTCACTGACCACAGCGCCTGAGATCTTGACTCCTCCACCTACAGGTGAGGGAAGTAGTTCTGAGAAATTCGGGGTGGGAGACTAGTCCCAAGTGAGCCATTGCTCCAAGCTGGGGGAAACCACAGGCAGAATTAAAGCGGGACACAGCCTGCTCACACACTGAGGGATTATGGACAATTTTCTTAATCCTTCTGAGTCCCATTTTTTTCATCTGTAAAGAAGGAAATCTAATACATGTTGGAAAGTTTAAGATATAAATATTTAAATTAGTGGCTCATAAGGGCTCTGACACTTAACTCAAAAAATGTTCTTGATCTTAGTCTCCTTTTCATGAGAAAGCCACTAGAAAGACCAAGCTGTACTAAGACTAACGTAGTTCTGGGTGACAAGGAGTCCATTTAGCTGTGATGTGCCGATGGACAGTCTAGTCTACTATTTCATTAATTAGACTGATATCCCATATTTCTGTCCCTTTCCATATCAGAGGACTAACGGATAAAAATAGGAGAAAAATAGGAGAAACATAGGAGTTCTGGAAATTTCTTAGGGAGACTTTCAGTCTTTAGAAGATAAGATATAGCAAAGTGCAGTTATTTGAAATTGAAGATAATTCTGGCTGTTCTTAATATGTGGGTACATGAGGACTGTGTGACTCTATATGTTTGTGTAATGAAGATATGACCACCTAGGAATTTGAAAGCATGAAGGAAACTTTCCAGAGCCTGGAAGGCTGATCCTCAGTGTCCTTCCTGTTTGTGCCTCCCCAGGAGCCTGGATTGAGGTGAGGTTGCTGAATGGCACAGGGAGGTGCTCAGGCCGAGTGGAGGTTCTCATCCAAGACACGTGGGGAACCGTGTGTGATGACCTCTGGGACCTAGCTGAGGCCACTGTTGTGTGTCGACAACTACGGTGTGGCCATGCTGCGGCAGCCCCCACAGGGGCCCACTTTGGGGCAGGCTCTGGGAAGATCCTGCTGGATGATGTGCAGTGTGTGGGCAGTGAGGGCCACCTGGGGCAGTGTGTGCACAATGGCCAGGCCAGGCACAATTGTGGGCACCTGGAGGACGCCAGCGTCATCTGTACAGGTGAGAGGCTATCACTTGCTAGCACTTCACCACTGTCACTGTTGGTCAACACTGACAGAGGCCACTGGACAGAGCATTATAAATGACCTCATAGACCTTGATCTCTTAATCAGGTGCTGATGGTTCTCCGGCCCCAATCTTCACCCCCAGCACAAAGCCTGAGACTGCTGCTCCATCAGACATGCTCCCAGGTTGGTCCAGTCTGTGGGTAGTTTGCTTTGGGTAAGCTCTTCCTTCTAAAAGTTGTTTGTTAAGGCCAGGTACAGTAGCTTACACCTGTACTCCTAGCGCTCTGCGAGGCTGAGGGAGTGGATTGCTTGAGAGCAGAAGTTCAAGACCAGCATGAGCAAAAGTGAGACCTCATCACTATAAAAAATACAAAAACAAAAAAAATTAGCTGTAAATGGTGGCGTATGCCTGTACTTCCTTCCTGGAGGGAAGGCAGGATGATCACTTGAGCCTGGGAGTTTGAGGTTGCTGTGAGCTATGATGATGCCACTGCAGTCTGTCCTGGGTGACAGAGAAAACATTGTCTCAAAAAAAAGAATTATTTTGTTAAGTGATAGTAGAACTTCCCCAGAGCTAGAAGAGTAAAAATTCATCCTACATCATGGTCAAAGGAATATGTCCAGGATAAGTGTAGAGATAGGAAAAAGCAGAGATGAATATGTTTATGCAATAAAATATTTATTGCATGAAATAAATAACATTAGTATTTCTCCATATTTTTTACAAGAGTTGTTGTTAAAAAATATCCATCATCTCCAAATAATCCACATACTCTAAATAAATTATAACTGTAAATAAACACTTATGACATTCACAAATGACTTTATAACAGCTGAAGGTTCCTACGTTGATAGGCACAAGTGACTCACTACAGAAAGGCTTTGATTCAAGTCTACGAGACACACAGATGCAGTCACCTAGGGGTTCAGGGAACACTCATAATGTTTCCTTCACTTGTAATATTCATTCGGGAGAAGCATCGGCCCAGTTCCCCCCAGTGTGGTGAGCAAAGGGGAAGGAAAGATGACTGAAGACACCCATAAAGGCAGGTCTATGCCCTCCTCATCCCAGGAGTTCTCCCTCCAGCCGCTTCACCAACACATCTGACCACCTGCCCATGGAGCTCCTTGAGGCCGTTTCACAAGCCACTGTGTGGCTAATTGACAAAACAGTCACATGACTTGTTCTTTTATCTGCCTTACTCTTTACAGTCTCCTGGCTTATCTGTTGCTTGATAATTTAATCACCAATTTAGTTGAATTGATGCCCTAACACATGGCAAGTAGATTTTTCTGAAACAAAATGAGGGGTAAACTTCATCCAAAAGTTACCTGTAGGCTTGCATTGCATAGAGAACAAAAAAATGCCATCAGATTTCAAGGTGGAAACTGAATAGTTCAAACATTTTTCTTAATATTGTGTCTATATGACATGGACATTTTGATATTTTCTGAAAAGGAAACAAGGGACATGGCAGCCAATAAATTTTCTAACTTTGTGCACACTTAAATACCTGTGCTCCTAGAACACATCCTAAAGATGTCCCATTTCTCCGTCCCACCGCAGAAACTCAGTGACTAGGTCACTGGGTAGATGAGGAATGAGGCTTCCTTTTTTACCCAAATTTTTAATTCTGGTGGAGCACAGTCAAGACCTGCCACTGTACACAGTGGTCTCAAAGGGGAAAATTAATAAATTCTACTCCTCTTACTTATCTGAGATCTGGACAATTTGAGAAATTAAAGAAAAGAATGGTAGATGGAGGCCAAAAGAGAGGAAAGCCCAGGTTGGAGGGTGCAGCTCAGTGTGGGAGCCAGAAGATTTGTACCTGAACCCCAGAAGGAGAAGTTCCTCCCCAGACCCAGAGTAGGGGGTCCAACTGGGAGGTGCAGGGGAGGATGTGTGCTCTCTGAGGGCAGGCTGGCTCCCAGAGAGGGAAAAGGGCAGCACTGGGCAATATCACATGGGCATTCTTCCAAAGTCCCCAGTCAGCAGCGTCACCCCCTCCCCTTACGTAAAGGAGACAGGCAGTGAGCTTGGGAGTGGGAGGCATTGTCTCCTGACTCTATCTAACCACGGCTCTTGCACTGTTCTTATTTGTTAACATGCTCCTCTAATTTTTCACACTAATAAGATATACATTGTCAAGCACCCTTCCTTTCTAGGGTTGTAGCATGCAACCTGGACAGTGCTGTAGGACCCTTTCCTACAGCACTGCAGGACTTCCTCGATAGTAAGAAATGGCCTGCATACAAAATCCTCAAGGTAACAGGCATGATGGAGACTTAGTTCAATGGAAAGATACACAACCCAAACACAATACCTGCTACGGTTTGAGTTAAATTCTTGAAGAAATTCTCATTTTTTTTATTTCTATTTTTTATGTTATATAGTTACCAATACTTTTTTGTTGTTCCATGTAGCTGGGGTCACTTCAGAGCTGTCTCTGGCCACAGTCCCTGAGTCCTTGACACCTTCCTCAACAGGTATGAAAAGACTTGCCTCGGGAACCAGGAGCTGTAGACGTTAGGATACGACTTAACAATTATCTGCAAACATACAGTCAAGGCTTGGGTGTGCTTCCATAAATCTACTGGTGTTTTAGACATCTTTGTTCTTGGATTTTGTATAAGAAATTAGTTAATGAATGAAATGGCTTTGTTTGGAGCACCAATGGGTCCTCTGAGAAACTTATAATATAGAATTCAAGAAGGACTACTTTCTTCAGAGGAAAGGTTGATAACAAAGGTTGGTCATTTGAAATTGAAGATGATTATGGCTTGCTCGCCTGGCACATGTGTAACACACATTTGTGTAATAAATGCATTCAGGTTCAGAAAGGAAGGGGAGAAACTTCCTGACATAGGCGGCCAGTGCCCAATGCCCTTCCTGTTTGTGCCTGCCCAGGATTCCGGATGGAGGTGAAGCTGCTGAATGGCACAGGGAGGTGCTCAGGACGAGTGGAGGTCCTCATCCAGGGCACATGGGGGACCGTGTGTGACGACCTCTGGGACCTGGCTGAGGCCACCGTCGTGTGCCGACAGCTACAGTGTGGCCATGCTGTGGCAGCCCCCACAGGGGCCCATTTTGGAGCAGGTTCTGGGAAGATCCTGCTGGACAATGTGCAGTGTCTTGGCAGTGAAGGCCACTTGGGGCAGTGTATGCACAGGGACCAGGCTGGGCACAACTGTGGACACCTGGAGGATGCTGGCGTCATCTGTGCAGGTGAGAGGCTGTCACCTGCCAGGACTTCACCACTGTCACAATTGGCCAAAACTGACAGAAGCCACTGGACAGAGCATTATAAAGACCTCATAGACCTTGATCTCTTGATCAGGTGCTGATGGTTCTCCGGCCCCCATCCCCAACCCCACCACAGAGCCCGAGGCTGCTCCTCCATCGGACATGCTCCCAGGTCAGTACAGTCTGTGGGTAGTTTGTTCTGGATAAGTTTTTTTTTTCTAAAATTATTTTTTTAAGTCCTGGAAGAGTGAAAATCCATCTCATATCACACCCAAACGGACATGTCCATGACAATCTGGAGGTAGGAATAAACAGAGATGGAGATGTTTAGGCAATGGAATAGTTATTATATCAATAAATTCCATAATTCCATTAGAATTTCTCAATTGTTTTGTTAAGGTACTGATATGAAATATCAATTATCTCACAATAATTCATGAGCTGATGTAAATCATGAAACTCTACATTGTCTGCACTAGTATGAGTCCTTACATCCCCTGGGTGTCACTCCTCTTAAGTCTTTTTAGAAATATTGAACTCATACTCTCAAAGGCACTGAGGATGATATTGTACATACCGCTGTACCTTCACATGTTGATTTCTTCCAACCATCAGGTGCTGTCACCTCACCAGGCTCTCCTCCAACCACTGAACCTCAAGCTGTCACCCCACCTTACACACCATCAGGTCTGTCCAATCTCTGCCTGGATCTTTTCCTTTGTCCATTTTCCTCCTTACATTGTCCCTTTCTTAAGCCAGAGTAGCAGGGACTTTGCACGGCATGACTTCCCAGGCTCATCTTCCTTGAGTGCCTTGTGAATGGCATCCTCCAGCAGATGGTCACATGTCACGTGCAGATGGCAGTCTCTAAAGCCATGCAGCTTGGTGGGCATGCAAGGCTGAGTCACTCCAGGGTTGGAAACACCAGCAATCATTCCACATCACAGCACATCATCATGCAGTGTGGCACGCTCCAGGAGATGCTCACCATGTTCAAAACAGGCTTGAAAACCTGCTTATAGATCCACAAATTGGTAAACTCTTGTGTCATCATTACACAGCAGTCTCTTAATTTCAAGAATCTAAAAAATGCAGAGACAATCGAGTGAAGATTCGGTAAACATGAACACAGATCATTCCTCCCTGCATAGGTATTTGACAGGACAACAGTGAAGCCTCTTCCCTCCAACACATGTTAACACAGACAACAAACAGAACTGGGGATAGTGACATTCCCAACACACCTGCAGCAACCCCTTCTTCACCCTGACTGCCAGCTGACCGCCAGCTGCTTCACTGTCTGGGAAAAGACTCTGTGAATATCTGACATATTAAGACTGATCCTGCATGTACCAGATTCTGCATGGTACAATGATTGTTGTTTTATTTTCCAATACAACCCAATTTAAATGACTACTTTGATGGTTTAACCATTTTTGGATAGTCTAGCCCCAAGTTATTTAAATTGATCACAGAAATGAATAGGCTACTCAATTGTCTTGATGTATCTACATACATAAAGAACACTAGGAAAAGTTCCTAATTCAAAGACAAGCGTTGAGAATAGTACAGAGAAGCCTTAGATACCAACTGTTGAGTTTCAAAGCCTAATATTTTGCCTTAGCTGCTTGAGATCCTTTTTAAAAGGAAAGAATACAATACCTGATTGCTGTTTCAGGAATTTATAAGAGGGAGACAGGGCTGCCTCCATGCCCTGCAGAAGCCTCACAGGCTCAGGCTACTTATAGCCCAGATGTAGCCACGGGAAGTTAGATTTCACTGACTGCCATGTCCCTCAAACACATCTGATTACCCTTAAAGAAAGAGAGGACAAAATTCACACATGGCTCGTGGGCACTTTGAGATATGGGAGACTACCCAAGGAGATATCCTCAAAGTGCTAACACTTTGTGGGCCACTGAAGAGTCTGATCTCTGGTTGTGGATGAGTGTGGCAGAGAAGGAGATGGGAGGAGCTGTCAGACTCTGACAGGACAGATTCGGGCCCAGCCATTTTCTCTGGGTATGTTGTCAGAAATGTACTCTCCCAGCTGTGCTGAGGATCCCACAGTGAGCAAGGGCCTTTGTTTTCCACTCACAGGTCAAGCTTTGTCATTAAGGGTACCCACCCCAGAGGCTGCTGTGCGCCCCTCAACTGTGCCTCCAACAGGTCAGTTGGCATTTGTTCCATGGGGAGCGGGGAGAGGGAGCCGTGTGCCAACCCCTGGCTAGGCCTTCCCAGACCTGAAGCCACACTGAGAACTGGCCACGTCCCTGTGAGGACTCTTTGCCTTAGGAGGAGCTGAGTCACAAATGATGCTGCATATCTGACCGTGCCCTTCGGGGTGTGTCTGTTTTCAAAGCTTCATCCTGCTAAATTGGGTTTGGGGATGGCCTAACCATTGGGGATACCTCTGTTTGTCCCTGTGGCAGGTGATGGACTATCTGCAACCATAGCCACAAGAGAGGCTGTAGCCCTGCAATCCACAGCTGAGCCCCTGGCAGGTAAGTCCTTGGGGAAACGGGGGAAGGAGCTGACACAAAACGCCATAATGTAATCCCCAGAGAACCAGGTGTTTTCACTGACTTACACTCACAATAACCTACAACTGTTATCCTTCCTCCACCTCACTGGTTCAGAAAATGAGACACTGAAAAGATCATTTTTCCTAACATCATCCAAATACAAAATGGTGAAGCCCAGATTTGGGCACAAAAGGATCTGACTCCAAACCCATGAGACTCTGCTTAGCCAGCTGCCTTTTGAGTGGTGGGGCAGCATCCACCAAAGTAGCCTTTGGGCTATTAGAAGAGAACATCCATGCAAGCCTTATCACTAAGGTCCGGGTGTATCAAGAGCCTAACAAAGAATTTGGGGAGGCAGCTGTGAATTGCATGTACCCTACAGTTTTTATTACAAAATTCCTGATAAAGAAAACTTTCAAATTTATGTTTTCCACTGTAACAATTAGGCAAGATTTATTCTTTTAGTTTATCTAGGATTCTTGTATCTGTTGTGAGCCCCAAACCCAGTTTTTTTCCTTCTTCACACTGGTGGAACTGTTTGTACATCTGCTGCACAAGAAAAGGAAAGAGGGAAAGGAAAGGGAGAAAAAAAAATCTAGCTTTTCACACCATTTTTGTACCTTAAGGCTGGTTCTACTGTAACTCGAATCAGTAGTAACTCAATATTTCTAGGCTATGACTAACTGTATATTTGTGGGGGGTGGGGATAAATATTATGGTGGAAGTGTAAGGCTGTGCAGATGCACTGAACCAGCCATGTGGTCGTTCTGCTACCTCCTCAGAAACACTACATAGGACTCAGTGGTATCTCATCTCTTCCAGGCCACGGCTCAGGCCACTTTTTGACATTCTGGGCTCCTAGGTACTTCAGGACCCCTTCCTCTCCCCATCTCTCTCTCTCTGATATATGGAGGGTGCCCCCAAATATATACACACCTTAAGAAAGGAATGCAATTGTAATGCTCCATCCCATTTGACTTCTGTGATAACAAGAAGCATAAGATACAATATTCAAGATAACAAATGTTATCAGTATCATACAGTTTTTTTCCTGTCTTAAAATGTGTATACATTTTTTGGCACCCTGTGTCTGTATATAATATATACACTTGTATATAAAATATACTATATATACACTCATACATGTCTGCATATATATTTTTAAGTATGTTTTATGTCTGTGTTAGTATAAAGACACCTATAGCCCAGGCTAGATTGTAGTCATTTCTTCTGATTGTAAAAGAAACGAAGATGTGTGTGAGAGCTCTAAAGTGTCTCATGGGCCCCTGGCTCTGTGCCCAGCGTGTGTAAGGGATGAGTCCATCCTGGTCTTCTCTGTTGTTCCAAATAATGAACATATCAGGGCCCACTGGACCCCGGCACCACAGGGACATTTGGGGAGGGAGGACACAATGCCTACCATAAATCTGTTTCAAGCCAGGGGTCGGGTAGGAGACGAGCCTCACTTATTTTGTAAGCTCCTTGGAGCAGAGCTGACTGTGGGGAGAGCTGTCCTAACTTTATGTTCTCCCAAGAGCTGAGTTCCATAGGCCAATCTGTCGTGATTGGCAAGCTGGCCCCATTTTTGGACAGAGGTAACTCCCAGGAGCTTTGTTGAGAGGAGAGGTTTATTTCCTGGGAAATAATACATAAAAGTGAGAACATTGAATGATGAGTGGAGGGTCAAGTTATTCACAGAACAGATGCTGCTGACCTGGACAATTGGGACTTTTAAAGGGAAGTTTGGCCTGGATAGAATCTCTCTGGAAATCTTCCTCACCTTCCCTCTGAGTACAATCTACTTGTGATTATGATGACTCACATTTCTACAACAAATTTACTCACATTTCCAAGTTGATCTCAAAACAGCCTGTGTGCCAGATACAGAAAATATTACTACATTGAATAATAATATTTTTTATGTCATGTTCTATTTCATTACTGCTCCTGTTTTGTAAGCTAGAGCACTATTACCATCAGCAGACACAGACTACCAAACTTTTCCTTTAAATAAGAAATCCAGTGGAGTGATAGTTTCCAGAGAAACCTTACCAGTGTTTCTAGAACATTCTAGAACATAGAATGTCAATATAAATATCATGGCCAGTAACAAATTACTACATAAAACAATCATATGAATTGCAGATTTCTTAGAGGTTTAAAGATTATCTTTACTATATGTAAAAATAATCTGATTATCTCTTCTACATGTAAAAATAATCTGATTATCTTTGTTTTCTCCATCACTGGTTATAAGCCATTATGGTGCAGTCTCTACCGTATAGAGCCTTGCATAGTAATAGGCACTATGTGGGCCGTTCATAGTTAAAAGTATGACTGTGTTGGCAGCACAGAAATGTCTTTGGTGCTAGAAAGGATGCTCTGTAATCTCCAGTCTGTCACAGGACACCCCTATATTAAAGGGACTTCTTCAGGAGACCCCAGTCCACAAGCACAGCTGAGGTGGTGCCTCAGGCCATGGGCCCTCTGGAGTCCTTCTGCCTTGTGGGCTGAAGGGACATGTGCAAGTTTGGGGCCTTATGGCTCCCTTGGGGCACTTCCAGGGAATAGAGTTCTAGTCCACATGTTCCCAGACCCGTAGATCTTTCTATCTACCCAACCCAGAGGAAGTGGCCTTTCAGTAACACATAAATAGAGAATAAGCAATTCTCTTCCTCAAACTCTATTTTCTTTCTTGGCTTCAGACTTTTGAAAACAAAAGGTTGTATTAGCTCTCTGCTTTCCCAAGAAAGCAGCACAGGGCTCAGCCTGAGAGAGGAAAGAAGGGTAACTCCAGGGAACAGCATTCGCTGCCCAGGTTCCAAATTTAGATTGTCTCTTTGACCCTGACAAAGTTAACTTGGTCTCAGTCGCACTTTCTTCATGTACAAAATGTAGATAATATCAATAATAGAACCAGCAAGAGAGATGTGATGGTCAAGCTGGTAAAGTACTTAGGATGCCACCTGCAACATAATTACCTTCATGATGATTATTGTTACTATGATTATTTCTATGAAATCATATCTTATAGAAGATGTTAGTATTATGTGGCATTATATCAGTGATATATGTGGTATGAGTCCAATATATTAATAGTAAGACTAAGACAACAGTCTGACATAGGCGGCTGGTCCTCAGTGTCTCCCCTGTTGCTTCCTCCCCACTCCCAGGAGCCTGGATGGAGGTGAGGCTGCTGAATGGCACAGGGAGGTGCTCAGGCCGAGTGGAGGTCCTCATCCAGGGCATGTGGGGGACAGTGTGTGATGATTTCTGGGATGTGGCTGAGGCCACCGTCGTGTGCAGACAGCTACAGTGTGGCCATGCTGTGGCGGCCCCCACAGGGGCTCACTTCGGGGCAGGCTCTGGGAAGATCCTGCTGGATGATGTGCAGTGTGTGGGCAGTGAGGGCCACCTGGGGCAGTGTGTGCACGGGGGCCAGGCCAGACACAACTGTGGGCACCTGGAGGACGCCGGCGTCATCTGTGCAGGTGAGAGGCTGTCACCTGCTGAGAGTTCACCACCATCACTGTCAGCTGACACTAACAGAAGTCATTGGACTGTGCATTATAATGACTTCATAGACCTTGATCTTTTGATCAGGTGCTGATGGTTCTTCAGCCCCCATCCCCACCCCCACTACAGAGCCTGAGGTTGCTTCTCCATCGGACATGCTTCCAGGTCAGTACAGTCTGTGAGTAGTTTGCTCTGGACAGGTTTTTCCTTCTAAAATTATTTTGTAAACTCCTAGAAGAGCTCCTTCAGGGCTGGAAGAGTGAAAATCCATCCCCTATCACAAAGGGATATTTACATGACAATCTGGAGGTAGGAATAAACAGAGATGGAAATGTTTAATTAAGCAATGGAATAGTTATTGTATCAAAGAGCGTCCATTAGAATTTCTCTATCTTTTTTGTTGTTGTTCTTCTTCTTCTTAAGAGTAATTATTATAAAATGTCAATTGGCATTGTCTGCTCTAGTATGAGGCTTTACCTCCCCTGGGTGTCATTGCTTTTAAATATTTTCAAAACATTCAACTCAGAAGTCATTGAGTACAATAATATAAATAAATACCACTACAGATCTTAGCTTGTTGATTTCTTTCGACCATCAGGTGTTGGCAAGTCACCAGGCCCTATTCCAACCACAGAGCCTGAAGCTGCCACCCCATCAAACACATGGTCAGGTCAGTTCAATCTTTGCTTGGTTCTTCTGCTTTCTAGCTTTTTCTCCATAGAATGTCCCTTTCACAAGCCAAGATAGTATGGCCTTTCCACTGCACAACATCCAGAGCTCCATCTTCCTAGAATGCACTGTGCATTGCCTCTTTACCTAGGTGGTCACACGTCATCGTGCATGGTAGTCCCTGATGTCACGTAGCTTGCTGGTCCTGAACTGTTGTGTTACTCCAGGGCTAGTGGACTTAACAGTCCACATCATAGCACATCATACAGAGGAGCACAGAGCCAAAGGAAAGAGGACTTAAAGGGGAAGAGCAGTATGGGAAATAGATTCTCATTCTCTTATCCAGACTTAAAAAATTGTGAACTGGCCTGACAGTAGATACACAGAAATGTTTAGTTGTCTCCAAATTGTTCAGGGGCTCAGTCAGTTGAAATAATATCACTTAAAATTGAATCCATACCTCTCAAATGACACACATGTTGGTTCAAATAGGCATTTTTCATTAATTTGCTTATCAATGCCCATATTGTCCTTATGAATCACGACCTTAATTTCACATATTTAAAGTGGAGTGGACCATCCAACACATCATTATAAGAGGACATGGAGCATAGAAGAAAGATTATTTCTCATTCTCTACACATTTGATGAGAGAATGATGAGATGAACCCTCATGGAGGATGGAATTGGAAGATGAGAGAAATTCGATTGATGATGACACATATACCCACATATGAAATATGTAGATAGAGGAGTAAATTTATTAATAGAAAATTGTATTGTATAAAATAGGACATTGGCAGTCCTACATTTTTCTTCACCTAAAAACAGAACTTCAAGAAGCATAGACTAACAGAATGATAAGGAGATAGAAATATTTATTCTTAGCTATGGAATCTACGTTTTCTGATTTTGCAGACTCTCCAGCTTTTGATTGTTAGTGTAGTATTACTTTTAACCTATTTGTGCCTTTATATTTAAAGTGGAATCCTTTGAGGTAGCATACATTTGGGTTTTCCTTCTTTTTAATCCTATTTAAAAATCCTTGCCTTTTAGTTTGATGTGCTTAGACCACTTATATTTAATATGACTATTGGCATATTTGTCATCCATTGCTGTGTAATAAATTCCCCCACATTTTTCATTTTAAAATGAAAAATATTTATTATCTCAGTTTCTAGGGATCAGGAATATGATAAAAATTTAGCTGGGTGGTCTTGGCTTGGGGACTTTCATGAGGTTCTAGTCAAGCAGACAGCCAGGGCTACTATCATCTCTTATATCCCCTGGGTCTTTCTTCTACACTCACCTGCACGGTTTATGGAAGTCTTCTATTTCTTCTATGCACTTGTATTACAGCCTTAATTTTTGGACGGCTCCTAACTGGAGGCCTCCCTCAATTTCTTGCCATATGGGCCTGTTCATAGGGCAGTGAATAAAATGGAAGTTACCCAAAGTGAGTAATGAAAAAAGGAGTTCAAGACACAACCCACAGTCTTTTATTATTCAATCTCAAAAAGTGACATGCAAATACTTTTGCTGTTTGCTGTTGGTCAAAAGTGAATTACTAAGTCCAGCTCAAAGTCAAGGAGAAGAAAATGAAGCTCTCTCTACCTCATGAAGGAGTGTCAAATAATCTGTGGCTATATCGTTTAAATCACCGCAGTTGAGTTTAAGTCTACCCTTTTGCTATTTGTTTTTGATTCATCCCGTCTATTCCTTTTTAATAATTTCTTTGTATTCTTCCTCCTTTTGTAATTTACAATTCTATTATGTCTATTTTTTCATTTATTGGGTATAACTATATTTTAAAGGGTGATTTTTGGTTTAAGCATCTATGCCTTACTAGTCTGTATTCCTGTAACTTTCTACCACTTTTTGCATAGTATAACAATTTTAAGGCATTATACTTTCATGTTCTCCCTTCCAATGCTTATACCTTTGTTGTCATAAATCTTATCTTATTTTTGAGAGAGTCTCACTTTGTCACCCTCAGTAGAGTGCTGTGGCATCACAGCGCACAGCAACCTCCAACTCTTGGGCTTAGGCTATCCTCTTGCCTCAGCCTCCCAAGTAGCTGGGACTACAGGTCCCCGCCACAACACCTGGCTATTTTTTGTTGCAGTTTGGCCGGGGCCAGGTTCAAACTCACCACCCTCAGTATATGGGGCTGGTGCCACTGAGCACAGGCATCACCCATATTTTTTCATATGTGATAAACTCCTCAATACAATGTTACTATTTTTGCTTGAAATAGTCAATTATATTATAAAGAGATGTTTAAAATGACAAAAGTAGACTTTTAGATTTTTTCCATTTGCAGTGATCTTCTCTTCTTTGTATAGATGCAAGTTTTTATCTGGCACCCTTTTCTTCTCCTTAAAGAATTTAATTTAACAAATGCTGTAGTGCAGTCTACTAGTGGCAAATGTTTCCACTTTTTCTATAACTGAAAACATTTGTATATCATCTTCATTTTTGAAAGATATTTTTCAGGGTGTAGACTTATGGGTTGACTCTTTTCTTTTTAGTGATTTAAAGATGTTTTACTGTTGTCTGAATTTCATTCTTTCTGACAAGAAGTCTATTGCTATTTTTATATTTTTCCTCTCCATATAATTTTTTTTTACCTCTGACTGGTTATAAGATATTCTGTTTCTCATAAGTTTTAATCTATTTGATTATACATGCCTTGGTGTAGTTTTCTTCCCATTTCTTGTGGTTGGAGTTTATTGAATTTCTTGGAATTATGTATCATAGTATTTTTTATTAAATTTAGAAGTTCTTTATTTCAAATATTTTACTCCCTCATTTATCTTTTTTTTTCTTTAGCGACTATAGTTAATCATATAAAAGATTACTTGTGGTATTCTCACTGTTCATTGATGCTCTGCTCATTTTATTGTCAGTCTTTTTTTTTTTTTTTCCTTCATAACATGTAGTTTTGGGGCAGAAAAATAAATGAACACATCTTCGAGTCCACTTGTCTTTTCTTATGCAGTATCTATTTTCCCTTCCCCCACCCCCACCTGGGGCTGAGTTTGAACCTGCCACCTCCATCAAAATGGAGCCGGTGCCCTACCCTTTTGAGCCACAGGCACCACCCTCTATGCAGTATCTAATCTGCTGTCAATTCTATCCAGTGTGTTTTTTGTCTCAGGCAGTGTAAGTTTTCTTCATAAGTTGGATTTGGGTCTCTTTTTCTTATATCTTTCATATTTCTACTTTTAATGTTCCATTTTTAGCTTCTTGATCATGGGATATAGTTACAATTATTGTTTTTATATATTGTCAACTAATTCTGTCATTTGTATGATTTCTTTGTCTGTTTCCATTGATGTATTCTTTCTCATTATGGGTCTTAGTCTCCTGCTTCTTTACATGCTTGACAATTTTCTATTGGGTGCCCCATGTTGATGATTTTTAACTTGTTGGGAACTAGATTTTTTTTTATTCTTAATCTTACTTTAAATCACTTACATTATACTTGAAAACTATTTGATCTGTTTGAAGCTTGTGTCCACGTTTTTAAAGGCAGGCCTAGAGCCTAGTCCTACTTTAGTCTGAAGCTAATTTTTCCCACTCTGAGCAACACCCTTTTGATTACCTACCCAATGCCCAGTGAATCACCAGGTTTTGTTCTGCCTGGTAGGAACAGAAACTATTCCCATTCCTATGTGATCTCTAAAGAGTCTTCCTTCTGGTTCCTTTAGGCAGTTCTTAACCTTTATCAAATATTTTCTTCACACACACAGGCTGATCAGTACCCAGATGAACACTTGAGAAGGACCCTCTGAAAGTCTTTGGAGCTCTCTCTATGGGCAACTTTCAATACCTTTCCCAGTGAACTCTACCCACCTTGTTTTCCCTGAGTTTTTTGGCTCCATCTCTGGGAGCCTGCCAGAACCCACCTGGGCTCCCCTTCCTTGTACTGTGGACAGGAAACTCTAAACAATAACCTGGGGTGATTTTAAACTCCTTGTGTTCATTTGCTCCCTCTTAGTGATCACTCTACCATGCTTCCTGGTATCTCACATCAGAAAACCGTAACTGAATGTATCTTGTCTGATTTTTTCATTGTTTTGGTAGGATGGTAAATCTGTGCCCAGTTATGGTAGTTTTTTTATTGCTGCCATAAAAAAATTACTACAAAAACAGCAGCTTTAAAGACACCCATGTGTTATTTTCTAAAAGTCAATAATCCAGTGAGCTTGGCTGATCTGTTCAAAAGTCAAGGTGTCGATGGAACTGAAATCTGAAGGAGAATCCATTTCCAGCCTCATTCGCGTTGTTGACAGAGTTCATTTGCCTATGGTTGTAGGACTGTGGTCCCTGTTGCCCTGCTCACTGCTGGATGAGAGTTGTTCCCAGATTTTAGAAGTCACTAACATCCTACCTCCTTATCCCTTCATCTTAAAGCTAGCAGGCAGAAGTGGGTGAATTCCCCCTCGTGCTTAAAATGTCTCCTGCCTCTTTTTCTGCCATATCTCTCTGCTTCAGCCAGGGATGATTCTCAGCTTTTAAGGGCTCATGTCATTATATTGGGCTCACCCAGATAATTCAGGATAATGTCCCCATTTTATGATCTGTATCTTTAATCACACCTACAAAGTCCCTTTTGCCATATAACATATTTATAAATCCCAGGCATAGACATCTTAAGGAGGCCAATATTCAACCTATCACACCAGTTACTACATCTAGGAGAAAAATAGAAACACTCCAACAGGTCGGTTGGCACTTGGTCCATGGGGAGTAGAGAGAGCCATGTGACAATAGAAATAAAATAGTGTTTTATTATACAATACATCAAAACAACTGAATAATGTAAAGGCTAGTATAATGAATACCTGGGTACACACTAGTAGATTATTTCAAATCTCAAATTTTGCTATAAGCGTTTTACATTCTTTAATGAAATAATACATTAATCGAATGATATTTTCCAATAAGATGGAAGTGGAGGCTATCTTACTGTGTTACAGGAGCCTCCCCTGGTTTAAGCTACTTAGAGCCCAGATAAGTTCATCAAGCATCTAGATAGAAACCAAAACTAACTATAGTATTGTTCCTAAAAGGGATACAGAGAAAATCCAAAGTTCATTTTGGGGGCATGTTAAAGGGTTGAAATGTGCTAACCACGCGGAAATTCTAAAAATTCTGTATTTCCATCCCATTATGCCAAACTCTGACAAGACAGAGTTAGATCCTTCTTTTGGGACTTGTTTTCAAAAGTTTACTTTCTTTGTGGGCTGAAGAGGTGCCCAGCAGGGAGCAAGGCCCCTTTGTTTTCCACTCACAGGTCAAGCTCTGTCATTAAGGGTACCCACCCCAGAGGCTGCTGTGCTCCCCTCAACTGTGTCTCCAACAGGTCAGTTGGCATTTGTTCCATGGGGAGCGGGGAGAGGGAGCTGTGTGCCAAGCCCTGGCTGGGCCTTCCCAGACCTGAAGCCACACTGAGAACTGGCCACGTCCCTGTGAGGACTCTTTGCCTCAGGAAGAGCTGAGTCACAAATGATGCTGCATATCTGACTGTGCCCTTCAGAGTGTGCCTGTTTTTCAAAGCCTCACCCTGCTAAGTTGGGTTTGGGGATGGCCTAACCATTGGGGATACCTCTTTTTGTCCCTGTGGCAGGTGATGGACTATCTGCAACCATAGCCACAAGAGAGGCTATAGCCCTGCAATCCACAACTGAGCCTCTGGCAGGTAAGTCCTTGGGAAAATGAGGGAAGGATCTAACATTCATACAAGAAAAATGTGATAAACAGATAACCAGATGCTTTCACATAGCTAACACCTCATTTTATGTTCACACAAACCTATAAGTTACCCTCACTGCCACCCTCATTACCTTACATAGGGAGACTCAAAAAAATTAATTTTCCTAGAATTTCTTGATTAGAAAATGTCAGAGTCAGGATTTGAGAATGCATCTGTCAGTTCACAAGCCTATATGCCTCTACTTGGCCAGATGTTTTGGGGAGAGAGAGTACTAGAGGTAAAGAAGCTTCTAGAAGACATAATGGCTAAGACCTAGGTACATCAAGACCTTACTTTAGAAATTGAAAAGCCTAATGCTTTTCAGATTCTCTGTGTGTTGTTTTTTGTTTTCTCTGAAACAATTTTGGGCCTGTCTCTGTTCCTTGTGTTTTGAAATTCCACAGTGATTTGCCTTGATCTGAGACTTTTCTCACACATTAGTCTGCACATGTGGCTTAAGCTTTTAATCTAGAGATCCATGTCTTTCAGTTCTTGCAAGTTTTCTTGCAATATTTATTTGATAATTGCCTCCTTTCCCATTGAACCAATATCAAGGACTTATGACAATCAAATAAGATCGAACTTATAAGGCACTCTGATGGTGCCTGTAATATAGAAAAACTCACGAAATATTAATATTCTCATTGTATCATTGCTATTTTGTGGAATATGGAAGATCTGAATATATGGAACCAGTAATATAAGATTGATATAACAAGCTCAAGGCAATACCATGACCCAGATTTAGACCCAGCCTTGTCTCATTGTCTCCTCTATTGTTTCCTCCCCACTCCCAGGAGCCTGGATGGAGGTGAGGCTGCTGAATGGCACAGGGAGGTGCTCAGGCCGAGTGGAGGTCCTCATCCAGGGCACGTGGGGGACAGTGTGTGATGATTTCTGGGATGTGGCCGAGGCCACCGTCGTGTGCCGACAGCTACAGTGTGGCCATGCTGTGGCAGCCCCCACAGGGGCCCACTTCGGGGCAGGTTCTGGGAAGATCCTACTGGATGATGTGCAATGTGTGGGCAGTGAGGACCACCTGGGGCAATGTATGAACAGGGGCCAGGCCAGGCACAACTGTGGACACCTAGAGGATGCTGGCGTCATCTGTGCAGGTGAGAAGCTGTTACTTTCCAGGACTTCACCACTGTTACTATTAGCTGACACTAACAGAAGCCATTAGACAGTGCATTATAAATAACCTCATAGACCTTTATCTCTTGATCAGGTGCTGATGGTTCTCCAGCCCCCACCCTCACCACAGAGACTGAGGCTGCTCCTCCCTCAGATATGCTCCCAGGTAGGTCTAGTCTGTGGGTACTTTGCCTTGGGTAAGCTTTCCTTCTAAAACTATTTTGCCTAGTCATTGTAGGGCTCCCTGGAGGGATATAGGCAGGACCAGCATGGAGAGATTAGACTATCCCCCATGAATATTTCTGCCCTTCTTTTAGAGGGCTCCTCAGTCCTCATTGAATCTGCCACAGCATCATCAGGGGAATCACGGTGAGGTGTACCCCATGGAAGGCAGTGTGACTCCAGTGTGCTCTGGGAAAGCCTGGTCCCACCCTAGCCCCACCCCTTAATCTGGGTATCTGAGGGAGAAGTCCCTAAGTCAGCATTTTCACTATGCTTCTCAAATTAAGGGCTTCTATGGTCAGGGACCAGCTATCTGGGATGCCCTATCTGGTGAATAATACATTCTGTGTTCTCTCTTTCTCTCCATCTCACTGAGACCATGACAGGCACAGATTCTCTAGAAACTCTACTACTAGTAGATAAGATAAACTATATACATATCATTCAGTACACTGGGGTCACAGAGACACCATAGAACCACCTAGTGAGAGTTCTGATATTGAGTCCATCTGGTTCACATAAATTCTCTCTTCACTCTACCAGGTCCTGAATTGTCTGCCCACCAACCAGAAGGTAAGACAAAGTACACACATGATCCATTATATGTTCCTTCTCAATCCTCTCTCATAGTGCACTAGATGATGGGGAGGGTAACACCATCTGAGGGCCTGGTGGAGCCAGCTCAAGGAGGTGAGGGAGACAGCAGGCACATGGTCCAGGGAAGCTTTCAGTTTGTGGCCTCTGGGTGAAAGGCAAATTCATCAGCTGATGATCAGGACCCTCTGCATTCTGACCCAACTGACCTTCCCAAAGCTACCTGTCCCTCTGATTGACTCTCTGCCCACAGCACTCCCTTGTCTTTCATAATCCGAACTGCTCATGGCTGGAGTGATAGTCTCTGTAAATGACAAGCTGTCTAGGTTACACCTGGTCCATCCTGAGCCATACCTCCTCCCTAGGACATGGGGCCTTCCCAACGCCCAGGGTTGCTGGGGATGCTCTGAACTCCTGGGACACTCAGCATTTGCTACCTGATTTGTCTCAGGAAGTGCCAAGACCCTCAAAGAGTCTCTGCCTCTTTCCCCTTTCTGCTTCCCCTTGCACTTTCAATGTAGGAAGTACCCTATGAACACTCACCAATCCAAACCGGATAACAAACATAATCTCTTTTCACGTTGCTAGGTACTGACTCCACAGCTGCACTGCCTAAAGGTAGGACTGGGTGCTACACTCAGTGGCACATACTTGACTGAGCATGAAGTGGGAAAGATCATCAGGTTTAGAGCCATATATTTGTTTGATTCCAAGCTTCATTCATTCACCCCTGCATTCATACAATGGATATTGACCAGGTGTTCACCACATGCCAACCTCTGTGCCAAGCACTAGGGACATAGCAGTCATCAAAACCCCTTTGATTTTTTTTTTACCGAGTTTATTCCCTAACAGGAGAGACAGACATGACCTACAATCATCCTCAGTTATCTAACTCCAGCCAAGTTATGTCATCTCTCAGTCCCATTTTTCTCCTCATTAAAGTAGGAATAACTAGGACATTGAATAAGGACATGAATATGACAATACCTAAAAGTGACTGGCACCTGGTAGGCACTCACATGGCAAATGGCAGGTAGTATGGGGGAAGGGAGGAACTCAGGGCTGCAGGAATCTGATGCATGTGGGCCTCTTGCCAGGTGCATTACCTTGGCCCTCAGCCTCCCATCATTAGAACAAGCTCTGTGGGCCCCATGTGCCCCAAGATTCCAGGCCTCTGATATTCTGTCTAACAAGCAGAGAAAAAGGGCTGGCTGAATAATGCACATGCCACTGTGGAGAACAAGAGATTGTCACTGGAAAACAGAGACATGGGACTTACAGTATAAATTGAGGGGCACTTCCCTCTTCCTACATTTTATTATGAAAATTTTCAAATACACAGCAAAGTTTGAAGAATATAACAATAAACTCCCACATAGATTCTATGATGAATTTATAAATTGTCTATCATTCTTCTATTCACGTAGCATTACATCTAATTATTTAATAAGGTCTGCTTTATAATATGGACCATAAAATTCACCTATTTTCAGGTCCAGTTTGGTGAATTTGGGTAATTGTGTACAATGTTGTGACCCCAGTCAAGATATAGATCAGTTTCCACACCCTGCAGGGTTCCTCACGCTGTTTCAGAGTCAATCCTATCTAAAGTCATGACAGTAGCATATGTGAGGGAAGGGGCAGCACAGAGAGAGATGATGGCCAGTGATGACAGCAGGACACTTGGGGCCAACTGCCCATGGGCTCTACTTTCACTGAGGGGCACGTGGTGCATGTTAGTTTGTCAGCGGGTTACAATGCCACATTACATCCTAAATGGAGGCCTTGGGGATATGTGGTCACTGGCCTTAGAACGCAGGGTCATCATTATTCCTGCTGAATCCTGGGAGGAGGCAGGTGCTCCCTTGAAGCAACTGTGCAGCTACTCCTAATGTGACCATCCCCAGATGGCAGTCCATCATTCCTTCCTTCTTTCTTCACTAGCCCATGAGAACCTACTTCCCACATCATCGGTGGTACCAGTGGCTCAACACCCACCTCCTTCTACACCACCAGGTAGGACTGTTTCTTTTTGTATTGTCTTCTGAACAACTGCATTTATTCAACAATGAATGAGTGAATGAACATGCATCAGTGGGCCTATGTAGAGCAGTGAACAAAGTGGACCCTCATGTGGGCTAAGTCCATGGGGACATCACAACAGAGAGTGGTGAGGGCAGTGATGGGGGAGTTTGTGAGCCACGGGTACCCAGAAAGGGGTCTCCATCCAGACCAGAGGGGGCAGCATGCCAGGAGACCAGTCTCAGCCAGGAAATGCCATGTGAGGGGACAATGGGATTGTGCCAGGCAGAGTAGCAATCAGTAGTTAAACTCCCTGATGGCAGGAGCCAGTACTTTCCTGATTAGAACCTAGGGCAGGACAATAGCCTTACAAAGTTATGGAAGAATGTGGTGAGTGAGGCCCTCGAGTATGATGTTTTGCTGTGATTAAGGACAGAAATAGTTTGGGATATTCAGCCTGAGTTGGGTCTGCGGTTTTCACAAATTAGGTTCAATCTGAGGCCAAATAAGGCAGGAGTAAAATATTAGACCTACCAATTGCCAGTAGATTGAGGGAGAACCAAAAGGAGCCACTGTCACTGCCCTGGGGACAAGCGCATCCCTGGTGGGAGAGAGTCCCCAGCATGCTAAAGCTCCTGGCCATGTGCCATGGCATTCACCAAGGCCACCATCATTGTCTCTGTGAGTTTCATTTGCCTGAATTAAAATCTTAATCTTTCTTTTCCTTACTAGCTTCATAACTTTTTATCTTGCAATCCTACTGAATCAGGTCCTTTTGTGAATACATCGATGACCTGGACAGAGTCATAATTCTCGGGGAGCTTGTAGTTTAGTAGGGAGACCTAGAAAGCTGTAACGCCCTAACTTCACCACAATGTGATGTATCGGTACAGTGAAATTACATTTGTACTCCATGAATATATACATACTTAAACAAAGCAAAACAAAAACAGAAAAAGAAGGCCATAATGTGGGGAGACAGTAGCCAGTGCCATACAGGAGAGGCCCTGCCCCACATGCCAGACCAGGGCCCGTGTGTTTGCTGCTCACAGGTGGATGGGACCACACCCACTGTCATGTTCTCATCACACATCCAGCTCACTCCTCGCTGGTGAGACCCTGATCCTGCTATGCAGTTTACCTAATACCTATTAAGAACAAGGCCCCAAGGAGCACCCTCTCTGAGAGCCGTCACTTTTTCTAGCCTCATGACAGTGTGTGAGCAATGACTCTTACCCTCAGGGCCACACAGCCAGCCTCCTGGGAGATGAGATATGCTTGGCACTGGCCCAGGAGCACCACTGCAAAAGGCAAGGGGAAAGAATCAGTCCTAGTCCAGGTGATCCACAGAGCCTCATAGAATGGAGGTGCTTGGGCAGGAGTTGGAAGGATGGAGAGATTTCAGTAGGCAGCAGTCGGAGACCACCTATTTTAGGCCATGTGAATGGTATGAAGGAATGAAGGGAAATGGGAGGCATTTATTGAAGGGTGAGCATTTGATTCCATGGTACAAATGCCTACTAGAGCAAGATTAATTGAAGGGAGTCTGTGGCTGTGGTATAGGGAAATCTTAGAGAACCCAGCTGAGGAATAAAATGAAAAAGGAATAGAACTGCGTATGTTAATCTGGTTTGCATTGCTATAAAGGAAATACCTGAGGCTGGGTAATTTATAAAAAAGGTATTTGCATCAGGGCTCTGCAGGCTGTGTGAGAAGCGTGGTGCCAGCATCTGCTTCTGGTGAGGGCTTCAGGAAGCTTCCAGTCAAGGCAGGTGAGGACGGAGCAGGTGTGTCACATGGTCAAACAGGGAGCAAAATGGGTGAGGAGATGCCAGGCTCTTTTAAACAACCAGATGTCTGTAACTAACACGTGAGCACTCACTCATCATGGCAGGGAAGGCGATAATTATTGTGGACAGGGTCTCTGTGCACTTACCTACCCACCTGGGATCTGCCATGGCTGCCCCAAATGCAGGTGTCAGACCAAGTCTCCCAGCTGTCTTCCCAGTTTCAAAAATGACATGTCTGGCAGAGAGAATGTAGCACAATCCAGTGGATGGACTGCTTCTTCTGCAGTTAGATATGCATGCCAGTCCTCTCAATCTGACCAGGCAGACTCCATCACCAAGAATGTGGCTTTAACCCTATGCTGCTTCCCAGCTATGGGTAGGACAGGTTATATAAAAAGGGGGTGTGAAGAAAGAGTAAGCATATAGGTTATCTGTCACCATGTAAAACCACACCTAATAATATTAATCTGAAATTATAAATAAATCAATAACTCAATAAAAGCACTCCT
Source organism: Otolemur garnettii (assembly GCF_000181295.1). Taxonomy (NCBI): domain Eukaryota; kingdom Metazoa; phylum Chordata; class Mammalia; order Primates; family Galagidae; genus Otolemur; species Otolemur garnettii. The sequence continues at coordinate 9,538,399 of NW_003852470.1, read as the reverse complement.
AAAACACGGTGGCTTAAAATAACCACCATTTGTCAGCTGGGAAGCTCTGCCACTCTGGATTGGGCTCACCTGAACTTGGCTGGGTTTGCTCACACATCCGTGGTTAGCTGGCAGGTCAGTTACAGAATACCTGCCCAAGGATGGCCTCCCTCACACGTGGGGCAATTCTAGAGCTGTCATCCAAGGTGATGGAGGTGGTAAGACCACTTGCTTTTCATTAGCTTCATTAGCCAGCAGACTAGCTCAAGCTTGTTCACATGACACTCTCCGAGTTCCCCCAGGGGAGCCCATCCCCCAGCCTCAGGTCTGGGTGGGTGCACCTGACTTCTACCATAGTCTACAGCCAGAGCAAGTCCAAGGCTGCCAGCCCCAAATCAAGGAGTGCAAGAATCGACTCAGCTCCTTGAAGGGAGGGGTTGCAGTGTCACTCAGAGCACAGGGTAAAGAAGAACCAAGGCCATTTTCATAACAATCTAGCACAGGAAATTGATCTTAAAATAGAGAGTGGATAAGGAAGGCACCATAGGCCTCTTAGAGCAGCCTAAGCAGCTGTTCTAGGAAATAGCACGGGGTCCCTCATGACAGCTAAGGATTTCTGTAGCAAAGCCATGGAAGACAAGGACAGACAGCCAGGTCAGGTAGACACTGGCAGCAGAGGGCACAACTGTCACCTCCTGACCACTCTGTCCTTCCCCAGGAGGCTGGGCCCCTGTGCGCCTGGTAGGCAGCCAGGGGAGTTGCGCTGGCCGCGTGGAACTTTTCTACCAAGGAGTCTGGGGGACCGTGTGTGATGACCTCTGGGACCTTCCAGCAGCAAACATAGTCTGCAGACAGCTGGAGTGTGGCTGGGCCATTTCAGCCCTGGGCGAAGCCCATTTTGGAGAAGGTTCTGGAAAGATTCTGCTTGACAACGTACACTGCAGGGGAGACGAGCAGCACCTGGAGGAGTGCTCCCACATCGGCTGGTTTTCCCATAACTGTGGTCATGGGGAAGACGCCAGTGTGATCTGCTCAGGTAAACCCTGCTCCCCGCCCAGGCCCAGCCCGGCTGCCACACCTTCCAGGGGAAACCCTGCCAAGCAGCAGGTAAAATAACTGTGAGAATGAGCTGCACTTCGTTTTCTCACAGCTGATGTTCTCCCCTCTCACACTTACAGATGCTGAGTATTCGGTTGTCCCTCCACCAGGTAAGGGACCAAGGTTAATATGTGTAGCTTATCAAATTCTTGGGGAAGAAGCTCTGCTGGACCTTGATGTCCTCCAAGCCAGCGGAGTGACTGGGAGATGTGGGATCAGGTGACTGCCCAGCGGGCGAGGAGGATGGTGCTGTAGAAAGCACCTAGTCCAGCCTCACTCTCTACCTCTCCTCCAACCCCACTGTGCACTTTACATGCAGGATACAGATTCTCAATTTCTCGGACTTCTGTACAGCACTTTCATCAGTTCTGAGGGTGGCAGAGGAGCTGGCAAGGGAAATGGATGGGCAGGAGGTGGCTAAGATATGACAGTTAAGGGCATGTCCTGCCCTGTGGTGAATGGCCAGTTTGCCAGGTCAGGGTCAAGTCAAGGTGAGCCAGTTCCACACCTACCTTCCTTATTCCTGGAGCAGCCCTGGCTCCACTGAGCTTCCATTGCTATTGGTTCCCCACACTCCCCAAACCCCAGCACCCAGAGTTTTCCATGCCAGTGTCCTCTCTCCCTCATCAGACCCCACGTCCCTTGATACCCTGCTCTTAGCCAGCTCTCTGTCAGAGAACCAGTTATACAGCTGGTTTGACTAGGTCTGGTACGGCTTCATTCACATCCCCTCCTGGCTTGTCAGCTGCAGCAGGGGAGAATGAATTGGCCCAGGGAGAGTCCTCAGTGGGAGGTGCTGAGATGAGTGTCACCAGCAGGAGGGATGTTGGGAGCATGTAGGAGGATCCCTGTCATCTTTAGTTCTAACTCAGCATCTCTGAGCAGCACCAGTTCAAAGAATCAGTGAGCTGGTGCTTCTTCTGTTCTTAGACCACGGCCTCATAAGGCCAACCCTTGAGGTCACTTGGAAAGAGGCTCCAGGAGCCAGAATTTCATGTCTTTAGTTTTCCTAGACTCCAAATTTAAAATGATTTCATTTACATACATGACAAGAATAATGTGTCAGACGCTGGGAAGGATCAAGATCTCCCCTCCAACATGTTAAAATCCCCTCTGTGCTCAGGCCTCTTGCACAGGGACCCTGACTCAGTGGCCCCAGGAGGGGCCCAGATAGTGAATATGTTGCAAGCTTCTCAAGATTCTCATGTGCAGACAGAGTTGTGGGCCTCAGCACTGGCTGACGGTCCACATGTCCTTTGTGTGTTTGACAGGTCATCCGTTGAATGTCTTGGTGGCGAAAGTGGCTACAGGTAAGAATTTTCTGTCCTTGTCTGCCCTGATCATCATCTTCTAGCTCAAGCCCTGAAATGATTCTTCAAAGAAATTTGAGCCAAAGCACTAGGGCCTGTCTAGATCACCCCTCTGAACCTGTGTTCGGGAGGCAGAGCCCCGTAATGAAGGCCAGTGAGCCTATGTTCCAGATCTATTTCTATTTAGCCAAAGAAGGAAGTTCAGGTAATCAGGTGATGCCAGACTTTTTTGTCTCCCAGCACAGACACTGCAGCGAAGGGCAGACCCACAACTATGAATACAGCAATGTCGTCAGGGTGGTACCCAAGGCCATGATTTTAGAGGCCTTCCACCAGGATAAGCACACTTTTCTTCTCCACCTTTTCCCCTTCTCTGACAATCTCTGTCCTCCTTCTGTGTCCTTCCTTTTTCGTCAGCCACTTTTTTTTTCTCTGTTCTTGTCTGTGCCTTCCAGAAGCTCCACTGAACTTTTCTTAGAGCTACCTGGTGAAAAGGGCTCAAATAATACTGACACTAGGAGAGCCTGGCTGGTCCTCCTAGATACCTTCTAGATAGCTAGATGACCAGGGCTAGTTCTTACACAGCCAGATAATCTGATAGAGGAGAGCCAGCTGTTGGCGCTGCTACTGGCATTATCTTTAATTTTGTACTGAATGTTGGACACATGGATAGACAGACAAGCAGGTGAAGAAAGAAATGGACAGGTAGACACAAAGCATTATCACTATTACAGGGTTGAATAACTTGGCAACATCTTTCTACTTAATAGTAGGTTTTTAAGAATGTACTTTAAATAAATTACAACTGATGGTGGATGAACCCCACCATCTTCATAGACACAGAGGCTCCCCATTGGCTCTGCCTTAACTGCAAAGACTGAAGCCATATTTTATTCATTACTATTGCAAGTGACAGCACAAAAATTACAGCTAATCCTAGAGCCCACAACTAGGAAGTGACTACCAGGCAAGGTTGTGGCTAATAGGAATTGGAGAAGAACTCTTCCCAGCCAACTCCTGTCAATGGTAGAGTTCTCAAAAGAGTTGAGAGATGTTTCAGAAGTCAGATGTGTTCATCCCCTAATTTCCTAAGTTTGCAAGACTTTTTGGACCAGTCTATACCTGTGGTATGTCCTAAGATATACCCACAAAGCAGTGACCAATGGAACCTTTTTTGGAAATGAAAACATGAGAAAAAAAGTTATGAATTACAAAATTAATAAACTGAACAATGACAAACTGAAATTCTAAAATGCATTTCTGCATTTAGAAAAATCTCCATGTGGCGGCATTATTAGTAACTCATCTGGAGCAATTAGGAACCCCCCGCAAAATGAGATGCGTGACAACACAACCTGTGTGTGGGAAATCAAGGCAAACGCAACTCATCATGTACTACTGGCATTTCCGTATCTCAAGTAAGTCCTAATATATTGCTTAAGTGCACCATGAAGCTTATTTAATTTTTAATTGGCAAATAATAATTACATGTAGGTAGGGGACGCAATGTGTGTTATTCATTGTGGAATGAATGAATCAGGCTAATTAACATATTCAGCACCTCACATATCTTTTTGAGTTAAGAATCATTAAATTCTACCTTTTATAGCAATTTGGAAGTACCCTTGGACCAACATCTCCCCATCCACCCCCTCCTCCAGTAACCACAATTTTACTCCCTACTTCTGTAAGTTTGGGATTTTTATGTTCAGCTGTGGTTGATGTGAATACTGCCCCCTTGTGATAGTAACAGGCATGTAAAAAACAACACAGATCACAGGAACCTTTAATGAACTGTATTGACTGAACTATGCTGTGTATCATCTTTTGTGTTATTAAAGCTAGTGTTATGTATTATTTTCATTAGCAAACCACCCCATGACAATGGATCGTGTAGAGAAGAACATTAAGAAAAGAAAATATAGTGAGAATTTTTTACAGTGTGGTTTTACCTCAATAATTACAGCAGGAATTGAGAAACCACAATGTGTTATTTGTTGTGAAGTTCTATCAGCCGAATCTATAAAGCCGCACAAACTATAACACCATTTTGATAGCAAGCATCCGAGCTCTGTAACAACTATTTTAGAAGCAAAGCTGATGGACTCAAGAAAGCCAGACTTGACACGGGTGGCAAGTACCACAAACAAAACGTAGCAACCATTGAAGCTTCACATTTGGTGGCACTCAGAATCGCCAGAGCTATGAACCCTTACACCATTGCTGAGGATTTACTGTTGCCAGCAGTGAAAAACATTGTTCAAGTTATGATTGGAGACAAATTTGTTACGAAATTGAGTGCAATTTCCTTATCTAACGACACTGTCAGCAGAAGAATAGATGACATGTGTGCTGATGTTCTTGATCAGGGAATCCAGGAAATTAAATCTGCTCCACTTCCAATATTTAGTATCCATCAATTGTAGTATTCATCAGTTGATGAATCTACAGACGTTGCTAACTGTTCACAGTTACTGATTTACATGAGGTATATTAATAATAGCCACTTTAAAGATGAGTTTCTTCTTTGCAAACCTCTTGAAATAACAACTACTGCATGTGACGTATTTGTCATAGTTGGTTCATTTCTGAAAGAGCATAAGATCTCTTAGGAAAAGGCTTGTGGTGTTTGCACAGATGGTGCTCCAGCTATGCTAAAATGTCGATCTGGATTTCAACGTTTGGTACTGAACGAGTCATCAAAAGTCATCGGACTCACTGTATGATTCATTGGCAAATATTAGCAATGAAGACACTGCCACAAGAGTTACAAGAAGTAATGAAAAGTGTTATAAGTTCTGTTAATTTTGTAAAGGTGAGCATTTTAAACAGTCGACTATTTTCACAACTGTGCAATGAGTTGGATGCACTCCACAATGCTCTGCTATTTCACACTGAAGTGAGATGGTTGTCGAGAGGAAAAATTTTAAAACATGTTTTTGAGCTTCATAATGAATTCAAAACATTTTTTTAATCAGAAAGCAAGACCACAGTTCAAAGAACTTTTCAGTGATAAAAGTGAACTGCAGAAAATAGCTTCCTTGGTTGACATCTTTGCCACCTTGAATGAGTTAAATTTATCACTGCAAGGACCAAATGCAACATGCCTCAATTTATCTGAAAAGATCCAATCATTCCAAGTGTCAGCTCTGGCAAAAAAAAATTGGATGAAAATAAAATTTACATGTTGCCTACCTTATCTGCTTTCTTTGAGGAACGTGACATTGAACCAGACAAAAGGATTACGATGATAATTTCTGTGAAAGAACACTTGCACGTGCTTGCAGACAAAATTTCATTGTACTTTCCAAATTTATCTGACACCGCATTTGCACCTGCCAGAAGCCCATTCCCAGTCAAAGTTGAAGATGTTCCTGAGAAAGCACAAGAAGAGTTCATTGAACCTATTCACAGCGATGCAGCGAGAACTGATTTCTCTACAACGCCAGTTACAAAATTCTGGATCAAGTGTTTGCAATCATATCCTGTTCTGTCTCAGACTGTGTTGCGCCTTCTTCTTCTATTTCCCACAACATATCTTTGTGAAACAGGGTTTTCCAGCTTGTTGGTTATCAAGTCTAAATACAGAAGTAGACTTGTTGTGGAAGGTGATCTTCGTTGTGCTCTTGCAAAGTCTGCCCCAAGAATTTCTGACCTGGTGAGAAGGAAGCCATCTCAACCCTCCCATTGACCTTGGCTTTTTACGCATACTGTCGCAAAATGTAGCAATGTAGTTTACTGTTGTTATGTTAAGACTGTTGCCCATGCTACACCCTGCTTCAAGACAAAATTTCTTTTATTTGTAATTAGAAATAAATATTTCACAATATATAATTCCATATTGTTTTTGTGATTAATCACTATGGTTTAATTATGTTCAATTTGTAACAAGGAAAATACATCCTGCATGTCAGATATTTACATCATGATTCATAACAGCAGCAAAGTTAGTTATGAAGTAGCAAGGAAAATAATTTTATGGTTGGGGGTCACTAGAACATGGGGAACTGTATTTAAGAGTCACAGCATTAGGAAGGTTGAGAACCACTGTCTTAAAGCAATGGTTCTAAAGAGAAAAAGTAAGATAAAAGAAATGTATGCCATGTTTGAATGACTGACAGACTTTTAATCCACCTCTGGACTCTTTATAGTAATGAAATAAAGCATCTGTCTCCCAGCCTCCCTCTAAGGTCTCCTGCTAAGGAGACCAAGAGGCATCCCTGAGTGTTTGCTTCCCCAGCCTCGACTGTACCAATGAATATTTCGAAATTCTGGACGGCCCTCCATCCTCAGCAAAGTCCCTGGGGAAGATATGCTCGGGCTTTTACCTCACCTATGCCTCCTCCTCCAGCTCGATGACTCTCGTGTACTTCCGGAGCCTCAACAACATAGGGAAAAACTTCGTTGCTTATTATTATACTGCACCCAAAGGTAAGACTAGCTCTAGGACTGAACTGTCTGCCTGGGAGCCAGCTACCGTCCTGTCACTTGCTCTGTGACCTGGCGTGAGCAATGTCACTTCTCCTGGCCTCAATTCCTGTACAGTGGGAACAACAGGAGAAATGTGCATTCCAGATTTGTTGTGAGAGTCACGTGCAGTGATGCAAAGACAGCACTCAGCAAAATGATGGCACATCAGAAATGTTAGGGGACTGACGACATTATCATGGGCTTTTCAGTTTCACATAAACATCTCATCACAGCCTGTTAGGAAGGCATTTCCAAAGTTACCCTGAATCGACTACCAGGTGGGTGTTTTAGGACTTACCAAAGAACAGGGCTGGGTCGGACCTGAGAGAGGCTTGGGTACAATCTAGAGGGAGTTCAAGACAAATACATGTGACAGAATTAGATGACAAAGGGAATATATGAGATTAAGGCAAACAAACCCAGCTACTGAGTATGTTAGAATATCCTAAATCAGCGTGTACATGCATCTCGGTCAGAGGCATCAGGAAAGAGAGAGAGAACAGCAGAGCTGCAAGTAGTTAGGAAAACATTGAGGGGAACAGCCCTGGATTTGGTGCAAAGCTGGCTAGCCTGTGATTGAAACACGCTAGAGAGAGAGGGCACTTCAGGTGAGAGGGCTGCCCAGGCCCAGGGGTGGGGTGCATGAGGTATGTGGCGAGAAGGCAGGTGGAAGCCACGGCACAGGTTTCTGTGAAGGTGCAGCATGTGCAAGGCTGGAATAATAACAGCAACAGTGATCAAAATACTCAAATGACAGCTATTACATACCTTATATACCAGGCGGTGTTTTGAGCACTTTACATGAGTTATTCTTTCACAGATGAGGAAAGTGAGGCTTGAGGGACTCAGTAATTATCCATGGCCCTGCACTGTTCAGCACTGAGAGAAAAGAGACAGCGCTCATAGAACTGTGGATAACTAGCATCTGCTCTGTCCAGGACGTTGTGCAGGACAGAATCCTGTACTTTCAGCAAGAGCCAGGGTGACTCATTGAGCAAGCTTGCAAACATGTTTTAAAACACAAAAGAGATGCTCTATGTCACATGGTGGATCAGGGACAATCACCTTATTGTTGATAAAATGACAGCGTTTTCCTTGTGTTTGCAGAGGCAGCATCCCAGACCCCACATCTAATCAGTAAGTCACAATGCTGTTACTTAACTTGGTCCCCAGTGCATATTTCTTCCTCTGACCTCTCTCCTGGTGCTTTACCTGCCTCCATCTTTGGTCTCTCTAGATGTTTCCTAATTCTCTGTATAAATCTGCTGTAGCTGACAGGTTTCAGTTTTTGCACAAGTCTGATGCCCATTCACACTGAAACCAAGTTACACCTATTGACAGTCTTGTCACTGACAATCATAACTGTCAGTTTGATTTCCTAATTCCTTGTTTTTATCAAAGACGGTAAGACCCACCTAATCATATCCTGTACATTCAGGAAAAGCTAACAATAGGAGAAATGGCTGTTCCCCCCGACCCAAAAGACACTGATTTTACACAAAGCACAGAACAGCACAATTTAAATATTATCATATTTCCAATAACTGTTTGGAAAAAGGGAATATTATTCTTGTTGGACCCATACATTTGAGAGACATGAGAACACACATGAAAAGAGAATTTGATTTGGAAGGTCATTTGTTATGAAGATGATAGAATCAACCAGAAGGTCGGCATTTAACGAAGCTTGGGCTCAGAACCTTCCCTCAAGCCTCAAGGGAGGCTTGCCAAGTCCTCCCTTTTGATTTAAGGGCATCTTCTTGTACCCACAGCCATCCCAACAGCAACACCCAAGGCAGTAACAGCAAGACCAGGTAAGCCCTGAAATGCATCCATTCATTTACAAGTGTCCTTTTCTCCACTATCCTCATTTGCACCTGCTTCGTGCACAGAAACTTGGCCAACTGCAAATAATTCTTATGCTCCCCACTGGGCCAATTGACTCTACCCAAACTTTTAGGCTCAATTAAAACTTTTGGGCTCTTTCAGCTCTAGCATCCCAGAACAAGCAAAATCCATTTTTTTTTCCATAGTCATTAAAGCCCTGAGCTTCTTCAAGTACCTTGTACCTTGTGTTGGGATTCTGCCTTTTCCTATTGTCCTGACCATAGTTACCATTACAACCGTATCACTAAGAGCCTTTTTCCAAGTGAGTGGATGTCAGAGTGGCTCCAGAGGCAGTGAGATAGAATAACAGAGACTGAAACAGTGAACATAGAGATCAGGAGACCCAAGTTTACATCTTCTACTTACCAGACCTGGGTTTAGAGCAGGGGTCCTCAAATTTTTTAAACAGGGGGCCAGTTCACTGTCTCTCAGGCCAGTGGAGGGCTAGACTATGGGCCCTGGGATGAGTTGGCTGCTAAGCAGGACAGGCAGCAGTGGCAAAAACACCCGGCGGGCCAGATAAATGTCCTCGGCAGGCCACATGTGGCCCATGGGCCATAGTTTGAGGACACCTGGTTTAGAGTAAATAACTTTGCTTTTCTAATTTTTAGTTTTCATAGATAAAATTGGTATGCCAACATTCACTTTCCTGAGTTCTTTTATAAAGGTAAAGGTGATACACAGAAAGAAAAGACCTTCACAAAACCACAAATCATTGTGCAAATTATTGATAATGTCTTTCTGCAGTTACTAAAGAACATTAGCACCTACTTCTGGCCAAATAGATATTCCATAATGAATTTTGGGGGACTAAATGTTACTGACGATCTTAGTGACTTATTAACTTCCAACTAGCAGGTTGACTAGTTGACCAACTCTACCCAGGTTCTCCATCCCTAATGTAGTGTGGCAATGGGGAGCTCCCTGCAGTGCTCCAGAGGACAGCAGTCACCAGGTCTCTGTCCGCAGGGGACTGGCCAGAGCTGAGGCTGGTGGGCGGCTCAGGCCCGTGCTCAGGACGCGTGGAGGTCCTCCACCAGGGGACCTGGGGCACCGTGTGCGACGACCTGTGGGACTTAAACGAAGCTGAGGTGGTGTGCAGACAGCTGAGATGTGGCCAGGCTGTATCTGCCCTTGGGAAGGCTCGCTTTGGCCCAGGCTCAGGAGACATCTTGTTGGACAACCTCCAGTGTGCTGGTGTGGAGCGTCACCTGGGCCAGTGCACCCACTCAGGCTGGTTGGAGCACAACTGCGGCCACCACGAGGACGCCGGTGTCATCTGCTCAGGTATCTTTTCATGTCTCAGTCACCCTGTTAGCATTCGGATCAGCCTGGGACAAAGACAGGATCCTCAAACATTTGATTCAACTTTTGCTGTATCTCCTTTAACCTGGTTAAAACTTAGCTTTAACTTGGCTTTAATTCCTAGCCTCCAAAATAAAACCATCTAATTTTCTGATTATGGTAATAAGTATTGCCAAAAGTATGTGTACTTAACTGAAATGTGCAAAGAACATGTGTGATGATAGGAACTTTGCAGGCGCAGACACACAGGGACTAAGGAGCTCACTCACTGACGGAGGCAGCCTGTGAGTCAAGCCGGGGCACTTCACAGCTGGCCAGTCCTGCATCTGGCTTACAGAGCCACTGCTCCCAAGCTGACTGTATTTGGGCAACAGTTACACTCTCTTTTAGACATAGTTGGTAATCTGCCTGGTGAAATGTGTTTTAAAACACTCTAGATTTACTGATGTGTAAACAGTTAGCTGGGAGTAAGTCAACTACCTCAAGAATGTCTGTGAATAACCCTTTTGATAATGAGATGCTTTTTGATAAACTAACCGCTGTAAAACCTGATGTGACTTGGGGGATCTGTACTGACAACTAGAGGTGGTGCTCACTACATAGAGTCATCCATATAAGCAGCGACTCAGCAGCTTGTCAGGACCTGCTCCCCGTCACTTTTAATTAGAGCCACATATTTAAAAGCACAGTCTTGTGTGTTGGTGTATTTATCTGTTTGCATTGTGGCATCTCATAATATGTGGCACATACAACCTACTTACAGCCTCATGAGTAAGTGTCATTCCCAAGTTTTGATGGCTAGAGGATAATTGTCTAAATCTGAGGTCCCCCCCCAAAGTGAAACATCTTCTACAAAATCAATAGTGTAAGTCACATCACACCAAGTGTACCCTTCACATCTGGACATTGTCTCATAATGCGGTAAGCAGAGAGAAGCTTACTTTTGTATCCACAGATGAATCTGCTTCTCCCTGTACTGTGTTATTTAAAGGGACTATTTTTTTCTATATCCTATTAATAAACACCTACAAGAATATAGTTAAAAATCTTCGTCTTCAATTATTAAAGTCAGAGTCTCAAAAAATACTGACATACATATTCTCTCTGTGCACAGGTGCTGAGGAGTCACTTTTTAACAATTCAGGTCAGTGGTACCTTTTGTCGGTGGGAGTTAAACATCCACTGTTCTGGATTTTGCCCCTGAGCTATTTGTTCTTCCAGCTTTAAGTTCACTCCTTGTCTAAACTATAGAAATCTTCACACCACTGAGATGCCATGACAAAGCCTTATTTGGAATAACTTTTTATTTTCATGTGTGATAATGGCTTCTGTGCACGTGCATGTGTGTGCGTGTCTGTGTACAGAAGTCCATAGTTTTTGGAGATGCACGCAGAATGAAACACATTTTGTGGTTTCTTGGCATATTCTATCCCTTCTGCATCAAAGGACCTTCCCAGCTCTTCCCCTGACTAGCTTCTTCTCGCTTCTTAACAGGTGTCTCCCAGGCGCCCCCATTTGCTATTCCCTTTGTAGCAACCTTCCCTTTTCCTTCACACCTGAATCACGGTGTAGATGTGTCTGCACTTGTCTAATGAATAGACTCTCAGCTGCCTGAGGGCAGAAACCACATCTCTTGGTGTAGGGCTGTATCATCAGTGCCTAACACAAAAGACAATTGATAAATACTTGAAAGGAAATAAAATTGACTGAAGACCCCACAACCTGCCACTCAGAAACACATGAGAAATGCGATTAATAAGTCCCAAAGTGCAAAACGAGGGGAGGCTCCCTGCCGCCTGCCTCTGAGCCTGGTGCTGCTGGACCCCAGGTGGAGTTTTGGGGGCATGCACATACACACTCATATCTCTGTCTGCAGGGGACCGGCCAGAGCTGAGGCTGGTGGGTGGCCCAGGCCGCTGCTCAGGACGTGTGGAGGTCCTCCACGAGGGTGTCTGGGGCACCGTGTGTGACGACCTGTGGGACCTGAACGAAGCACAGGTGGTGTGCCGACAGCTCCAGTGTGGACAGGCTGTTTCAAGCCCTGGTGAGGCCCACTTCGGCCCAGGCTCAGGAGACATCTTGCTGGACAACCTGCAGTGCTCTGGAGTGGAGCACTACCTGGACCAGTGCGGCCACTCAGGCTGGTCAGAGCACAACTGTGGTCACCACGAGGATGCCGGTGTCATCTGCACAGGTATCTTCTCCCCCCGAGGCAATAATTTCTGATGCTGTGGTTGAAAACATTTTGAAGCACTGTGTGTCCTGGGTGAAATTTTCCTCCATTCATCTGCCTGGTCATTCCTCTAGCATCTCCTCCAGACCAGGCCTTGATCTCAGGCACAGGCTCTGACTTGGGCAGCTCTGGAGTCACACAGGGGACATCTTGAATGTTAGTGGGCACCAGCATCACCTGGGGCATTACACACAGATTCTAGAGCTCCATCCCCAAGGGGCCCCCAAATCTACATTTTAACAAGTAGTGCAGGGATTCCACATAAGAGAGGCAGAGCGTAATCCAACCCCTGGCTGCCATGGGACAGAACTGACCCAGCCCTCATAGTCAGAGTCCTTGCCAGAGGAGAGTTGACATTGTCCAGGGGGCAGTTCTAGTACTCTAGGTTCCTGTACTAAGAAGAGGCATGGTCCTCCCCTCTCCTCCCACACCCTTGTCACCCCAAAGAGATTGACCTATTGCCTTTTTTTATGTATCCAGATGCAGAAGACATATCTTTGCTCACACCTCCAGGTATGTCCATATTTTTTCTAATCCAGGCAACATCCCAATAATAATAATACCAATAATAATAGCAGAAAGTATTTATTAATGCTGAGAACTAGACACTGTTCTAAACCCTTCACATATTTAACCCTTGTAATCCCCACAAGAACTCCTTGAGATAAATGTTTGGATTATTTGCATTTTCCAGATTAACTGAGACACAGGAATTTAGCAAGGGACCCAGGGCTGGCTAGTAGATTTGAACCTGAGCTGGCAATGCTCTTGGCTGTAAGTCTTATTTGCTATACTCATTCACTGGCCTGGCTACACAAAGACCAAGCAAAACTAAAGTAAAGGAGAAGAGATGTTTTTCTCAGATCATTACAAATTATCAGGAAAATCCTGGAACAAATCATTATGTATTATATTGACAGAAGAGAAATTTGAAACACAGAAAGGTTAAGTAACTGTCTCAAGGTCAGTCAGCAAGTTCATGGTAGAGCCAAGTTCTGACGCTGATCAAGTCTGACTACAAAGTATATGCTGTCGATGATCTTATAACTTTTGCCTCTTTTCAAAAATCTTATAATTTAATGATTGAATGATATTCATTTGTAATAAAAACCACAGATTAGAAAAGTCAGACCAACACATGCACTGAAAATTCTGAAACAATGCCAGAAGTGAGTGAAAAGTCATTTTGTTTCATTGAAACAGACATTTCTGTGCGTCTTTTCAGCAGCAGGCATAATGCAGGGGGTTCTGGATAAATTAATTTATTTAATCCTCACAGGTGAGGATTAAGGTTATCAAAAATCCTTCCCAATACCTGGCAGGGGAGATACCATGATCACGAGGGTGGTTTTCCCAGGGCGAGGCTTATCTATTGCACTCCGGATGTGCTGACCCCTGCAATTTCCCCAAATGTGGGAAACTCAACTGCATCATTTGTGGTAGTGGGAGACTGTGTTCATGCTTTTCCCTGGAAAAGAAGGAAAAAAAACGCCTTCCCAAAAAAACCTGATTAGAAGGTGGCACAACTGGAATTTATACGGCTATTTCTTGACCTTTGAATGTGGCTGGCTGTCCCCACACAGCTTCAGAGAAAACACAAGTCACAAGGTGTTAAAGGTATATATTAGGGGTAGAAACATCTCTCTCAGGCACTTGCCTAGAGAAGTTCTAATGTGCTCCAGGTGTTCCTGGGGAAAGGCCAGCTTTCTGTGTTAAAGTCATGAGTGAGAGTGGAGAGGCTATCTAAAGTTAAAGGGTCATAGTAAGGGTCAAGAGCAGTGAATATTCAAATAAAGGCTCATCTATAGTTTCATCATGTTATGTAAATTACATGGATAGCAGAGAAATAAGGATAACAGTGGTGAGTGAAAGAAATCATCTGGTTATATATTATACTAACCCCAAACTTAGTTGTTTAAAGGTCGCACCATTTAGATATAGGACATAGTTTGTTGGTCAGGAATTTGGGCAGGGCTCAGCTGGGAGATTCTTCTTCTCCACAGATCCTTGAGCAGAGTCACTTGAGGGTGTTTATCTGGTGGCTCATGTGGAGAGCTCAAGACAGCTTCACTTATGTGCTTGGTGCCTTGATGAAGTCAGCTGGAAGGATGGGCTTTGCCAAGGTCCTCTTCAATTCCAGGTGGTCTCGGGGGCTCTTCACATGGTCTCTACAGCAGGATAGTCAGACTTCTTGTAAGGTGTTTTGGGGCTGCATGAGCAAGCCAGTGTTTCCAGAAACAGAAAGGGGAAACTGCCCATCTCTTTCTCCATGTTCTGTTGGTCAAAGCAATGATAGAATCTACCCAAGTTTATGCACAGAAACCTAGACCTCACCTTGTGACAGAGGAATGTCTAAAAATTTATGGCCCCCTTTAATCTGCCAGAAAACCATAGAAAATTGTCACTCAGCACCTTCAGACTCTTCTCAGTTTGCACTAAATACACTGATGTTTCAAGGAAATGCTTTACATTTCAATAACTTGCAGATGAGCCTAAATGGTTTTTCACTGGATGTCATAATTATCTCCTCTTTTTTCCTCTCAGGTCCTTCTTCACCTTCTCAGGATCACATAACAGGTAGTCACTCATTTTGGCAACTCCCTGCCCAAAGAACCATCACTGCAGACACTAGACAGAGTGCCCATGATGTAGAACAAAGGAGAGACAGGCACCCTGTGAGCAAGGGTCCTGCTTCTCTGCTGCCACTGTAAATACTGACCTTTTTACAAGAGGTTCAGACTGAGAAGGGGGAATGTGCATCTTCCCCAGTCAGAGTAGGCAGGAGGGTAACAAGAGACTTGAAGAGAGTGTGGCCCTTCCATCTGTCTGGTCCACATTCAGCCTGCCTTTTGGGGTCCAGTTTTATAGAAGGCACAAGTCTGTCATCCACTGACAATTTAGAGATGTCAGGAAGTCCAGCTCTCAGGGGTTTCAGTGGCAGTCTGACCTGGCCTCATTATCGCAGTTCACATATACTATCAGTGGAGGACCTACAGGATGACTGGGAGCATCACCACTTCCTGCCATCCATCTCAGGAAAGTCTAGGAATCTCACTGGTTCTGGAAGGATCATCACAGGTTGGTCAGGGGGAACAGAAAGAAGAGAAATTAAGCAACTTAATAATTTAAGGGAGAAATTCAATAAAGCGTATTGCATTTCAAATTTCCTCCAAAATAATTTCATGATTCTAAGTTTTCTGCTTCTTTGTATGGCATGTTGCTTTTAAATATATATGTGTGTGTGTTTGTCTACCTATAAAAATGACCACTAATATAAAAGAAGTATATTTCACTGTTATCATCTTTAAACCTTATATATCAAAAAAAAAAAAAAAAACCTACAAGTGCCAGTCTTATTGAAAATACTGAGTTCACAAAAACACAATCTACCGAGCAAAAGTGATCAAAAGATACTCAAAAGAGGTGCCAGTGACAATCTCTCCAACAGTCCACATGTCCTTTTCCATTCTCTCCAGTTCACCAGCTCCCTATGTTGTTCTACAACTTCTTGCTTCCTGGACCTCCCAAACTCCTCCCTTTCACAGGCATGTACGGTCTCTGTTTCTCTGGCCTTCCTTCTCAACCTCTCCTTTTGTGGATCTCCTCGGCCTCTCTTACAGTAAGCAAAACATCCTTCTGCTTTAGAAAGGAAGAGGAGACAGTAAGCAGAGAGGACAAATATAACGTTTTCTTTACCTGGGGGGAGAGGGAAAAATAGGAAACTCTGTTCTGACCCATCAGAATTAAATCGAATGGACTTTCCTTCCCATGTTTTCTTCCCAGGAAACACTTAAACTGAAGGTCTAGTCAGTCCGTTTGTGCATGCCCACCCAGGACATTGATGCTGGATTCCACCCCACCACTGAGTGTGAGCTGATCTTTGCTAGGATTACACAAATGCCACCATGTGAACACATTCTGACATCCTTTTTCTCTGTTGTTTCAGAAGGAAGTAAATCTTGTGGAGGGGTCATTTCTAGTCTCTCTGGCTCATTTTCTAGTCCGCAGTATCCAGAAAGCTACCCAACAGATGTGCAATGTGTTTGGGAAATCCATGTGGATAAAAAATTTCGCATAGAGCTCATGATTCCAAATTTGAAGTAAGAAAACACTTTTGAAGAGAAGGTTCTATCTAAATAGGAATTTTGATTTGTGAGATCATAGTAAAGATATTTCCTTTAGTGAGAAATATTTATGGGTAAAACCAAAAGAACACAAAATTCTAAGTCCTTCCAAGTCAAACTTCAGATTAACTTTCAGAACTATCCAATGAGTTACTTCTAGATTGAAAATGTCACTGAGTAGTTAACCTGTTTAACTTAACCTTATTTTGATAGCTTTTCTTTTGATTTGTTTTCTAAAAACATCGCCAAAATCTCCAATAGCTTTGTTTTTGTTACACCCTAGGTATCAATATTTGTCTTCTTAGACTTTCATTTGTTTTCATCTAAATTTTAAACAAATAGTAAGAACTTTTTGTACACAAACATTAACCAACTACTCCAGTCATAGGCCCTGCATCTTCTAAATGTTCTGCATAATGAAAGGAGGTACTAGAAAGATGTTGCCTCATCTCTGAAGTACAGACAACAAATATTTCAAAGTCACTGCCACTTTTATCTTCCTGACATAAAAGAACAACTGATAGTTTTAATGTTGATTGTATGCTAAGGTTTCATACGCTTTGTCACATGTCAGGGTTATTATAGCCCAAAAATATATGTCCTTATCATACTCATTAGAGATGAGGAAAATGAGCTTCAGAGAGGTTAAGTAGCCCAAGGCCAACCTTTCTAGGCCTATCTGAAATCAAACCCCCATCTCTTCATCAATATGTTTCTGTAAGCAGAGTCTGTCAAAGTCCTTCTTCTTGTTATGTTTGACACACATCATGTTACAAACATAGCAGAACTATGGAATTTCATGTTAATCTAGCTTTAGGCATGCACTAAGATGATAGTCAATCATGACTATACCAAGACCATGGATTCAGACAGGCCCTAAGCTAAAAAATGACCTAGCACATGTTAATTTTGTTGCCTAAAACTCCAGAGCACAATTAGCTCACAATGAGGTAAGAACCTGAACCCACAACTCCAAAGTCACGTTATTAGCTGTCCATTCTTTCAAAATCAGTCCTCGTTACATCCCTCATGAGTAATCGCTATGTTGCAAATACTCTTCTACATGCTGCCGTTATATTTAGTTTAAAATTGAGGTTTATCACCCCAACAATTTGGGTATGACAAATATAGTGAAGTACAGAAGTAGAAAAGTCTGACTGTGATTTCTACACATGCTTATCATTGGCATGATCTGACTGTTATGAATTTAGTTCCAGTGTGAATTAGTATTCCCTAAGGTCCTATGTAGTTGTGATCAACTGAAACCATTATGGTTTTAAATCTTCTGTTATAAGTTCATAACTATAAATTTCATACATTCTCAGCCCAAGAAAGCAGAGTTCTGATAGTACATCTGAAAAAACTAACATTTTACATATTAGTGGGCAATTTAAATATATTTCTTTTTTATTGTTGGGGATTCATTGAGGGTACAATTTAAATATATTTCAAATATTTAGTCTTGATGATTGTCACCTTTACTTAGCATTAATATCTAGGAAGTTTCCAACCTGCCACTAACTCCCTATTTCTATTCCTCCCCCAGACTGGAAGATATCCTTGGATGTGCCTATGACTCAGTTGAAATCTTCGATGGCCCCAGGATTGCCTCACTCTCCATGGGGAAGTTCTGTGCCCCAGCAGCTGTGATATTTTTCTCCTCCTCAAACATCATGACAGTGGTGTTCCGAAGCGATTCTATGATAACCAACACTGGCTTTTATGCTCTTTTCAATGCTATTCTACAAGATGAAAGGGAGTTAGGTAGGAAGCATTGATTAATTTTGGTTGTTAAAAGCCAAGATGGTTTCTAACAAGAGAGACTCCCTTATAGTAGAGGCCTGGGATCCTATTTTTAACCCCGCCCCCGCCCCCACGCTTAGCTTCATCAGCCCTGCTCTGTAAGTGCTAGATTTTCCCACTGGGAAGCCCACATGGAAGCTATAATAAGGCAGTGACATGCATCCTGTGTGTAGTAGCCACAGTGCTACTGTCTGCCAGGGAAAGCTGACTGATAGGAAGGCTTTGGGGGCTGTATCTGCAGCCAACGCCTCTGGGGAGCTGTCCAGAGTGCTGAAAAGTGGAAAATCGCTTGTCCTGTGAGAAGACTTCCACATCCCCCTACAAGGGGGCCAGTTTTATACTTTCCATGAATCGGACTGTAGACCCACTCAAATGAGACACTTGGGGACTCCTGTTAGCCATGGCACTATAGATAGTCATTTCAGAGCCAGGTCCAATTTGCACCCTGCAAGGATACTTCCTGCCATTTGTGGAACTTCTGATGCTCTAGGGCCCCGTCAGGGACCCCAGTAATCCTTTAGGACCACCAGAAAACCAAGTGCTAAGTCTCTGGATGCAGTTTATGGCTTGTTTGTTTCCAAGTAAGAGAATTCCTTGTGTATTTTTCCCCAGACAGCTAATGCCCTGAGGAAGATAAGTAAGCTCCAACATTTGAAATCCAGACTACTCATTAACTCAAGGCCACCATTCACTCATTCAGCAGTAGTTACAGAGGTCCTGCTATGTGCCAGATCCAGTCATAAGTGTGAGAGCATAGAGAAAACTGTACAGCTCCCTGCCCTCTGGGAGTTTATGTTCTAGCATGGATGTAAGTGAATGGGGGAGAGAAACCAGTAAATAAGTAAGATGTTTGGGGGTAGGGATGATAAAGAATAGAGACAAATGGATGTACGTGAATGAGGGAGAGGGAAACCAGTAAATAAGTAAGATATTTGGGGGTAGGGACGATAAAGAATAGAGATAATGGCTGGGAATAAAGAACCCTGTCGGAAAGTAGAGGGTACCTGTGGTAGACGAGGGGCTACTGTGGACGGGATGAGAATGTATGGCCTCTCTGAGGAGGTGGCCTATCCTGAATGACAGTGAGCATTCTAGAGCATTCTAGGAAGATAGAATAGCAAATGCAAATGCCCACAGGGGACAGAGGGGGAAGACTTGGGCAGGTTGGAGCAACAGAAAGAAAGTGTGGCAAAGCCTATGTACATGGTAAGGGGAGGTTACCCTTAGAGTGCCTGCAGAGACAGCAGGTAATTCCAACTCGCCACATCCCTACAGCCCTACAGCCCATACAGTCATTCCCATTGGGCCCTATGAACACAATTACCCTTGTGGTCCAGGATAAACCTACAAAGACACAGCCACAAAAAGCAGATGGAACCTTCTACTCCATGACGCAGCATTGTGACATGGAGACCCACACAGCAAGATCCGCTGTAACCTGGACTGCTGGGTGCCAAACTGGGTGCTTTATATGTGTGCTCTCTTTGGCTCTCCACCCATTGACAGAGATGCTGCTAGAGTCCCCTTTTCACAGACAAGGAAACTGAGGTCCAGACAGACCAAGTAACCTGTCAAAGTTTCTACAACTAGAGAGCAAAACTAGAATTCAAACCCAATTTCTGTCTCACTCTTAAGCCTGTAAACCTGTTATGGAATCAAGACCACTTTCAGGATATACTCCTGTGTTTGCCTTAGCCATACAGAAGCTGAACATCACTTCCTACTTAAAATTTCCCAAACATAAAATCCTGCTGTTCAGAAGACAGACCAGTGCTGTGGTTGGTGGGCAGGCCAGGCAGTGCTGGGGTCATGTGGAGGTTCTTCACTAGGGGTCCTAGGGCACTATGTGTAATAACCTGTGGGACCTGAGTGAAGCTGAGGTTGTGAGCCAGCACCTTGGGTGTGGATGGGCCATTGCTGTTCCTGGAAAGGCCCACTTTGGCCCAGGCTCTGGAGACATCCTTCGGGACGACATCCAGTGTTCAGGAATTGAGCAACACCCTGGCCTGTGCCCCAGTTCTGGCTGGTCAGACCATAATTGTGGCCACCATGAGGATGCTGAAGTCATCTGCTCAAGTAGCCTCTCCTTCCATGGTAGGTTCTTTCTGATCTTTCATCCAGAGACAGATCAGTGATGGATAGAGGCCATGCACAGAGCAGAGCCAGGGAATCTGAGGACAGTGGCCCAACAGGCGATGTCCCTTCAGCAACACAGACCTGACTGCATTCTGGAGACAAACACACCAGAGACACATAGTTGACATGGTGCCTGCCTGCTTGAGACCTGCCTACACTAGAAAATTAATTCTTTGTCCTCATAGAATTGAATTTAGATTTTCCTAAATTGATTGTTGTTTTATGCAGGTGCTAGAAACTGGGCTCCAGGTGTGGCTCCTGCACCCCCAGGTATGTCCAATACTAGGAATTTCCACTATCTCTGCAAAGTTAAAAAGAAATCTAGCCTCTGTCCTGACCTAGACACTGGTGGACAATGACCAGACCCACAGTTTCCAATTCTTGCT
Organism: Otolemur garnettii; assembly: GCF_000181295.1. NCBI lineage: Eukaryota > Metazoa > Chordata > Mammalia > Primates > Galagidae > Otolemur > Otolemur garnettii. The sequence continues at coordinate 9,517,668 of NW_003852470.1, read as the reverse complement.
GCACACTAGAATCACCTAGGAGCTTTTGAAATTCCTAATGTCCAGGCTGAACCCCAGATTGGTCACATCAGAATCTCTGGGGTCCCTCTCAGGGATTAGTAATATTTAAGTCTCCCCACATGATTCCAATGTGCAGCCAAGGTTGAGAACCATGGCTCAGAGAAGGAGCCAAGAGCTACATGTCCCAAATAGAATTAATCTAACACTGTCTCTGTCATGGCAGAGCAAAGGAAAAAGGTTAGATCACTATGGGTAATGGTCAGTAAGGAGAAGAGAGAAGGTGGAAAGATTTGCCTCTCAGGGACATGGCCTAGAAAAAACTATGCCGGAAAATGAAGATGCATTAAATACCACACTCCCTCCCACTGGGTCAAGAGTGGATGACAGGTAAGAAATAAACCATCTGGGGCTCTTCTAAAAAGGATAGTTGTTTCCATACTGAACATGTAAATATTTTTATATTGTAATTGTTCTCTAAACAGTATATCTATTTACATAGCCTTTACATTATGTTAGCTCTTATAAGTAATCTAGAGATGATTTAAAGTGTACAAGAGGATAAGCTTATGTTATATACAAATATGATGCCATTGTATACAGGAGACTTGAGCATCCATGAAGTTTGGTATCTGCAGGGGTCTTGGATAAATCCCTCTGGATACCAATAGGCAATGATATATGCTACATAGAAATAAAACCCAGAGGACATGTGAAGGGTAAAGAAGGAACCTCAGTCAACAGAACTCCTGTCCAACCAAGTGACTTTTCTCCACCTTGGCTCTCAGCTTTCTGATTTTTGTCCTTCTGGATTTCAGCACTTACTAAATTCCTGCAGACATAATGATATGGTCTGTAGCCTTGTAATATTACTGTAATTCCTAGTGACTGGTCAATGTGAGGATGGTGTTGGCTTGGTGGAACCTAGCAGAAAAGAGAAAATAAATCATGAGTTGTCAGAGATTTCCTGGCAAATCAGCTCAAAGAAGGGAAGAGGTTCCAGCCCAGATCAGGGACAAAAGGGAAATGACTGCATTCACACCATTTACTAAAACTTGAGCTCATGCCCATAACTCCAGCAACTTGGGAGGCCAAGGTGGGATGATCACTTGAGGCCAACAGTTCAATGCCAGGCTGGGCAACAAAGCAAGACCCTATCTCCAATTACTAAAAAAATAAATGCATACATGCTAAAGTGTTTTAGTTATATAGGCTCATTCACTTGTATTTAAGCATAAGATAACTTTATGATTCTAAGCTCTCCCCTGATTTTCTTCGGTTTTGATTTTTACAGTTGCTGTTCCTCCAGCCCCTATAGCACAAGGTAACTTTCTTTCATTGAAAGAATGAGTAACCTGTAAAGTATTGAGTAGAGTCAATTCACCAAAGTGGAATAGACTTCTGTTTGTGCTGCCTGCCCTGCCTACAATGAGAAGGAATGGGTGGGGTGGAGCCTCACAGATGGGTGGGGTGGAGCCTCACAGATGGGTAGCTTGTCTACATCTGAGCTGAGGTGGTTTGCATGGCAGGAACCCAGGACAGCACTAAGTTAACAACCACCCCACACACATGCTAAATACATGTACCCATTCCCATCTCCCACCCCACCTATAATCAGTTTTAGGGTCCTGCCTGCCCCAGCACACCTCTTTCATCCTCCCTCATGCCCTCCCAAAGGCACAATCCCCTGCACCTGCCAAGCCACAACTGTCTACACCAGCACAAGTCCATCCTGTTGTGTGATTCCACTGTTGTGTTCAGTGGAATTCGGGGTTCTGCACTCGGGAAAACACAATGTATGTGCCTGAAGCCAACTGGGGATCTCCTCTGCTTTTACAGAAGGAAGTCACTCTTGCGGAGGAGTGATTTCGAGTCTCTCGGGCTCCTTCTCCAGCCCTAGGTACCCTACAAACTACCCCACTGATGTGGAGTGTGTCTGGGTGATACAGGTGGCCAAGAAGTTCCACATAGAACTGACCATCCCCAGCCTGAAGTAAGCAGCTTTGCCTTTCTCTACTGTAAAAGCCAGATTAGATTTGAGTTCAAGCTTTCCTCAAAGAGGTGGCCTCTCTGTGAGGCAAATCTCATAATTTAGGTAAGACTTGGTCTGGTCACCTAGGCTGTAGAAAACACTTTAATCACCTTGTTCAATTTCCTATTCTATGTGAATACCCCGTGAGCCTTCCTGACACCAGGCCAAGGAGCCCCACCCAGAGCGGTCCATGCATGAAGAACTCACCCCTGCACTCTCAGCCAGTTCCCTTTGAGACATGAATGTACTCTTCATTCCCACCATCTGAATTTCATACTTGCTATTCTCTTCAAATATTTCTATCATGTCCCTTCCAAGATTTTTCCTCCACAAATTAAAGTTCATTAATCTCTCTCATCAGATGTCCTTCCTACTTTTTTCTCAAACTATCACCCACTCCTAAGAAATGTATTCTACTTTAATATATCTTTATATGCATATATATTTATACATATATTCTTTTAACTTACACATACATATATAAAAGTAACTTTTGCATGAAAATATTACTTTTCCTAGTAATGTTTAACCTTGGTTTCATCTTCCTATACTGAGTTGCCTCTGGGTCATTCTTTCTTCTTTATTTTATCCCAGAGTGTGCCCTAGACCTCTGCCACCACTTTCTGTGTCCACTGGCCATAGCAGTTGAGGGTCTGAGTGACTGAATGCTGCTTTTAAAAACATAAAATGGCATCGAGTAGAGTACAGGTGGATTTGACTGGTATTGTCTGGTGGCTAAATTCCTTTTGAATAGGGAGGACTAAAACTAATATCAGGGTGTCATTACGTATTATGAGCAAAATGTACTTATCATTTATTCATTCATTTATCACATATTTGTTGAAGGCAACATGAGGAAATTTCATACCATATATTTCAAATCTGCATGTATGGAATTCACGGTTCTAATGTTTAGAGCATAGAGTTTCACCACATCACTTCCAGAAAATGGTTGCTCTAAATAGCTGTAACGGCCCACATCCCCTATAATCACAAAGCCATCATTCTGATAGAAGTTTCCCACTTTGATTTTGGTATGCATAAATCAAGGAGCTGTTTAGTTTCTTGCCCAAAGCCAGATCATAGAGGCCGATTTCTGAATTTTGATGTTTTTAAATCTAGATCTGTTGATATTTATATTTTGTTCTCAGAGCATAGTTATTATTTACACCAGAGATTCTCAACTGGCAGTAATTACGTACCCTGCAGGGCATCTGCCTCAGTCTGGAGACAGTTCTGGTTGTTACAATGGTAGTGTCACCAGTGGACGGAGGCCAGGGATGTTGAGTGCCCTGAAATGCACACTTACAGTCACCCCACCCCACCCAGCAAAGAATTATCCAGAGCCAACTGTCAGTACTGCCGAGATTAAGGAACCCTGACCTATGTTGAAGTTTGCCTTGTTTTTTCTATTTCAGCTTCTACAGATCTTTACTTCACACCCAATTTGTAGACGTTATATCCATTTTTAAATTATGCCATTTCATTCTTGCTAAGTGAAGTGTGTTCTGTGTTCTGATGAAATGATTTCTCAGGTTTCGATGTCACTTGTTACTGCCATACCATAGTCGCCTTACACATAAAGGTTAACACTTACTTTTTCCCAAAAATTTGAAAAGGGTTATTTTGAGGTACCTGTCCTTTACTTCACTGGAACAGATGTGTAGGCAGGTTTTCAAATCCAGTACCTAGTTTGTGTACAAATGCAACGATGCCCATTGTGTGTACGTTATGCAATGAGCTCGTATCATGTAGGCATCAAAAGCTCCTTACTGCTGCTCACCTGCAAATGTGACTATCTCACATTTTTATCTTGTTAATATTGATGTTGATATTCTTTCAACAGGTATTTCTTGAGCCCCTACTCTGTGCGGGGCCTGGTCTAGGCATGAACTTACAGTGCCAACCAGGAAAAACGAGATCTCTCCCCTTACAGAGTTTGTCTTCTAAATGAGGAGACAACTTGTGCTCAAATAAACCACTAACTCAATGGACAACTTCAGTCACTGCTAAGTTGATAAATGCTGTGAAGGAAAAATGTATACATGTCTGGTAACAGGCTAGAGCTCAGCGGTCCAGACAGTATGAGCAGGAGGGTCAGTCAGCATCTCTGATGGGACAGTTTGGGGCTTTAGCAGGAAGAGTCAACAGGCCCTCAGCACTTCTACCTCCATCATCCTTTCTTCCTGTTTGGGGTCTTCTTGAGGGTTTTATTCCCTGAGACCTTGCTGGACACTTGCCACCACCCCAAGAGTGGCAGGATTTGAATTACAGTCAGGGGACATTCAGGAGACACTCAAGCTAGAGAGGAACAGGACAGGAGAGACAGAAAGCCAAAAGGGCAGGTGAGAGGTGAGAGCCCCGCAGTCCTGGGGACGGCCCTGTAGGGAAGGACAGGAGGGCAGGCTCAAGGCCCAGTGATGGGTGGGGCCTGTGGCTGGAAGGAAGAGGCAGGGATGACGGCCAGTTCTGCTGGATGCCGGGCTAACAATGACTCTATTTAAAACATTCCTCAGAGGGGCGGCACCTGTGGCTCAAGGAGTAGGGCACTGGCCCCATATACCAGAGGTGGCGGGTTCAAACCTGGCCTTAGCTAAAAAATGCAAAAAAAAAAAATCTGCAGATTTCCTTTGGGAGATTAACTTTGCCTTCACACCCTCAGGTTAGAGGACATCTATGGGTGTCCTAATGACTTCATTGAGGTATTTGATGGACACCAGGCTGCTACACTCTCCATGGGCAGATTTTGTGCGGGAGAAGAGCTCACGTTCCTCTCCTCTTCAAATGTCATGACGACAGTGTTCAGAAGTAATGCCATGGTCACCAACACAGGGTTTTATGCCCTGTACAACTCTGTCCAGCAAGATGAAAGCAAGAGTGGTAGGTACCCTTCCTTTGTACATTGGGAGGAAGTCAAATCTAATTTGTGACCTTTCCTTTCAACAGAGGAGAATTTTTTTTTTAGGAGACAGGGTCTTACTCTGTCACCCCAGCTGGAGTACAGTGGCCCCATCATGGCTCTTTGCAGCCTCAAATTTATGAGCTAAAGCAATCCTCCTGCCTCAGCCTCCCAAAATGCTGGAATTGCAGGGGCAAGCCACTGCATTCAGCCTGAGATCTATGTTTTTTATTTTAAAGATGGGGTCTTGCTGTGCTACCTATGCTGGACTTGAACTTCTGGGCTCAAGCAATTCTCCTCCTCATCTTCTGTGGACACTGAAATTACAGGCATGGCCCTCACGCCTGGCAAGAGAGAAAACTCTTTCTAAAGCCAATTTCCATTAAGGACATCCTGAGTGATATCGACAGACAGACACTAACAGCCCTCCTCTGCCACTCACCATCACTTTCTTCTCCCAAAGTAACCGAGCTAATAAAACAGTTAGTTGAAATGCTACATCTAATATTGGCCATGGGCATAAATGGAGAACCCAAAAGACAGAAAAGAGAACTCAGTAGGAAAAAAATCCTTGTGGGACAAAACTATTTCAAACTACAACTACCAGCCGACCAGCCCAGCCAACCATCCAGAACATTCACAGACTGAATAGGTTCTGTAGCAGGAAATGAAGAACATTTCAGAGTACTCAGTGGCTTTTGCTTAGGGTGACCACATAATTTATCTTCCTAGTGGGATACTTTTGAGAGTTCTAAAGGAACTCTAAAATAATTAACAGGCACCGACTGACCTATAACAGTCACAAACAAGAACAACTCCAGGCAAATCAGAACCCAGGGCCACCCTTATTGCCCAAGTGCTGGGGAATATTCTCTACCTGCAGAAGGTCTTAGGGTTTGGGGACAGTCCCACAGCTCAGAAACCCTTATTTCCCTGTCTCTAGATACGTCTCTCCGATTGGTGAATGGCAGCCACAGGTGTGAGGGCCGAGTGGAGGTCTTCTACAACGGCACCTGGGGCACGGTGTGCGATGACAGCTGGGACCTTGCAGATGCCAGGGTGGTGTGCAGGCAGCTCGGCTGTGGCAAGGCCCTCTCAGCCCCAGTCAAGAACCACTTTGATGGAGGCACCGGCCACGTCATGCTAGATGATGTGCAGTGCACTGGGAACGAAATCAAGGTGTGGCAATGCATGCACAGTGGGTGGTTCTCCCACAACTGTGGGCACCATGAGGACGCCAGCGCCATCTGCTCAGGTGAGCACCCTGAGACTCTCAGGATCAGAGAGTGCCCCCACCAGTCACCCCTGGGAAGGGAGGTGTCAACACAAGCAGGCAGTTACTCAGAAATCAGCCCTGGGCTTCGAGCCAGCAGCCTAAGTCAATTTGCTTAAGAGTTAGCACTCTTTCCCCTAAATTGCTGCATCTGTTCAAGATCCCACCTGAAAAGTCACAGTGATTAAGTTATCCTGTTACCGGAATGACACGCCATGGTGTTGGCAACAATCCACCCTCTCCTCAATAGGAATAGTAGATGGTGTCCAGTAAGTGCTCAGCACCAGGCTCTATGCTGGAACCAGGGCATTCATTTTCTCACTTAACTTTCACAACCGCTAATAAAGTAGAGGCTATAGCAACGACGTTGTATCAATAAGGATACAAGGGGGTGTCCAAGATCACACACTAGTCCATACTCTGTATTTCCTCCTCCTCAATGTACTGTCTTAAAGCCTGAGCTTGACTCTTGCTGAAGCTCAGTTCAGCCCCATAACTGACCAAAAGCCAATAAATGCCATGCGTGTTTCATCTGAACCATCAGGAGACCCATATTCACAGTGTGCTGCCTCCCCCAGGGGCATTGCTGTACAGGGCCAGTCTCCTAACAGGGATGGGCTTTGACACTACATTCCCAGCTGCCCAGAATAGAATACATTTGATCCAGAGAAAAGCACCTGATTTTCTTTATAAATGATGTGACCACCTTACTCAATCTGTCATTCTCTCTTTTGTCTTTAAATAGGTGTTGATGGCAATTCACACCCAGGACCAACAGGTACTACTTTTTGTACAGTTCAAACAAGTGCCAAGCCCTTGACATACAGGCCCAGTTGAATTAAATTCTCTGCTGCTAATTAATAAGAACAATGTAGCCCATTAGGTTTGATCAAATGCTGGGGGCAAGGGACAGCACCGGGTGGGGAGAGTGGTATTCCTGGGAGGGAGAGTTCAGATTCACCAGAAATGCAATCTCTCTCGGCCACTGAGATTCCCTGAGTCAGTCAGCATCTGCTGGGGAGAAAGGGTTAACTGCTTGTGGGAATGATGGTGCCATGAGATGCTGGAGGGAACAAGGAAAAGGACAGCCCTCAACAAGTTGACTCCAGTGACACCCATCCATGCCCTGGGCATGCAACTGTCCGAACTCTTGACGAGCCAGTTACCTCTGTCCACTGAGGCACAGAGAAATTGTGCCTTTTACTCAAGTGTCGGTGCTCCTGAGTGTTTTCAAGGAGTATTCTGGGGTGGTGCCTGTGGCTCAAAGGGGTAGGGCACTGGCCCAATTACTGGAGGTGGTGGGTTCAAACCAAGCCCTGGCCAAAAATCTGCAAAAGAAAAGAGGAATATTCTGGATAAAAGTCTTCGCTGCAGTATGATTGTTTCTCTGTATTTCCAGACTCCATGGGGACAGCCCCTGCAGGTGCGCATCTTTGCATAAGCTCTTCACCCGGCCTTGTATTTGCTTCCTTTTCAGTTTAAGACAAATTCCACACCACGCCCAATATTTCTGCCTCAAATTAGATGCTGCAACCGATCTGGGTGTTGATTTTAGCTACGATGTGTATATAATACAACCAGGAACCTTCTAACACAAGGTGTTTTATAATATACCATGCTGAGAAAGGGTGCATTGGCCTGCCTGGTCTCTGCCAAGTTATCAAGCCCTTTCAACCTTAGGTGGTGTCATCTCCCCCTCATGAAGTCATAGTTTAAGATCTTCTTTGCCCCAGGACAGCCTTGGGAGCTCAGGGGACGATCTAATGCTGACTTTTCTGGTTACCAGCAAGAGCAACTCCAGAGCAAGTCTTCATGTTTCTGTCCCCTCAGGACCCTCAGAAAACACAAGCGGAGGTCACGGCCCCCCTTTGATGGGGTTTCCTCACTTTCTTGAAGATGAAAGTTTCCATTGCGGTGGTTTGCTCACAAATAATTCAGGCTCCTTCTCTAGTCCTTGGTTTCCTAAAAAATACCCCACCAATGTGATATGCGCTTGGGACATACAAGTGGATATCAGGGCGCGCATCAAACTCACATTTGAAGTGGTAAAGTGAGTACACATTTCCTGCCTTTTCAGCCATGTCTCCCTCTCCTTGACCTGCCCCCCAAAAAAGCTTTTCATATTTAATTCTCAAAATAGAGCTAGGACTTAGAGGCTTATGGTAATATTGATTAAAAATTTCAATACGCTATATGAGGTGATGCTTCTTGGGCAGAAAGTCCCGACGGACTGGGTCTCAATGATACTGCTTCATTTCACAGAATGGAAAACTTCTATGGCTGTCCATACGACTTTGTTGAAATCTTTGACGGTCCACAAAGTGAATCTTTCTCTCTGGGGAGAATCTGTTCCAGGACAACCCCAATATTTACCTCCTCCTCCAACCGTATGTCCGTGGTGTTCCACAGCGACGCTATCGTCACCAACATGGGCTTTTATGCAAATTATGAGTCTCTTGTGCAAGATGGAAACGCTACTGGTAGGTCCTTCCATGGTTCCCTGGCCCTGTTGGGCAGTGATGATGAAGATGAGCAGTGGCTCAGTCACCTGGGCCCTAGGGCGGTGGAAAGGGGTTTCCCAAGCTCCTTAGTTTACTCCCTAGATGTGACTCAGAGGAACTGGGTGAAAGCCCCACCGTGCCCTGGAGTAAGTGGCACATCACACATCACACATACCTTCTGGTAGCAGAGGCACATCACCCTGGGCTGAGAAAGGACACTTTCTCAGAGCCAGTTTTATGCAAAACCACGTGCAGTGTCTTCCCACCTGGCCTCAAGAACACAATTCCGCACTAGGAGCAGCAACGGTGTTTCAGGCTTGGTAATTTTCACTTTACACAAGGTTTGAGGGTTCTCTTTGCCCTCCATGAAGTAGGCGATTAATCCAGTCTGGGGGAAAGCTTTTCAAAACACTGCCCCCCCACCAGCACCTTGATTTGAGGGAAGGAACCCAGAGCACTGCTGCAGCCAGCTCTACCCAGCAGTGGTTCCCTCCCCTGCTATGAGCAGGTCAACTCAGAGGAAAGGCCTGTGTCTCCTCTGCAGTGGTAAAGTAGTGACGGGTGTCTGCCTTTCCAGATGTGGCCCTCAGACTGACCAACGGCAGGCACCGGTGCGAGGGGCGCGTGGAGCTGCGCTACAACGGCAGCTGGGGCACAGTGTGTGATGACAGCTGGGACATGCAGGATGCCCAGGTGGTGTGCAGGCAGCTGGGCTGTGGGGCAGCAGTGGCAGCCCCTGGGCAGGCGCATTTTGCAAGAGGCCTGGGCGCCATCGTTCTGGATGATGTGGAGTGTGCAGGCACGGAGGCCAGGCTGTGGCAGTGCCTACACAGTGGCTGGCTCAACCACAACTGTGGCCACCATGAGGACGCCAGTGCCATCTGTTCAGGTGGGCCTGATTCTGAGCAGCAATGGCCAAGGGACACCCTGCTCCAAGTCTCAACCCAGCTGCACTTAAAGCAGTAGAGACATCCCAGGCAGGCCTCACTCACCTGGGCCCCAAGCATCAGCTTCTCAGACCCCCTGCACAATCCCTGCCTTGCCCAGCTCCAGCCCACACTATCATTTTTCTTCTTCCTTTCTCTTAAATTGACTCTTTTTAACTTAAATGAATTTCGTTTTACAAGGGAAGTTCATATCACCACCATAAGCAGAAAACCAAGATCACTTGCCACAAATAGTACATAAAAACAAACACAGTAGCAATAAAACAATATTTAAAATGTTGTAAAATTAAAATTAAGGCTGGGCTTGCTGGCTCACACCTATAATCTGAGCCTTCTGGGAGGCCAAGGCAGGAGTTTGAGACCAGCGTAAGCAAGAGTGAGACTCTGGCTTTACTTAAAACAGAAAAATTAGCCAGGTATGGCAGCAGGCACCTTGGGAGACGGAGGCAGGAGGGTGACTTGAGCCCAAGAGTTTGAGGTTGCTGTGAGCTAGGCTGAGGCCTCGGCACCCTTATCTGAACAACACACTGAGACTCTGTCATAGATAGATAGACAGAGAGATAGATGTAGACAGTGAACTTTCTCATCTAATAAATTTACACCCATGCATATCTGAAAATATCCTTACTCAGAATGAAGCTAAATGTGAATTTTACCTTTTAATACAATAAGTGTGCAACTCAAAATAGAAGCTGCAGTACTTCAAATTATCTTGCGCCCCACCAGTGTTGAGTCATGCCTTTGACAGCCTTCTCTTTGACTCAGTCCCCTCATTTCCCAGGTAATGCAGAGAGCTTTCTTAACAGTAGGGGACCACATCCCAGACCAGGCTCTCATTCCTCAGTTATATCTCAGTTATATCTGCAAATAAATTCGGTAGCTGGACTCAAAAGTCCCCTTCATCTCTGCTCCCTTCTGGGTTTGGCTGGGAAGACACAAGCTGACTTATCAGCTAGAGCCGGTAGCAGCCACCTGAGTCAAGACGAAGGAGAAGGAAAGGCTACAGGTTCCAGAAGGTTCAGAGAGAAGAGGAGTCAAGGGGCAGAATCAATGCTCCAAGCAAAACAGAAGCCGAAGCTGCATATGACACCTGAAGACAAGGCTGAGGGTTAAAGAGCCCCCAGCATTGGAACCAGGGCCCTGGCAGGGCTGTACGATAGGCCACACAGTACCTGGAAGGGGCACCCAGCGTAGCTCTGTGTCCCTTACACCCTGACCCTAGAGTTCCTAGCCCAGCTCCACAGTCCATTCAAGGGCCTTTCATCCCCCCCCCCCCGGAGCAGAGGTTATAGTGCATGTCCTTAAGATAAATGTGGTTCTGCCCTTTATCACCTGACAGTTACCAACCACACTAACCTGCAGGGGAGATGATCACACCAGGCACCATCACTGGGGCTACAGTTTGAAAAACAGCAAAGAAAGAAAGAAAAAGAAAATAACATTACAGTGTCAAGCAGCAAGACAGAAATGAACCCAGGGACCCAGGACATCTGGTGGTTGTAACTATGCTAACTCAGGGCCTCTCTGAGATGCCCGCACTGGGCATAGTTTCTCCCAAAGGAAGAAATGGTGCCATTCTGATTGAAGTAAGCCAGTCTACTTCACAGGTTTAGAAAGCGTGAAAGGAGATGACCTAGCCACACTTCCCATGTCTTTCACAGCCTCTCTGCCTAACCTGACACCTTCCACTGCTGTGAGTTACCCAACCTCAGGTAATCACAATTGCTCTGAATTAATTGATTGGCTGTAACCCACCTTGCCATGGGCCCCTGAGCAGTAGAGTAGTGATTTAGGGGCCAAATTCTCATTTTGTCTTCATCATTTAGGAGCTGTGAGGCCTCTAGCAAATCTCTGAACTGCTTCATGCCTCAGCGTCCTCCTCTGATGAGGACAAAGAGGATAATTCAGTGGATTTCTCTGTGTAGAGCAAGCACAGTGGTGCAGACTATGTAGACATCAGCCAGGATCTTCCAACTCACTCTTCGTCCAGGGCCATAATCCTGTAGGGGGTTGTCACTACACAGCTTTCTATTGGACAGAATTGCTAAGAATGAAGAAGCTGAAAGAGTCAATGCTTAGCTTGCCCCTGGTTCTGTTTGGCCCAGAAGTTGGTACAGTTTAAATTTGGTCAGTGGCTCCTGCATGCCAGGTCTTTAAGAGTGAAGTACAATATGAATAGAAGAGTTTGGAAATAGAGAAATGACCCCAGGTCCTGGGATGAAGCACCAGGGCAGGTTATACCGAACAGGAGAGATCCCCCGAGGATGCTTTCTTCACTTTAAAATAATATCTGTTTAAAAAAAAAATTATCAGCCACCCTGATTTGGTTTTCTTCAGCTTTTAAGAGTTGGCTCGCATTTTCTGTGTACATATACCACATGGGTGGTGCCAGGAGTTTTCCCCACAGAGAATGAGCATGAGAAGGGACTCCAATTCAGAATCAGAAACTGTCTGTAGGTGATCCACACAGTGGAGAGCCACCAACAATTGGCTGAGAGTTCAATACATTTAACCAAGACGTATAATTTCCTTCTTTGCTTTCTGTCCTCCCTTAGCATCTTTTCCAAAGCCAAGAGAGGTGCCCAAAAGAGCAGGTAATTTTTGCTTCTCAGTTCACTCGCCTTCCCTTTGTAGAGCTCGATTTATTTCAGAAACACTCTGGCGTGATGTGGGAGGGTGACTCCTGGCTGCACACACACTTTCCACACACCCCTTCCACACATTTCTACTCCATTCCATGGCTTCGGGCTGGCCTGACAAATGGCTGCTGCCTGAGGAAGGCCGGGCAATGTCTCAATTCACCCAGAAAATCTGTGACTGGAAAGGGACCAAGAGGAAGAGGCTGTGAGACGCAGGAATGGCTTGGAGGGGCTGGTTTGGCAGCTGGCACCTAGAAAGGCTAGGGGTGCCCTGCTGACCCTAAGCTCATGTCCCCACTGGTGAGCTCTCCTTGGCTGTCGTCCAAGCATAGGCAGCTTCCACTGCCTTCCGTAATACTGCCCTTTGGGCATGGGGGTCACTGCCCTCACAGCAGTTTGTTCACTCGTGACTGTGGGCACCCTGAAGATGCTGGCGTCACCTGCTCTGGTGAGAGAAGGTCCCCCCTAGGCCAGTCTTGGAGCTGCCCAGGCCAATCTTGGGATTTCCAGAACAGTCTCTGTGCCTTAAACCTTCCCTCAGGGGCAGGATAGAAGATTTCTGTTCAAACTCTCAAAAATATGCCAACTGTTTAATATTCAGGAGGGCCCCATTCAAGGTGTCTACAAAGGCTAATCAGTTATAAAACAATGACAATAAACATACTAATTTCATAGGGCTGTTGAGAGAATTGAAACAATCTACATAGAACGACTAGGCAAGCATCTGACAAACCATAAATACATAAAAATATTACTACTTTGTGGTTGTTAATTTAGTTTCTAAAGAAAATTCTACCAGCATCACTGCCTTTACAGCTCTTAGCCAGGTGGGACAACCCACACCTGTACATACTTCCAGCTGTATAGACCCAGAAGGGGCAGCCCTCGAGGCTCATGAACAAGTGTTTATGCCCAGTTTCCTTGAGTCACGTTTAAACTGAGACCCTGATCCCTAAAGCACTTTGCCCTCCTGCTCCACATTATTAAGCCACCATTGTGTCCCTTATCTCTGCAGACTCTTCAGCTGCTGGACATCCAGGTATCTGTGAGTTCACATCCATTTTATTTGCTGATGGTAACTAGCTATCTAGTACAGGTGTCCCCACACTGGGTCTCCCCTATGAGTTTTAACTTGACAAGACCCTGAGCTCCAGACTCTTCCATCTTCCAGAAGGTGAGGATCCAGGGCTGTTTTCCATGCCCATAGGGCCCTGCCAACCACCTAGAGGAAAGGACGCTCTGGGTGCCAAGAGGTTGATGCATCGTCCCTTCAGTCTAAGAGAGCTGTGGCATTTCAGCAGGACTCCAAGATACTGCTCTTGAGCCAAAGTGGCGCTTCATGAATCAGAGCCTGTGGCAGGCCCTGTAGAGCAGGAGGGCCAGGGACAGGACGGCCTTAGGACAGTTGAACCTGGGCATAGGGGGCCCTGCGGGCAAGTGGACCTGGGGACAGGAAGACCTGGGGGGCAAGAGAACCTGAGGGAAGTTTGGCCTGGGGCGGCAGGGGACCAGAGTACAGGAGCTGCTGATCTACCTGCAGCCCCTACCTTGGTCCTGGGATGCAGCAGATGGACTCTGGTTCTAACAAGGTGCCCCCTGACTTCACAATCCCAACATGTACTTTACTTCTTATCTTGTTACTCTTAATCAGAAGAACACATTACTCATTGATCAGCTCCCACTATGTTTTAAATGGTAGCTATTTGATTAGGGACTGGATGGGGTTCTTTAAAGACGGAGTAGAGGTACGATGATATTGAGAAGAGTGTGAAATCTCATGGTCTTTGGAATGTAATTGTGGTGACAATTTTTCTTTTTTATTTGTGTAGTTTCTTCAACTCCTGGGGAGGGGCCACGTGTTTTCCATCCAACAGGTACTTTTTCCATTCTTACATTTTGTAACTTATTCTGAGGCTGCTGGCCCTGCACTGTGCAGAGTAAAGCTCATCATGGGCAAGCTGGTGGTGTGGTGGTTTCTCCCGGTGTAGGAAAGCACCCATTTGACCACACTCTGAAGGCCTGTAATAAGGCCGGACCCACACAGTGCTCTTGAGGACCCTTCTAACAGAGCCCCTCAGAACAGCCTGATCCCTGGAGTCCAGACTCTAACAACCAGCTTCCTCTGTCCAGGCTCAAGGGTCAGTGACTCAGCCAGTTCCCTATTTCCTCAAAGCAGTGACACTGTATTTTCTACAGCTTTCTTTTCCAACTACCAACCACCTCTATCATCCCCCAACAAGTATTTTACAATTTTCTAAATTCAAGTCAAGCAAAATTAATTTTGACAATTCGAAAAGCACAGTCAGAACTCCGAGCATTCTGCTTTATTGTTTTGAATTTTTTGAAAAACAACATGAGAAATGACACCCAAGACAGGGTGAAACAGAATGTTTTTAAGTATAATATGCCTTTTGCAAAGCCAGCATGTGGCCCACACGTCCATAACTGCCCAGGGAGGAGAGATATTGCTCAGTCGGTGCTAACTTTCAGATAGAACAAGCAGTCCTGTTTTTTCCTCCTGTGGACATGTGAGCCCCAACAGCAGCCTGCAGCCCAGGGTAAATCCTCTAACTCAGTGGTTCACAACCTTCCTGATGCCGCGACCCTTTAATACAGTTCCTCATGTTGTGGTGACCCCCAACCATAAAATTATTTTCGTTGCTACTAATAATTTTATGGTTGGGGGTCACCACAACATGAGGAACTGTATTAAAGGGTCACGGCATTAGGAAGGTTAAGAACCACTGCACTGGCAGGGCTGCTCATTTGAGAATTGAAGGAACATTCTCAAGATCCCCTGGCTCTTGGCTTTTACATATCTGACAGTAGGGAGGCTGGCCAAAGGGAAGAGCAGGTGCGAAGCCCACCCTGAAATCTACTATATGGAACTGGGGGTCCATTTGAGATGTCCTCTTGGGCCTGCTCGCTGCCCACCCAGGTGGTATGCCTGAGGTGTAGTGTGTTAGCAATGACCCTGGCCCCAACTTCCTAGACAACGTGAGGTTCATGGGCAACAATACCAGCCTAGGGAGACACCAGCACCCTGGCCATTCATTCATAACTGTGGACAGCATAAGAATGCAGGGCCCAACCTGCCCAGACCAGGTTTTCCCAAGCAGCACAGACAGGTCCCACCCAGGTGAGATGAACAACTTGTCTCAGTTTGCCTGGAATTTCCTGGTTTTAGCCCTGAAGGTCCCATGTCCTGGGAATGCCCTCAGATTCAAATAACCAGGTCATTAGTCACCCTTGTCTGAGGAGAGGGGAGTCCCCTGCTCAGCATCCCAGCCTGTTCCCTTGGCCCTACGACGAGATCTGTGAGCAAAAACATACCTGAGCACCAGGGAGCCCTGCCCTGCTCTGGAACATTTTTTAACTCCCAGAAATGGTTTTTCTGTGCATGCCAAGCGCATATGTTTCTCATGAAGGAGTTTCTCAGGAAGAGCTGTGGCTTCTCTTCCCATCTGCTCATTGCCTAAGTAGAGACTTTCTGACTACCTCGGGCAATTTTACATAACCATTCAAGACAGCTGAACGATAATGTTAAACCCCTGTTTTGTTACCTTTTGTTACTAAATAATTGTATGCAACAAACATCTGTGGCTTTCCACTCCATCTCTGTGAGACCCCACCTCCTCAGAGGACTGGTGGACACAAGCTTCCTCCACAGGGTAAAAGTGAAGGTCAAAGGGAAGAATATTTCTATTCCACTCCATTGGTCAGTAGTTTTTAATCTGAAAATGTAAGATTTGGTGTTTCCAATAAGTTGTGGTGTTTCAGGATAAAAATTCTGGATTAAAATAGCATCACATGTTCCCTGTCCTGCTTTGTACGCTCATATCTCCCAAGTGACCATCAGCCTCCCTGGTAAAGTTCAGAGCAAAGCTTCCATCAGTAAGTCAGGGTCTGGGCTTAATTTTTAAAAATACAGATCTCCCTGTGAGGTGCTGCATTTGCCAGATTGTCCCTCGGCACTACAGTGGCACAGCCTAAAATTCACCCACCCGCCAGGCTCAGGTTCCATCAGGCATTTCACAGATGTTCACCCCCACTAACCTGAATGCCGTGGATTTTCTTTATCAGCTATTGATGTTGCCCCAGTATTGTCAGAAACGGCTCCCATAGTGGTAATCTCATTTCTGTCAGAGCTTTCTGGTTATTGAATCTTTCTAGGGGACTCCCCGAGGGTACATTAGTGCCCACCTGCACTCACCCCTCCCTTAGGACTGTGGAAACACACAGCTGACGGGGAGGGAGAGGTTTCCAGCAGAGCTGGCTGCTGCCTGTCTAGTCTCTGATTCCTGAAAATATTTTTAGCTTTGAACCGGGGCCAAGAGACAAGTTTGGCCTAAAGGAAATAAGGAAAGGTTGAAGTGAACACATCCCAGTGCCCTTGCCTGTCAATTGGATGGCTTGGCTTCAAAATAGATATTTGTCCTTATCCTTATAATTGTCATATTTCCAACACAGAGATGGAAATGAGGAAACAAAATATATGAAATCACAAATACCCTGGAAAAGTCAGTCACTGAATTTATAAACACTAATCTGACCTGGTCCTATGGGATGGAGAAACAGGAAGCAAGTTTCTAGGGTTCTGGAATTTAGAGTGTAGAATATTAAAAGCTAAAGAAAAGTCCCTTTATAAATTTCCTGCTAGAATTGATTCAGCGGTAACTTCTGGGTCTTCCCCAGACTTGCCTGTCATCAGGTTGCTGTGAGCTATATCTCCATGGTACTCTACCCAAGGTACAGACTGAGACTCTGTCTCAAAAAAATAAAATAAAATAAATAATTCTCACATTTCAGAAGTTATTTTGTATCTAATTTTAATGTATCTGAGGTATGCATTTTTTTTTTTGAGGCAGAGACTCACTTTGTCACCCTCCATAGAGTACCGTGGTGTCATAGCTCATAGCAACCTCAAACTCTTGGGCTTAAGTGATCCTCTTGCCTCAGCCTCCCAAGTAGCCAGGACTACAGGCATGAGCCACAATGCTCTGCTATTTTTAGAGACAGGGTTTCACTCTTGCTCATGCTGGTCTTGAATTCCTGGGCTCAAGTAACCTACCCATTTGGCCTCTGAAAGTGCTGGAATTACAGGTATGAGACACTACTCCAAGCCTGAGGTATACATTTTTTAAAAAGTATCTTCTAAATTCATGTTTGTTTTACAATTTCAGCATCAGCTACAGAAATGACCACTTCACCTGGTAATTATATTTTCTTTCTTGCTTTCTATAAATCAGATATGTATAGATTGCCACATATATATTCAGTTTTGGAGTTTCTATCTCCTTTGGAACTAAATATCAAGCTTACATCAAACTAATATAAGATACTTATGTATTCACTGAGTGAAATGCTAAATTGAACAGATCTTGATTGCATACCATCCACAGGACACAGTATGTCCAGTTTGTTCTCTCCCTCCCTCTGTGGGGCAACAGCAAGTCTCTGAACTCAAGTTCCAGGGACATGGATTCACTTAAAATTCCCATCAGTGTCCACACATTTGGGTTTTCAGTGAGTTTTCCTGTGTTTGTTTTTCTGTTGATTTTGGAGACAAGGGCTCATTCTGTTGCCAGACTGAAGTATAATGGTGGCTCAAAAACCAGCACAAGAAAGGTAAATTCCTGAGTGGGAATGGTGGGAAATATGAAAGACATAAAACACACAAGAGACAAAGGATAGGATGGGGTGGGAAGGCTGACGCAGCTGATGACTGCAGCCAGCACTGAACTATGGAAACTTCTTTACCTATAAAGTATCTTTAACAAGGTAAATGTTAACACCTGGGGTAAGGATTAGCTTTAAGGAGGAAAGGCTATGTGTTTGCCAATAATAAGGAAAGTATGCGTGGACTATGTGACTTCTGGCAGGTGAAAGAATGTTTAATGTTAAGGAGGAAAAGTAGTTGTGGGGGTCCCCAGGCTTCCCCAGGCTGTGGGAGCCCTGCCGCCTCATACCCGGTTCCCCACAGTGGTCCAATAACAGATTATAATTTCAAACTTCTAGGCACAAGCAATCCTCCCACCCCAGCCTCTCAAGCAGCTGGGACTACAGGGACATACCACCACACCCAGATAATTTTTTTCTTTATTATTTTTTGTAGCATTGGAGTCTCACTATATTTCCCAAGCTGGTTTCAAACTCCTGACCTCAAGTGATTCTCCCCCCTCAGCCTTCCAAAGTGCTGGGATTACAGGTATGAGCCACTGTGCCCAACCATTTTGAGCCAATTTTAGTACAGCACAAGTTGGCAGGGGCTGAGCAGAGCCCAGAGATGCAAAGATACCTGTATAAGACTATATGTTCCCTTCCATAAAGACCAGAGACTAAACACAGGTCTAGGTCCCATCCCCATGTACCACCTGCCTCATTAATTCCCCTGGCTTAATGAAACAGAGAATAGGTGAATCAAATAGAAATAGAACATAGCCTAATATAAATGTGGCTGAGACATGATTTGTAGATAGGATATATATATTTTTTGAATTCTTTCCCAAAGAACTTGATTATCAAGGATGGCATTTCATTACAATTTAATTTTAACCTTTCACTTTTCTTGACAGTTTCTACTTCAATTTCGTCCACAGACCTGGCCCTTACAACTGGTAACAAGTTTTCTGCTGACTTCTCCTTGTACTACCTATATAAAGACTACTGCTGTGTTGTACCTAGTTAGTACAATTGTACCCCCATTTGTCCAGGAGTCACTTGGCCGAGTCAATCCCTTGGAAAATAGACTAGAACCCAGAAATAGATGATTTGGCTCCATGCAAATTGAGATCCCAACATTCAAAGGGAAGAAAAGCACTTGAATACACACGCAGGTGCCCACGGACATATTTCTGACAGCCTATCATTCCTACTTTCTATGCTCACATTAA
Source organism: Otolemur garnettii (assembly GCF_000181295.1). Classification (NCBI taxonomy): domain Eukaryota; kingdom Metazoa; phylum Chordata; class Mammalia; order Primates; family Galagidae; genus Otolemur; species Otolemur garnettii. The sequence goes on along the minus strand of NW_003852470.1, from coordinate 9,498,487 downwards.
CAGTTGGCTGTCTGGAAACCCTGCTGGTTATAGTTAGGAGATAAAAGGGGTTGGGGTAGTGGTGAAGGGGCTGGGAGCGGTTGAGCAGCCACCTTGGCAATGTCAGGAAATGCTAGAAGGTGCTCTGATAGCCACAGAAGGATCCAGAAAAACCATTCATTATCACCAGACTTCCTAAATGTTGTATATAGAGTGAAAATGCCCACTTAAATCAATGTCCTTTGAGACACCTCTGAATTACATCCCTGCACAACGATGACATTCTTCCTAATGAGTCTGAATCATGCAGGTTACAATATGATGAATATCTTTTGTTTAAAAGGACAGGGAAGCATGTTTCATTTCAAGATAGATTTAGTTTGTAGAAGTACATAGCGTTTTAATTTGAGAGGGTGAGAAATAACTAATCTAATCCTCATAGTTTTTTTCTGACAATAATGCCTGGTAAATGAGACCCTAGTAAAAGCAAAAATATGTATAACCAGAAAACGAGTAAAAAAGGTGCAGATCAATTGACTCACATTCCTATTTGTGTTTTCTTATTCAGGCATAACTTCTGCTTGGGAAGAAATAACTCCTGCACCTGGTAAAGCCCTCTGCCCTTTGTACTGAGGGAAAACAGGACAGGATGGCAGGGAGGGCAACACTTAGTACCCTACTACCCCTCCTTAGGTCTTAGGACAGCCCAGCTACAGAAAGTTCTAGTCTGCAGATCTGAGGGCACTACCTCCACCCATCTGAAAGGAAGAAGAAGGCCAGGAAAGCAAGTCCTCATTTACAGAATCTTTGTTAGATTAGACCCATGCAGATGAGAAACCTTGCCAATGGCTGTGGTCCTCCAAACAGGTCACCGCCACCTCCATGGAAAGAAGTAAAGGGTGGGCAAGAGAAATGGGGACTTAAAGGGTGGAAGGTGGCATGAAGGTAGTACAGGCTCTGGTTAGACCAGCACTACTGACTGGGCAGCAGGAAAACAAAGCTTCCAGCAGTCACGTGGACCCATGAGGCCACTTACCCTCCCCAGATCTGACAGAGACGTGTGTATCTGATGAGATGTCTCCCTGCTGCCTGGTCATTTTTGCTCACCTGCAGCCTCCACCTCAACCACTGTGCCCTCCACACCAGGCAGAACATTTTATCTGCTGTCCCATCAAGTACCTCTACTTGGAGTTCCATCAGAAATGTTGTATCCAATGTAGCATCAATTAAAAAAAAACACTACAACAATAAAAACACAGAAACCTGGGAGTCCCCTCCACTGATACCTAAGTCTCTTCTTCCCTTTATCTACAGATATCTCTTCAATGTCAGCAGAAGTGACCTCTCCATCTGGTAAAGTCTCTCTTGGGGCTGTTTAAATTAATGAGACCAGCTTATGTGTCATATTCTAATCAGAAAATGAGCCTGTTTAATGACCATTAATCACAAAGTAAACCTCAGGGTCTTCCTTCCTTCCACTCAATGATCTTTCCCACTCTCTTTATTTATACACAGATCCATTCTCAGCCTCAGCAGAAGTGGACCCTCCCTCTGGTAACGTTTTCTACCTGTCACATTTCCTAAATTACATATAATCAAATTTTTCTCTACTTGGCAAATGAACATATGTACTCAGTGTTTTGTCTATGGTACAATACCCAGTCTAAGCAGAAACCCCAGCATCTTTTTCACAGAAATTGAGCTTCACACACTCCTCCTTCATCCTTAGACACAGACATGTCCCTTCAGTAGGGAATGCCTTTTACCTATTGCACAGGTCATGGTCAGAGGTGCCCGAGAGGAGCAATGATTGGGGACCCATGTGTGTCATGTTTTCAGGTGATTCTTCAGCCTGTCCAGCACTCTTGAATGTGCACATGGGAAAGGCAGATTGTGAGTGTCAATCCAATCTATCTGCCCTTTTGTTTTCCATCATGCAGATGGTGAGAACAAAACATTCTTTTCATTCGCAGATACAACACCCACTTCAGCCGAAGTGCCTTCTCCTCCAGGTACACACTCCGCTCCTGGCAGCAGCCCTGGTGAGAGAATTTCTGAGAACCCCCAGGCCAAAAAGAGTTTACACACCCACATGAGGGTAGGAGAGAAGAAAGGACAGGTCGGGGAGGCCAGTCAACTCCCAGAAGATTCCAGGCCACTCCCCCATTCCCCTACTCATTAAGAAACTAAACCCTATGAGGGTGGATGCTGGGGATCCGATGAACAGGGTAACAGCCAGCCTCAAACGTCAAGACCTCAGAGATGATCTAGACCAGCCATGCCCAATTCACCTGCATGTGAACCTCAAGCATGCAGACCTTGTCAAAATGCAGACTCAGTGGCTCTAAATGGAACCTGAACTCTGCGTTTCTAATAGACTCCCAGGAGACGCCCCTGGTGCTGGTCATGGCCCCCAATAGAGAGTAAGGCCTGAACTACCACCTCATTTTGGAGGAAATCAGGGCCCAGAGAAGGAAGCAACTTGCCTAAAGTCACAGAGCTGGGGCAGGGCAAAGCCCAGTCTCCCAATTCCCATCTTGCTTTGCTAATAAATCCATCCATGTGATTCCCCCAATTCCCTGCGACATCAATGTCTTCAGTAAATGAGCTCTGTTGCTCTTTCTTCTATTTTATTTATTTTCTTTTTATCCCCAAAGTCCTGACTGCTTTGATGATATATGGGGATAGAATGATGAAACCAAATTTAGTATTTGCTTTTCACTTATATTTCAGCACAGGTTTCCATCTTTCAATCCTTCCTTCTTCCTTCCCTCACTCCTTCCATCCCTCATTTCCTCACTTTCTTCCTTCCCCACCTCTACTATGACTCCTCTTTTGTCAGAAGATTCCTTCACTTGTAATTCTCACTGGCTCTTGACATTACAGGAGGTGAACTTTTTTTTGCAGACCTGGTTGGTGGCAACTGAGTTGCTTTGTACACAGATTAGATGGCACACACATTCTACTTCCTTAATGAAAGCATGGCAGCTGAACCACTTCCTGTTTCTGCAGGAAGTGCCCCTTGCATTGTGAGGAAAGTGCAGAGACCATTAAGCCCTTACTTAGGGTAAGAATCATCCCTGATTCACTGCACTGAGCCCTGGATGACTGTAACTCCCACGTCTATGCTTCTGAAAGGCACAGGGCAGAGAAAGAACATGTGCTTTGGGAACTCACAGCCCTGAATTGTGGTTGACCTGGGCATACTATGCAGCCCCTCTGAGTCTGCATTTCCTCACCTCTAAATTAGTGACAATACTTACCTTACCTGGCAGAGTTGCTATAAGAATTAGAAATATAAATGAAGACACTAAGAATTAGAAATATAAATGATGACACATGCAGATGCTCAAAGTGGGAACCGTTGATCTACCTTGCAAAATTCCAACTTCTTATACACCCTCTCCCACCTGAATGTGTGAAGCCACAAGATAAATGTGCAAGCTGGATTTCTGTTGCATACACTTAAGAAGCAGGCTTGTTTTCATAAATATATAGTCTACAGTATAAGATTCCAATAAAGCCAAATTTTAATGCTTTCTTCTAACTAGAATCTTTTTTTTTTTTTTTTTGCAGCTGCAGATCTAATTTCAACAAAAGTGACACCATCACCTGGTAATGATCATATGCCTACAAATATTTCTGAACAACCTAACTTGATTTTCTTGACTTCATTTTCAGCCCCTATAAAATTTTCTTCTGTAAAATCCTAATTTTTTATCCTCCCTCTCAAAAAGTCAGTACATTTATAAAGCATTTTTTCTGACCACTTAATAAATTATTTTATTTCTGGAGAACAGGATACAGTACCACTTGTTAGATTTTGATGCCAATAAAAATTAAATTTAATACATAGCATTTCTGTACTCAAATCAAAGTAGAAACTTAAAAGTATTAGTGCCTGGCTGGGCTCAGTGGTTCATACCTATAACTAGCACTTTGGAGGTTAAGGCAGTAGGATCACTTGGGCCCAGGAGTTTAAGGTCCCAGTGAGCTAAAATAAGGCCACTACACTCCAGCCTGGGCAACAGAGAGAGACACTATCTCTAAATAAATAACAAAAAAAAAAAAAGAAACAAACAAACAAACAAAAGAAGTATTGGTGCCTGAAATTAGAGAAAATGTTTAGTACTTCTTCAATTTTAAATATAAATACCTGACTTGGAGGGGACCCATAATTACAGCTTTTTTTTCTTATTTACAGTTACAATTTCAGTTAATGAAGAAACAGTCCCTTCACCTGGTAATTTTTGTTTGTTTCTAAGCACTAAAGTGATCATATGTCCATTAATACTGTTAAGATTGTATTTTTTCATTTAAATTTCCTATTCTTTACAGCGAAATTTCATCAGCTTGCAGGTATATATGTGCAGATGCAAGTGTATGTGAATACACATAGACACTGTGGCTGGGAAAGCCCAAGTTCACCTTGAAAAACCTCACTTAGTAGTATTTATCTTTATTCTAGTTTAAACAAGCATGATTGTCTTGCTTCCAACATTACAGCCAAAAATTGGGCAAAGAGAAAGCACCCGTGGTAGACCAGCAGGCTGTAGCACAAAGCAGCTAAAGCCCAGGGCTGCTGTTAGCACTCCCAAGGCACCTTCTACATGCCAAACAGCGCAGGGAACGGAAAGACATCACTGCAGACCAACTAATATGAAGACAAATTATTCACACATGTCTGGGAGTGTGGCATCACCAACATAATAGGTTTCTTTCGTTGTTCGTACTTTTAAAACCAACTTTCTTGAAGTATAATTTATGTACAATAAATTTCACACATCTGTGAGTTTGGTATAGTGTAACCAATCCCACCAACAAGATATAGATTCATTTCCATCACCCAAGAAAGTTCTCTCAGGCCCCTTGGCAGTAAATCTCTTCTACCTCCCCCAGGCAACCACTGATCTTTCAGTCACTGTATATTAGATCTGATTTTCTAGAATTTCACTTAAATTGAACCAATTAGTATATGCTCTTTGTGTCTGACTTCTTTTCTTTTCTTTTCTTTTCCAAAAATAGAATCTCACTCTGTCACCCAGGCTGGAGTATAGTAGCCTGATTACAGCTCACTGTAACCTTGAACTCCTGAGATCCTCCTGCCTCAGCCTCCCATGTAGCTGGGACTACAGGGATTCACCTTTATGCCCAGCTAATTTTTTTTTTTTTTTAATTTTTGAAGAGATGTAGCCTCATTATGTTGCCCAGGCTGATCTCAAACTCCTGGCCTCAAGTAATCTTCCCACCTTGGCCTCCCAAAGTGCTAGGATAATAGGCATGGGCCACCATGCCTGGCCTCTGCCTGACTTATTTTAATCAACAAACTGTTTTTGAATCACACACATCATTCCATGCATTGCTAATTTTTTTTAATTACTTAGTAATATCCCATTGTGTGCATTAATCCTTTCTCCTATGGATGGGCACTCAGGTGTGGACTATTGTGGACAATTCTGCTAGGTACAAATCTGTATCTATACATTTTCACTAACCTTGAGTAAATACCAGGCAAGGTTATAAAATATTGTCTTTTACTCATCAAGAGTGAAAGTAATTTCACTGGATATGTGTTTGATAAGTCAAGGAAGTGCCTCCTTCTAGAACAACTGTCTTCCAAAGATTTAGGGGTATTTTTTGTCTGCTTGCCTGTTTTCATTCTTGTTGTTTTGGTTTTTATATTTTTGTTTAAAGATTAAGTTCTTAGGTATCTGGGAACTTAAGGCTTTGGGTAAGGCTTTGTATAAGAGCGTGTGTGTGACAGAAAACAGCTAAATCAGACCTGAACTGGGGCCGGTGCCGGTTCAGGTCTGATTTTTCCTCGAGTAGCAGGTGCCACCCGAGTCACCGTGCAGGGCCTCTCGGCTCCTGACCGCCCCTCTCGTCCGCAGAGCTGCCGCTACGCCTGGCAGGCGGGCCGAGCCGTTGTGAGGGCCGGGTGGAGGTGCTGCACGGCGGCGTGTGGGGCACGGTTTGCGACGACAACTGGAATATCAAGAATGCCCGCGTCGTGTGCCGCCTCCTGGGCTGTGGGCCCGCGCTGGGAGCCCCGGGCCACGGCCGCTTTGGCCCCGGTGCAGGGCCCATCCTGCTGGACGACGTGCGCTGTACTGGCTTCGAGGATGAGCTGGGGCGCTGCTCCCATTCAGGCTGGGGCCACCACAACTGCCACCACCGCGAGGACGCGGGCGTGGTCTGCGCAGGTACAGTCGGGCCGCAACCCCCTGAGGAGCGTGGTCCCCAGGGCCAAGCGCACCACCCTGAGAGGTATCAGGTGTGGCCAACACCCCATATCCTAGCATACCCAGGGTACATTATGTTTGTTACCTACATATGGTGGCAAATGTTTGCAACCTCCAGGCTTGGTAGTTTATTCCAAATTAGCAGGGTTTGTTGTGAAAAGCTGCAAATCATGAGGTCAGGGTAACAAAATGATTAAGGCCATAGAACTTGCATAGACTACAGTTTGTCCAGTTCCTTTCCAATCCCTGAGGAAGGCCTCAAGGGCACACTTCTAGGTGGACACTCTTCTTCCCCTGGAACTAACCCTCAGAAGTCAAGACACCCACAATGTCCCAGGTTCCCCCTGTGTTCCTCTCATCAGAGATGTGGCCCCCTAGGACGCATGTTATTATCCCCCAATATCTGTCTTGGCATTCCAACTTCCTTCTGTCTGGAGTAGTACTTCCTTATACTTGTCCCAAGTTTACCCTACATCCCAAGGAGTTATGGAATTCTAAGATTTGGTGAACAAGTCTGAGTTCACCTTGTCTGTGCCATGCTTAGTTTTTAATAGGAAAGGAAATCAACAGGATTGTCGCCATTGCTTTTACCCCCACTTAGATGTTGCCTTGTTTTGCAAACACATGAGGCCCCAGTAGGAAAGTTGTCAGCGTCCCCTGAATTCAGACTCTGTTTATCATACAGAGAGCCCAGTAGCGTGAGTCTGTGCTCGGGTGTTGGCCCTGGGGTACTGTCCTGCCTCACTTCTGAGCGGGAAAAGCCTTTGGTAGCTGCTAACTACACCCTTCCCAGCCTAAGTTCCCAGTGTATCCCGTGCTTAGGGAAGGACACAAGCCAGAGTTCATACACATGACAGTGTTTATAGCCTTGGAAGCCCTGTGTTTAGTAACACCATTCTCTTGCTCCAGTAAACCTTGGTGTTGACAGTACCCGTGTTCTGGACACTACTCCACGAATGCCAGACTCCAGGTCCATCAGGAGACCCTGGGCTCCCCTTTCTTTTTCCCTGGAGTATTCTCCCACTGTCGTACTCCAGCTGTCATAGTGAAATAAGCCTGTCTTTCCTCTCCACTTCAAGTTTAACTCCCGGCTACATCACCCTTTTGCAATGTTTAAGCACAGTTGACCTTTGTTTTCCATCCTTCCCTCCTCACCAGGTTCAGCCAACGCTGTTGTACCTGAGGGAAAAGGTAAAGTCTCCTCCCTTGCTGGGTCAGAGGCTGAGGCTGCTGAAAGGGGGGTTAGGAGAGCAGCAGAGCGGGAAAGAAAGGCTGGCAGTGAAGGGGGAGCAGCTTCTGTGTTTCCACTGAGATCTCTTGAGTTACATCCCCTGTCTGGGCTTTAGCAGGTTGGGCAAGAAGCCCCTGTGTGCCCAGGCTCCCTCCCCCTTTGCTACCTCTTTCTCCAATTTACCATCATCCGCAGGCCCAGACAGACAGTGCTCAGGTGCAGGGGTTCTCAGTGTGGGAATTGAGCTATCCATGGGCTAGCTATCCCTGGGAACGTGGGCTCTTCCTGGGGACATAGTGGGATTTCAAAGCCTTTTTAGAAAAGGCTGGATATAGGACTGCCCCTGTGCCTCAAGGAGTAGGGCACCGGCCCCAACCCAGCCCTGGCCAAAAAAAAAACTGCAAGAAAAGGCTGGATATAAATAAAGTCAATGAAAGGCAAGTCAAGAGCGGAGGTGTGGGGGTGGGGTGTACACACACCCTGCTGTACATGCCCAGTGCACCAGGTCCTCTTTGTGAGGCCCTCTCCATCTCCCCCTCCTGCAGCCCAGCTCTCCTGCTTGCCTCACCTCTTCCAAGCCACCATTGACCGAGGCTACCTCCTGAGGCTGGGCTACTCCTCCTGGGACATCCACTTAAACGATGAGCTGTGTCGCCCCCAGATCACGGGGCGCTACCTGATCTTTAACATTCCCTATGGCCGCTGTGGCACCATCCAGCAGGTAAGAAACTGCTGGTGCTGGTACCGTTGGAGGCCAAGGAGTGAGGTTTGGGAAATTCAACCAAACCTGCATTGGGACAGAGGAAGGACACAGCCATGACTTCAATTCTGAGTTTGGTGAGATCACTAAATTGTCTGCAACTTTCCTTCCTTTGGGGAATTTGAGATACACAATAGCAAGTGCTGAGTGCTGATAGCTGGTAGATGTGTGGATGGATGGATGCATGGATGGATGGGTGGATAATATTCCCTTAACCCCCAAAGCAAGGCATTTTTCACAACATGCTTCTTGACTGAGCATTAGTGCATACCTACCGTGTGTACGGTATGGTGCTGGCCATGGGGAAGGACAGATTGTCCATCTGACTCTGTTTCTAACCAGGTAGCTGCATTCTAGCTTTACAGTCTATAAAGAAAACCTTAAGACATTTGTGAAGAATAAAATATATAATGTTTGTTTAATTTTCCTTAACCATCTGTGTATTTCACAAAAGGGTGGAACTGAAGTCAAGGAAACAGGAATACCAGAAATAGAGGGAGAGCTTGTAACCACAGTGTCTTTCTTCTTGGTGTATTTAACAATGTAACTTGTTCCTAAACAAGATCCCCACATCACTCCTCTAGTCCATTCCCTTCCTATGTAGATACACACTCAAAACCCAAGGAACCCTTGACATTGTTGGAGGTTGAATTCACTCACGTTTTGTCCATTCAGCGGAGCAAACCATAGTCACTCCTATTATTTTTCCTCTGAAAACTCTACTTTTTGCCTCAGAGGTTTCTTCCCCAGGATCCATTCCAGAAGGCCCCCTCTTGGAGGAGGGCACCCCAGGGAGCTTTGGGGCTATCAGGGAAGACCCTGCGAATTTCCTTGCTGGCCCTGGCCAGACTAGTTCCTCCAGAAAACTCCACACACTGACCACATTGCTCGGGACACAGCAGGTCAGAAACCCCATGGGCTGACAGACATTCCCAGGCCACTGGTGAGGGAAACACTGTCACCAAAGGTCCTGAGTCAGTGCATGAGCACCCAGCCATCCTGTTGGGAAGGAGACAGCAGCCACAAGGTGGGCAGGCCCCGCCCCATGGCTCTTAATTCAGGACAAGAGAGACGGGCACGCCACACTGAACAACGGCAAAGGAGAGTCCTTGTTACAGCAGAAAGTGTTAAGAAAACAGTAAAACAAGGGAGGGAGTTGAAGAGTGATTTGGGTGGAAGGAAAGCTACATTGGAAAGGGCGGGAATAAGGGCCAGCCAGTCTGACAAGGGGATCAGCTGGGCAGAGATGGTGCGGTGGTGGGATGGGGGCAGCTAGCACAGAGGAGGGACTGGAGGCGGGAAGCCCAAGGCAGCTTGGAAGTGGGGGGCACTGTGTGGCCAGGAAGTTTGCCTTTATTCCACGTGTGTGTTCTCAAAGACAAAGCTGCGTGACCCCTAAAGGTGGAGGGAAGATAGATATTGGCTCTTAGGTAGAAAAAAGTAAGATCTTTCTTAATGGACCAAACACAGATACACACAGCACATAAAAAGTATATTTGTTATATTAAAACTCCATAGTGGGGGCTGGGGAGATGGCAGAGTGAATAGGAAGGATGTTTGCAAAGGCTCCTTAGGAGGACCACAGTGGACAAAAGGTTCAGAAACGCTGCTCTAAGTGACAGTCAGTCCTTGGAGGGTTGCAAATCCTTGGAGGGTTGCAAGAATGTCTCAGGATCTCAGTCTCATGAGCCCAGGCTTCCTCTGGGTGTCTACACAGAGTGTGGGAAGGAGGCGGTGAGAGGTGGAGGGAAGGCCGTGGATTCCAGCACCCCTTTAGCCCTGCAGGCCATGTGGCATCTGAAGGCCGCAGGCCAGCCTACAGCTCACATGGAGCCACAACTGGCCTGGAGTCGAGGGCAGGGAAGAGACCATAGAGGGAGCTGAGCCCCAGAACTTGAGGGGTGGCCTGCAGGAGCCCAAGGGGACCACACATGTGTAGGAATTCATCAGAAAGGGAGCTCCAAGGAAGGAAGGGGGCGTCTGGCTCACCCCCGGAGCTCCCTGTGTGCACCTCACACATCAGGCCTCTTTGGCGTTAAGTTACCATGGGGAGCTCCCTGCCCTGCCATGAGGGTGGGGGGTGGGGGGAGCAGGGGCTTGCCTGGGAGCTGGCAGACTGCCCACCAGCTCTCCTCTTGCCCTTGCAGGAGCACCTGGGCTCCCTCAGCTACTCTAACTCCATCAGAGGCCGGATTCGGGGCCACCCTGGTCGCGTTATCGTGCGGCACAGAGTGCCCGAGCTCAAGTTCACCTGCAGGGCAGGTGGCCCTGCTGCGGTTGAAGTCATTCATGGGGCTGATGCCCCAACAGAGAACGCCAACTACGAAGTGTCGGTCGCGTTCCTCCAGTCACCCGGGCCCCAGCAGGTGGGAAGCATGGCGCCATACTATGCCAGCCAGGGGAAAGAGGTCTTCCTCCAAGCCACCCTCCATAGCCTCGACCCCAACCTGATGCTCTTCGTGGATACCTGTGTGGCTTCTCCAGATCCCAGTGACTTTACAACCAGCAAGTACGATTTGATCCAGCACGGGTAAGGAAAATGGAAGGCCCTGGGGTTGACGGCTGTATCTGCATGGCGTTTCTTCAGGGAGCCTGTGGAGTCTCCCCTGGTATTCCTAAATCAGAACTCCATACAAGTCCTCACCATGCCCCAGAGGCAGAATGCATGCCCTTGCCGACCCCTGGCCCAGGTGGGGACAAACAGTTATAGGCAGCCTGCACAACCTCCATTGAATCCCCAGCTGCTCTGCTGTTACAGTTTAGACATTAAGGATTATTATGTCTTCCCGAAGGACCGACCCTTGTCTGGTTGTATCATGCCCCTCTTCATCCCTAGTAATTACTCTGCCTCTGAAGTTTGTTTTCCTGGAATTACTACAGGGATTCCAGCTTTCTTTTGATTGATGACAGCATGGTATATCTATCTCAATCTCTTTACTTTTAATTGATTTGTGTTTAAAGTAAGTTTTCTGTAGGCAACATTTAGATGGGTCTTTTTTTACATCTACTCTTTTTTAAATCTATTTCTCTAAATTTGTATATTTAACCATTCATATTTAATGTGATCATCGATGTGGCTGAATTTAAATCTACCCTCCTGGTAGCTGTTTTCTATCCCTGCATGTGTTGTTTCTCCCCACACGCCTCGTGCCATCAAGCATTTTATACGATTGCCTTTTATCCCTTTTCAATGCATCTTTTATACTTAGTTCCTTAACCTTTTTGATGATTGTCCTAGAGTTTACAATATACATTTTTAAATAACCTAAGTTCACCTTCAGTAATTTCTCCTTTGGAAAAAATAAAACAGGCCTTCTGAAGAGTTCTAACTAGAATTAAATTACCTTACTTTGTTTTTATTGTGTCCTATTTTGCTGTTTTTGTTTTGGGGGGGGGGTTTGTTTTTGTTTTTGTTTTGCAGTTTTTGGCCAGGGCTGGGTTTGAACCCACCACCTCCAGTATATGGGGCCAGCGCCCTACTCCTTTGAGCCACAGGCACTGCCTGGAATAGTGGTTTCTGACTCATCATAGTTTTAAAAAAAAGTATTAAAGAAAGAGTGGAGTGCCAGGTGTGGTGGCTCATGCTGTAATCTCAGCACTGTGGGAGGCTAAGGTGGGAGGATTGCTTGAGCTCAGGAGTTAGAGACTTGTCTGAGTGAGAGTGAGACCCCAACTCAGAGGGAAAAAAGAAAAAAGAAAAACCCAGCCAGGTGATGTGGCAAGCATCTGTAATCCCAGCGGCTTCAGGAGGCTGAGGCAGCAAGATGCCCACAGCCCAAGTCTGAGGTTGCAGTGAGCTGTGACGCCACTGCATCTGCTCAGGGCATAGGGCAGAACTGTTGCCTTGACCAGAAAAAAAAAAAAAGAGTGGGCAGTAGAAAGAACTCCATTTGTGTTTCAGAGGTCTGTGTCCACACCTGATTATCTGGGTCAAAGTGAATTCATACCATGCTTTAAGGTTAAATTTTTTGGCCTTGGGTTTTTCTCCCCATCAGGTGCATCAAAGACAATTCTTACGTCAACCTCCACTCTGGCCAGAAGAATGTGGTTCAGTTCAAGTTCAACGCCTTCAGCTTTCTTGACAGCTATGATGTGGTCTATGTGCAGTGTAAGATCGCCGTGTGCAAGGTGAGAGACTCCTCTCGCTGCTCCCAGGGCTGTGCAGGGCGGAGCAGGAGAAGTTTAGGTGCCTCGGAGGCCAAGGACGAGCAGACTGAACATTTCCAAACAGTGGGTCCGCTGGAGATCCACAAAGTAACTGCTCAAAGCAACACTCTTGTGTGATTTATCCATTTTCACAGGAACCTCCTAGAAATTAGAAAGCAAAGACTAATTTCTCTTATGTTTGACAAATCAAGTTTTCTACATAGAGACAAGTAAAAGAATCAGCTACAGGAGATGCTTCTCTAAGGTTTGTTACTAAATAAATCTTCTCTGATCACTAAACTTCTGAGGCAATTACTCTCTTTGTTTTGGCTAGAAATGCTGCAATTTTCTAATTCTTCACTATCAGGCACTGGATCATTGTCTAAAAATGTACAAAATGTTACAAAGAGAAGAGTTCTCTCTCTATACCCCATTGCCCATTTAAAGTTTTTTTTTTTTAAGTTTGATTTCTTGTTGTTTTGTTTTGTTTTTGGCTGGGGCTAGGTTTGAACCCACCACCTGCGGCATATGGGACTAGCACCCTACCCTTTTGAGCCACAGGTGCCACCCTAAGTTTGATTTCTTAATGATCAAGTGGATCTTGTTTCTGTCCTTCTGGAGGTGTAAGAATTTATTTTTAGATTTTGCCAAGAGTCTTATGAAAAACTGTCAGGATGCCACTGTCCTTTTTTTTATTTTTTAACTCTAATCCCTGGTTGGTGGAATCCAACATGTCATTTACTCATCCTACAAGCTTTAAGTGGTTTGTTTCAATGGGAATAAATTGGACCCAGGCTTTGTCGGGTTTGGTTCATAGGTTACAAAAGAGAAAGGCTGAAATACAATCATAAGAACCACATATCTGCGGTTTGAGCCACCAGGTGCTCATGTGGTCATGTGCTCAGTCTGTTTCCCAGATCCAAAAACATTCATGGAAACCAGAAAAGTACACACGAAACCTGAAAAGCAAATATGGAAAGATTAGCACATTCCAACATCCTCCAAGAAAAGGAGAGAACGCCTGTTTTAATCTCTCTTTGTACTTTAACAGAAGGAGACTTGTGCTAGACGCACAACTCTCAAAGTTGGCTTTAAAGAAAAATGCTTGCACATAGATTTTTATTTCTGTTTGTTAAGAAATGTCTAGTCGCAACATTTAAAAGAAAGGTCCCCATCTCTAAGAAATTGTTCCACTCTTTGTCAATAAATATCATGTACGAGATGGGACTGCAGTATCGTCAAGAGTCCCAAGGAGGAGATCAGAGTCTGGTGGAGCCTGGGAGCTAACCCTGATGTCCCCAGAGATGAAAATGATCCAAGGAAGATGGGGTCTCTGAGGGGGCACATCTCAGTTTTATTACAAACATGACTTTTCTGGTCAACTGTCTTGGTAAGATATACTGACATTTTGACATAAGAAGTTCCCTACTTATACATAGAAATTAATGAAATAAACGTGCTTTTTGCCCAATTTGGTGAAAAGGCTATCTTTTAAATCAAAGTTAATTATTTGTCCCTGAGTAGCTTCATCTTCAGTCACATGAAACAGTTTTAACATCTAGTGTCTATATCATGTAAGTGCTCCAAATGAATAAAGGAGTTTTTACAAGTTACTGTGGGCTGCCGAGTTTCTGCTCTTAAAAGTTCATCTGCCAATTTGCTCTACCTACCATAACAGGCTGAGAAAGTAGAGGCTAACGGCTATCAAAATCTAGCATTTTGTTACTTTCAATAAATCTCTAATGTGAAAAGTATTGATGGTGAAAGAACTAATGTTTTGATAAATAAGTTCAAGAAGAAGCACTACTCCCCAAATCCAGGTGATTCTTACAAACACTGAGGTTGGAAAGCCATGGCCACTGTTCAGCATCCCATATTCCATGGATCAAAATGCACTTAACAGGGAGAAGCCTACAGTTGGAAAACACCAAAGATGCAGCCAAAAAGATGCAAGAAATGCCTCCACTCTGTAGCCAAAGAACCAGCAAGGGGGAAACCAAGCCATGTAGGAAAGGTTTCCTTAAAAACTGTCCTACACTTGGCTCGGCACCTGTGGCTCAAGTGGCTAAGGCACCAGCCACATACACCTAAGGTGGCGGGTTCAAATCCCCAGCCCGGGCCCACCAAAAACAACAATGACGGCTGCAACCAAAAAATAGCTGGGCATTGTGGCGGGCGCCTGTGGTCCTAGCTACTTGGGAGGCTGAGGCAGGAGACTCGCTTGAGCCCAGGAGCTGAAGGTTGCTGTGAGCTATGATGCCACGGCACTCCACCCCAGGGGATAGCTTAAGGCTCTGTCTCAAAAAAAAAAACAAAAAAACTGTCCTACACCATGGGAAGCACTGTGGCTCCCCTCACTCCAGCCAGCAAAAGTTGACAATCTCTCACTTTCCCCCAGGACCTCTTCCTTCCCCTTCCCCTCACCAGGGTGGTGTCAGAGAAGGCAGCGTAGGGACTGGAATGCCCATCATCTCCAGGCAGTAGTAAAACTCTCACCTGCATCCCCCAGGTAAGGAGCCTGGTCTTCCATTTCCACCCTTATTTGGAAGGATAGAGGTCACCCTTTCACTCTTTGCTAATTGGAGGTGACCCAGTGGATGTTCACTCCTGCCCAGTAATAATGAGGGAACCCACCCCTTGAGGAGCAGAGGCCACGTGGGCAGCCTGGATTCCACTCCCTGCCCCTCCAGTTGGCATGTGCCTGGTATTCCATTGCCCATCCCTTTGTTTTTAGCCTTTCTGAAACACCATAGTAAGCACCTTGGTACCTCTTGAATACAACAAAGAGCTATATTTTGCTTTGTGCAACATTCTGAAATTCCTGCTCTTTTAGAAGGTGACTTACTGACTGCTCTGGAGTGAAACCCAGATGCACCCTCAAACGGAGTCCCTTGTTTTCCAAGCAGCTGCGTGTGTTGGTGATGGATGGCTCTCAGCACCACTGCTCTCCAGGAATTTCCTTCAGCTCAAGACAGCTGTCTTATCCAAGTTCACAGCTCCCCACCCCCGGGCAGCCCTCTATCAAAGACTGGCCCACAGAGGTATAGAAAGGTCTGAACACTATGCCTCAGTGGCGCGTGCAGCCAACCCAGCCCTGGGGGGTTGTCCACTTCATAGAGCACCGACTCCCTGTCTGGTCCTGCTCCCCTCCCATCTCACACACTCCCAGGAAGGCCCTGTACCCCAGCCTCTGTGTTAGTCCACTTCCAGGAACTCAACCTATGACAGGCAATACCTAATCTGTGGCCCAAGCAGATTAGGAGCAGATTCTACAATGGGACTTTGGAGCTAACAGTGAGGACTCATCACTAGTGGTAAGTGGACCTTCTTGTTTAACCCTCACCACACCCCCAGGTTATGGTAGTGCTGCCAGCCCCTACTTTAAATTGTAAACACCATGGCTGAAGGCGACCTGGCCAACATAACCCACAGGTAAGTGGGAAGAACTAGAACCCAGGCCAGCAGCTCCACATCTGGGACCGTCTATCACTTCTTCCCCTAAAGAGCACACTTACCAACAGCAGCACGCAGGAGCATGTCTCACGTCTCCACTACAAAGGATTTTTTGATCCATGGTAGTAATGATTTTTCCCTCTCTGGAGAGTCACAGTGTGTTCTTAGTGTCCCACTTCCATGCCTGGTGTGCCTCTGAAAACCTGCCAAGTTGGCCAACAGAAAATGGCCACTCAATCCCTGATGGGCAGCGACTGGCCCAGAGAATCATGCTGTTCTGAAGAACATGATGTGATTTGCCCACTCTGATTAAACTCATAGAAGGTTTGTGTTGGATTAAAAAAGAACTTTGCAGTAGTCCAATTTGGGCTGCATAGATGGAAATAGAGGCAAGTTACTGCATGAGGAGCATTTGGGAGATGTACATAGAGATACCAAAAAAATATGGGAAAGATGTGGTTTGATTTGGGGTGGGAAATATCAGTCGAGCCCCTAAGGACGTGTTCTGAGAGGTAGAAATTGTACCACATCCCTCGTGGGTTCCCTTCAGCATCCAGACAAGCAATACACGCTCACGGACGTAAACAGAACGTTCTGGAGTTTGGGAATGTGGTCACCTGTTTGGATTCATATGAGAACCTTAAACCGTGTGTGTGGTTCGTTGGTAAGGTGACGCTGTATAGTTCATCTACGATGATTAGATTCAGTGTTTGGCACGTGTAACATCAGCTCATCCTGAGGTCCGTACTCATAAGTGTTCAGCTCCATTACAGGGGAACCTGCACATGCGAACTGGCTACTCCTTGCAAGGGTGATTAACCTTTGGCTTTTGTGCTTGATGGTAAAAAGGAGGAGAAATGCTTTTATCTCATCACCCCAGAAATGGGATGCAGTTTCTCATTTCATAGTCACATTCTTCGATCCGAAAGTCTCTCCTGAAATGCTCAAGGTGCAACATGCTTTAAAGCAATGAGGCTGTGAACCCAGGAGGTTGCTATTCTCTCTCTCAAACTTAATAGTTTCAGAAATTCTGACTTCTGATGTTTTAAAAGGTAGCATATTTGCATCTAAAAAATAAACGAATCTAACTCTGAAGGCTACATAAGTAAAAATGACCCTTTCTTTTTCCCCTAAAATCTGGTTAAAATGTTTTATACTTATGATATGAGGTGCTTTAATTCACGTATATTTTGGTGCCTTTAGTCCTAAAATGAAAGCCAACTGACATATTGTTTATTCATTTCAGTCATCACGGTGACACGAGCGTCTGCATATCACTAATTCTTAATGTCCGTAGCCATGAGGTGCCACTTCCTCTGGCATCCAGGAGAAATGTGTCCCGCTTAGGGCGCGCCCATTAGTTAATGGTCCTGCAGCTTCTGGTATTTGTAGCCGGCCCGCTGATTTACAAAATGCCTCACTGTGACGGTGACCACAATCACCACATTCAGAGCTAGAACCAGGAACGAAAACAGGTGCAGACTGTTGAAGGGCTGCCTCTGAGTTTCTCCTGTGTGTGTTTGAGGCTGAAACTCTGTGGTTGGAAACAGGACGAAAATCATTTTTTAAAAAAGTGTTAGCATTACAAAATGTTGGTAACATTTATCATAAGCCTACACCTCCTATGAATCTTACACATGAATCAATAATGTATAATGCATGATGCCAGCACAATATAAAGGAACGATTATCCAATATTTGGATCAGTTTACATTTAATTTTGAATCTATTTGTTTCAAATGGTTAAAAAAGAACTTTGAATTAGTTTGGAATTAGTTTGGTTCCTTGATGTAAGATGAAGAACATGTGAATTCAAACACCACAGCCAAATGGCAATGCTGTTTCATGTATTAATGATCACTATTTCTCATAGTTTGAAAATACATTTGACAAGAGGAAAAAAGTGGTTTATCTTGAAATAGGAAAAAGATACTTTCTAATATGTATGATATATGCATTGTGACTTTCATTCACAAATTTTCTAATTTCAAACCAGTATCTATGGATACGCCACACAAGCCTCCTAGTGAATGTGTTTATAAAATTACTGAATTTTGGTTTGTGTTCTCCTATGTTTACTATGGAAATACTTTGCTACAAACCAGAACCATACGCTCCTTTACAGTGCTAATAATAATAAATAAAGACACAGGTCACAGGGTCCTTTAATGCCACTTACACCTAAGATAAATTTCTATAAATAGTTTTTGTTGCCTTAGAGCTTTTCTTAAGCCTTTTAATCATGGACTATCCTTTATGATTTGCCACTCTTTCCCATTTGACCAGGCAGATCCCTCGTTTCAGGCCTTTTAAAAGAAGCGGGGCTGTCCTGTGTTAAGATGATAGGTTCCTTGTTTTCCAAAAATAGACTTTTTTTTCAAATAAGCCATTGTGTGAGATCTGGTTCACTTTGTTTTACTCACTTAGGGGTTAAAACATTGCTTTTCATTTAGGCATCTGCTATGTCATCTATAATAAGTCAAGAAGCTAATGGAAACTGTTTTTAGAGATGAGGACATGACATTTATACTCAAAAGCCATGTAAATAATGTTGAATTTTCATCGTGTCATATGCTGACACTGTATGTGACATGAATATTATCAGTAGAAATGGATATTAATCCTGGGTGCTCATAACTTATTTGCTAAAACTTCTATAAATCTTTACACTGTACATGCTTAAGAACTGCCAGATTTGAATAGCGTTTTATGAGCCATGAGGTGTTCCCAGACCATGAAATAACTTTCCTCTTACCTGAATTACCACTTGCACTTCGATCCCTTTTCAGACGAATGGGTCCTATGATGGAATCAGTCTTCCACTTGTATGAAGAAATGTCTCGTTTTCTTCTGGAGACACAGCCTTGATTGCAGCGAGACTGGTGGTCACCACTGTCACATATCAAAACTTTACACTGCAGATACACGGAGCTCAGACTTCTCAAGAATTTAAAAGAATTAAACTGGAATCTTCCATAGTGCCCAAATAGGGGGTACACCTTACACGTCTCGTCACGACTACATCTGGAACAGAATTTATAAATATGTTCAGAAGATGCACAAGTTCATTCTTGTTGATACTAAAAAGAGACAACACAAAGGTTTCTCTGAACTAACTTGTGAATCCAAAAATCTCTCTGGAAAGACAAAGTCTCTAGTTCAGACTACCGTGAGCTAAGACTGTAAATCTGATTCCTGGGTGAGATAGATAGCCAGGTTCCTCCTGGCTGTATGCTTTTGATTCAGTGGTCCATGCAAATTAACTGGAAAAACCAACGCCTATGTATAGGAACACAAACACGCTTGTTATTAAGGGATCAGTGTGAATGATTAGTTAAAATCCATCAGTTTTTTTTTGGTGTTGGGGGAGGAAATTTTCTGTCACAGAAGAACTTTATACTTTTCCTTTTAAAATACCACATGTATTTTATTGACAGTATTATAATCTAAACCTGGCATACATGAAATAGTCTTCTGAGTTGTTGAAAATAACTGAAATATACAAAAACCTTTCTTGACATAAAATAAGTATGTTTCCACCAGCAAATATTTCATAAAGACACTTAAAATTCTATAGGGCATAAGTTGTATCTGTATAAATGTTTTAATTTAAATCATCTATAACCAGTATATAATATTTTATAAAATAATTAAATTAAATAAATTCCATGGTAGTTCTAGGAATAATTTTTAAATATAGGCACACACAAATTACTTTATTAAAATAACTATTACTCCTCAGAAAGAAATACCATACACACGTCAGTTGCGTCAATACATACCCACTCTTGATTAAGTCATAGGTTGGAGAGGCGAAGTCAGAAGTGGGAGAGGCTCTACAGGTATCGAGAAAAACCACCAGATTTGGATCTGAGGTGTGCAGACTGACTTGAACAAAAAGAGTCTGGTTCAAATCCACATAGTATGGTGACTCGAGGAGAGCCTTTTCAAATGAATTAGATTCAAAAAGAGCCATGGTTGTGTTATATTTTCCGAGTGCATTTTGATTTTGTATCACATCATCTTCTGTTACGTACATCATCTCCACAGTGGAATTGTGTTCCATTTCACATTTCACAATAATCTGGAGATGTTTCTGACGGGTGATCACTTCAGAAGTTGGGGATGCAAAAAAGGTGATTATATTGGTGTAGGTAATTGACTGATCTTCTACCTGAAGAGCAAGATGGAATTCAAAGTTTATGTTTTAAGTCCAGTTATCTTTTGGTTTTTTTGTTTCAAAATATTAAGGTGGTACCAATGTTTTAAGTGACGTGGATTGCTTTTATAATGCTTGAGTCCTAGCTATATGTAACACCTGCCACCCAAAAAGTGTTCACTATTCCCCTGAGGTAGGTTTTTGCCCCTGATCCCTGGTTGACTTTCACTGAGTTTTACTTCCCTCTGTGCACATGCCCGCTCTTTGGTTAGTCCCAATTTGATGGTCATCCAGTAATATTTTAGAATATAGATGTAAATAACATTTGCAGGTGGAGACACAGTTTTCTTAAATCACAAGATAACAGCGTTCATGTCAGAGTGCTATAAACCTTAAATGTGTTTCATTGAAGAAATATTCTGGCAAAGGGCGAAAGAATGAAATGAGAGATACAGCATGTGTTGGAAAGGCCTTAAGATAGAATTGGACTCCTGTCTTAAGTTTAAGTCCTTAATCCAGTGAGAATCTATCTTAGTTAATGGTGAAAGGTGTGGATCCAGTTTCAGTCTTCTACAGGTCCCCAGCCAGTTCGTCCAGCACCATTTGTTAAATAGGGAATCTTTTCCCCATTCAAAGTTTTTTATTGGTTTATCAAAGATGAG
>NW_003852470.1:9389558-9477835 GCF_000181295.1 Otolemur garnettii | reverse complement strand
AATCTTTTCCCCATTCAAAGTTTTTTATTGGTTTATCAAAGATGAGGTAATGGTAGGTAGCTGGATTCATCTGTGGGCTTTCTATTCTGTTCCATACATCTGCCTCTCTGTTTTTGTGCCAATACCATGCTGTTTTAAGTACTATGGCTTTATAGTATAGTCTGAGGTCTGGTAAGGTGATTCCTCCTGCTTTGTTTTTATTCCTGAGTAATGTCTTAGCTATTCGAGGTCTTTTCTGATTCCATATAAAGTGAAGTGTTATTTTCTCAAGATCCTTAAAATATGACAGTGGGGCTTTAATGGGGATTACATTAAAATTGTATATTGCTTTGGGTAATATGGACATTTTAACAATGTTGACTCTTCCTAGCCATGAACATGGTATATTTTTCCATTTGTTAACATTTTCGGCTGTTTCTTTTCTTAGAGTTTCATAGTTCTCTTTATATAGATCTTTCACATCCTTTGTTAAGAAAACACTACACTGTACCCCCTGTTTGCATTAATGTATAGAGCTATCATTTAATAAAAATATATATATATATTTAAAAAAATAGAATTGGACAGAATGTTTTTCAATTACATTCTGAATGCAATTTTCCAGCCCCATAAGGACTTTAACCCCTGCAACATATCGCCTCCCCCGGGAGCACTATGTCGGTGTGGCTAACTGGGCAGTTTCCAAAATGTCCATAGACCGAGAGTGGCAATCCCAAGGCTGTCTGTTCGCTTTTGGCAAGAACTAATGATTTACGGCTGTGCCTATCCACGCCTCTGGATTAAACTCCATTCTTTTCAGTTAGGTTGTGGTTTAACATCCTGAGTGAAGCGTTTTTGACACGTGTCCTAAAGGGAGCCTACATCAGAAGAATTTGAGATTTTAAATGAGACTTCTAGAAAATATAAAGCAAATTACGAATTTCCAGAAATATTCTTCACGTTTAACATAAGGACAATGTTTTAACGTTTGTCTTTACAAGGGAAAGAACATTAAAATTGAGCTAGAGTTTTGCCAGATGTGAGATGTAAACATTTTCTGCACACTTGTTTCTGGTAGGCTATTCCCCCCGCCCCACCTCCCGCACAGAGATGCTCAAACTCTCCAGTGAATTTTCAGAGCACACCCTAAATGCAGCAATTAGGCATTTGTGTGTGAATGTGTGCACTTAAATGTCCACACATGCAAATATCATGTGTTAAGCCACAAGATTTGGAGGTCGTTGGTGAAAGCCGCTAACAAGCATTCCCCTAAGTGCATCGCCCAACATGACTTCAGCATTTGACAAAACCCAGCTAGCAGTGTTTCACTTTACCTTCTTGATTGTTCCACATCCATCAAGAGGGATAGAAAACTCCACAACATTGGATACTTTGGGTCTGCAAGTTGGGTCGTTTAGTTGTAAGTCGTTCCCATTATAGTTATAGGACTCTAGATAGGAATTACTTATGATAACCCTCATCTTGTCAGAAGAGCAAGTTAAAGATGCTGTCAGAGAGAAAAAAGAAAAAGGATATCATGGTTATACCAACTAGGAACTACGGATCTTGAAAAGCTGTGCGTGCGGGTGAGTATATAAAAAGCCAAAACCCATCTTGCCCTAAACAGTAATCAGAAGCCTGAGACAGCTAAGCAGTTGATTCGCCTTGGGCTGTATTCACAGTGCCTTTGTTTGAACTAGAATCTGTAAATCTGATATTTTTAATTGTGTCTTTGCAGAAGAGATGAAGGGAAACAGTCCATATTTTCTGCAGGAATCCTTTACAGGTCAAAATAGCATTCATTTCTTCTCGCATTAAGCACAGACCTGATTCTCAAGCTTCAGGTCATGAAATTGTTCCCAACTAGAAGAGACAGTCTTGCAAATAGGGACAGCTGCATAGGCTAAGTTTACGTGCATATAATCTTCAGAGAGGCTCAGTGTAGCTAAGAACATGAAACGTGACTTACTCGTGTTGATGTTTTCTGCATAAATTGAAGTGTAGGAAGCAGAAAATCCACGATAGGAATTGGCATAATCCGTAGATAACACAACTGTCAAAGAGTCTGAGGAGGACTCAAAGGTGGGTGTCACACGGCCGCAGACTTTTCCAATCAGGCCAGAGCTGGTAGAGGATCCGTCATAGACAGCAACGAAATCGAATCTACATTGGTCGTCTATTTCTAGGCTAGAGAATGAGGCCTCTGGTGAAAAGCTTTTCAGAGCATTTCAATTCTATGTCCTAAAATCTCAACAATTCCACTCATATGTGATTAAGAATTTTTCCCTCAGTTGCATCTCAGGTTTATGATGGCAAGCCCAGGGCTTTGTCGGTCCCTAACAAGGCCTCAGCATCTTCAGACAAATAATCAATTTAGTTCAATGCAATAGTATCACTAAGTGTTTTCCTTTCCATATCTACACCAATCATTTAAAAGTGCCCACATGTGGGTGTTGCATGTAATAATTTCTCCTCGTCAGGTCTCCATAATTACTAAGTGATTTCACTACATTTGCTCCAATAGAAGTAGACCTCAGTACTCACAAAATCTCTTTGAAGTTTAATTTTATCTTGTAACCTTTCTCCACTTGTATGTGCCACACACAATAAGCCAGCTCAGGATGTGGCTTTGGGTAATTGGGGCTGGTAAAAGATCCTTCCAAAGCATCCAGGTAACCACCACAGTTTGGAATAGCTGAAATGATTATGAAGGAGACCAAGAACGTAAGTCAAGATGGATTTGTTCCTATTTTTCGTGCTGTACATTGAGCTTATAAATGTGTCTCATCTGAGTGTCATTCCAAATCTGTCTTTCCCCCGGGTTGCATATGAGATCTTCGTCCTTCTCAGAGCAGGCAGTGAATTTTTATACTGCTGCCAAATCAATCACATTGAAGGGACACTATGAGATCTGTCCCAGCTATCGAGACCCTCCATTACCTGGATTGAGCCATAGAAAATAAAGCCATGTTCTCAGGACTGGCACTGGGGGCCCTGCCTCACTTAGCTCCTGCCCAGCTTTCCAGTCTCCTGAGTCACTTTCACATGGCCTGCTGTTCCCCCTGCCCTTTCTTCCCATGTTTCTGGGGGCCATTAGCTCCAGGACAGCTGAGTCCTCCCCCAGCTCCCACCTGTCTCTACCCTGGTCATGCTATTGTCCAATGCTCAGCTCAAATGCAACTTTCACCTGCCACCCTTGGCCCCTCCCTTCTGAGAAACAATACCGAAAGCTCTTTTCTGGAGAAGCAAAGCAGTTTGGATTGGCTGCTAGAGGCAAGCTTTGAAAAGGTGACCTGGGTGCAGCTTGGGAAAACTTTGACAGCTCCACTCTGGAGATTTGCTGCAATCAAGTGGAATAAGCAGGAGAGTGATATAATCAGCGCTGGGCATTGGAAAGAAAAGCAGAGTGTAGTTTTTCTCACGATAAGTTCTTGGTATTCTGTAGGTGCTGCAAAGGCAGCACGGAGGAAGGGCAGCCTCTGACTGCCTGACCAGCTTAGATTTCAGAGGCCAGGTCAGAGAGTCCTCAAGTGTGCTCTCCAGTCTTCTTTGTCACTATCACTTGGGAGACTTGTTAAACATGGAGGTTCTACAGCCCAACCCAGATCTAAGCAATCAGACGGGAGGGAAGTATAGTCCCTGAGCAAGCATCACAAAAGATCTCGGGGTTATTAAACAGGCTGACTGTGGAGTCTGCTTTGGGCTCCGACGCAACACCCCCAGCCTGTAACTAGCTGACCAGCCCCTTGCCTCTGCCTCACCTGGGAACTGGTTAGGAAGGCAAGTTCATGGGCTCCAACCTGGAATGGATGAATCAGAATCTCCGTGGTGGGGCCCAGAATTTGTGAATTAACAAGCTCTCCGGGTGATACTCATGTACACGCAAGTTAGGGAACTGCTGCTCTCCCACATACAGAAGCCTCGGAGGGACCAGACTTGGACTCCAGATCACAAGACCCAGCAGGAGTGTGTAAGCCGTGCTGAGGGAAATGGGGGTGAAGTATGAGATGAGGACTTACAGATGCCAGGTGAGAAGAAGTAGTAGAAGATAAAGACACTTCTTTTAATTATTGCAGAGTCGGTGACTATTTGAAACGTCAAGGTATTGAGTGATGATTCAAATACAGGGACAAAGTCATTTTCACTGCAGACTTTCCCGAGCAGAGTCCCGGTGGTAGAGGGTCCATCAAAGACTTCAATGTTTTCACTTTCACAACTTCCGTCTGGATCAAGCCTGAGGACAGAAGACACCTGAGGCTGGAGAAGGGCCACTGCAAAGGGTTTCACAGAGTCATTGCTCACATGGGCATGGCAATCTACAAAGTGGCGGCACGTGAGTATTCACTGAAAGCTCTCCAAGACCAAGCCCCACCCCACCCTCCTCCACATCAAGCGGCTCACCCACCATCCACGGTGCGGGAAGGTGAGCTGCTTTGTCTCACGTCAAGTAAACGGTGGAGACGGGCCCAGAGTCCAGGATTTCTTTCCTTCTACCTCTTCCCATCTGTCCTGTTCCCTGTGCCCAAGTGATTCTTTGGAGTAGAACCCTCTTGTTTAGAATTGATCCCCATTGACACTTGGTGTCCCAGGCTGTTGGAAGGTGAAGACGTTTCTTCTCTCACAGCCACTTTCTTCCCCAGGGGAAGCAAACCTCAGCATGTCCTCACTGTCCCTCCCTTCCCCCTACCACCACTTCCTCACCATGTAGGACAGTCCCACGCCCTGCATTGGACAGAGCAGCCCAGGATTTTTGTTTTCTGCCCATCTGACAGGGTATCGCTGAATGACCTCAGAAAACATCCTTCCAACATAACTTAATTACACAGAAATCTGTGCTCCCCTTCCACCGTCACCACTTAGTGGTTGTGTAACTTTGGAGAAGTGACTGAACCTTTCTGGATGTGTTTTCTTTTCTGTAAAATGGGATGTCACAGCCTACTTATGTCTCTTGGGTGACATAATATTCTGAAGGTGTAGCACTTAGCACAGGCCTGGCACACAGCAAGTGTCCAGTGAATGTCACACGGGAACTTCCTTCCATAGTTGTTCTTTCCACACTTTGTTGTCTTTTCCCTCTCTTCTTGCACAACTAGAAGAGTGTATATTTCTTAATAACTCTACCATTCCAGGAAATTTGAAAGGATCCTTTCTCTTTGGGTTCTTTGAGGGCTGAAGGAAATTCCAACTTCAGTGGTATAGAGCCATGGCTTTCAAAGTGTGGTACCAGCAGCATCACATCACTGGCAAATGTGTTACCTATGCAAATGTTCAGGATCCCCCCCCCCCATCATCCAAATAAGACAATAGAGACTCTGAGGGTGGGGCCCAGCAATTGTGCTTCAGCAAGCCTTCCAGGTTCTCCTGGTACATGATCAAGACTGTGAACCCCTGGGACAGGGTAAGGGCCGGCTCTGTGGCCAGGTGACTGGGATTCAGTTCCTCCCCCACTTTTATTATTATGTGACATTGGACCTATTAAGTGACTTCTCTGGACTTTCTTATCTACTAAATTAGTATTTGATTGCATCTAATCCATGAGAATTGTTGAAAGGATTAACTGGGGCAGATATGAAATGCAGAGAGAGGTCGCCCTGTCCTCAGCTTGGCCCCTCTACTGGGATCACCTGGGCACTTACAAAAAACACTTGGGAATGTATGCTCACTTCAGAATTAAACTTTTACAATAAAGACTACTGATGCCTGGGTCCTACCCCAGAGACAGTGACCTAATTCTATGGGGTGCAGCCTGGGAACCTGAGTTTTTAGAAGTTCCCCTGCTGATTCTAATACATACCAAAGTTTAGAACCACAAATTTGGTGTTTTAAGGAAGAAAATCTGGAATTAGACTTACTAGGTAATAACCCTGGTCATGATACTCACTATCTGTGTGGCCTCAAAGAAGTTCTCAGTCTCGCTGTGTTGTAATATAGTCCTGACATCAGAAGACCTCTCTGAGCAACTACCAGGCACAGAGTCATCATCAGTGACCACCCACCACCACCAGCACTGCCGCCATCACCATCATGCTGGCTAGGAGGATCACGACCCCCTCTAGCAGTAGAATTCTTCCCACATGGAGCCCCCCCCCCGGCCCCCGCCCTGCCCAAAATGTGGCCAGAGAGTTCCACGGCCCTCATTAGGAAACAGAAGCTTCCACTTACTGGATGTGGGAAAAGATGATTCTGATGCTTTTGTTCTCTGGTCTTTCTACTGTCCAGGTGCAGTTCTCACTGGGATTAAGTTGCAGGATCAGGGCTTTGTGGTCCTCTGCCAGATTGGCCCCTCCCAGACTGGCGGTGCAGTTTGGTTTGCCTGGCAGAGACCACAGATAGCCCTCAGGAAAGTCAGAGGCCCCTACCGCTCCTCAGTGACTGAGTGTCCACTCTCCACAAGTAACATTCATGCCAGCATTCGGCTATCGTGGGTGTATTCAGCTCACTCCAAAGTAAGCCGTAAGCAATTGATTTCTCTTTCTTGGTGCCTTTTGGGGGGAAATCATTTATGATTTCTTTACATATAGCTTATAAAAGAGACTATATTAGGGCCCGAAGAAGGATGGTCTGTAAAGGATAGTTTATATCCAGAATGTATAAAAAAAATTGTTTTGGGGGAGGCGCCTGTGGCTCAAGGAGTAGGGTGCCAGCCCCATATACCAGAGGTGGTGGGTTCAAACCCTGCCCTGGCCCAAAAAAAATGTTTTGTTTTTTTTGAGACAGGGTCTCACTCTGTCACCTGGCTAGAATGCCATGACATCATAACTCACAAAAACCTAAACTCTTGGGCTCAAGTGACCCTTCTTGCCTTAGCCTCCCAAGTAGCTGAGACTACAAGTGCCCACCTGCTAGGTTTTCTATTTTTAGTAAAGATAGGGTCTCACTCCTGCTCAGGCTGGTATCAACCTCCTGAAATCAGGTGATCTATCTGTCTTCACCTCCCAGTAAAAAAATTCCTACAATTCAATAATTAAAAGACAAAGAACTCAATTAAAAATAGACAAAGGACCAGAACAGATATTTTTCCAAAGAAGATCTACAAATGGCCACTAAGCATATGAAGAGATACTCAGTGTCATTAACCATCACAGAAATGCAAATCCAACCCCCCCCAGATACCACTTAGCACCCATTAGAACAGCTAGGACAGTGGGTCTCAACCTTCCTAATGCCGCAGTGTATTTTCATTGTTAAAAATGGGTCACGACCCACAGGTTGAGAACCGATGAGCTAGAATCAAAACCAGAAAACCTTAAGTGTTGACAAGGATGTGGAGAAACTGGAATGATCATACAGTGCTCCTGGGATTGTGAAATGGTGTAGCTACTGTGCAAAAGAGTCTGGTAGCTCCTCAAAAGACTAGATATACAGTTAGAATAACCCAGCAGTTTAACCCCCAGGCACATCCCGCAAAGAAACGAAAACGAATATCCTCACAAAAACTTGTACACTAACGTTCATAGCAACATCACTCTTAATAGTCTAAACATAAACATTTTAAAGCACTTTAAATGTACACATCATAAAATTATAAAAATTTCAGATAGTTTCTTTTATTGTGGAGCAGAGGCATATTACAGATGAATATCCTTTTTTAGAAGTTACAAAAGGATGTTCCTTTGTACGGATTTACCATAACAAAATAAATGACGAAACTTTGTCATTTTTACAACTTTGTAAATGCATCTATTTCTTTGGATATTTTTATGATCTTTCACCACAAAGAAAAACTCTTATGGTAAAATTTGATGTGTTTTTTATATGTTTTTATGGACTGAATAAAATTAGTACTAATCCAAAATCTCACCAAGGGTATTAAATTTTCTCTGTATTGAGGTCAACCAATAGAAAAATTTGAAAAAAAATTTTAAAAAGCCCTTTGAGAGGAGCTTATTCCTCTATTGGTGGAGAAATCTGGTTCGATTTTCTTACCTTCATCCTCAGTCGACTTCACTTCTGTCAAACATGAGGCAGTTAAAAGAGTCAAAGGCATGAGCCATCTTACAACCTCCATCTTTGCAAGGGGCTAGGCAGCCCGTAAGGGCTAGGAGGCTTTTATAGTCTCTGTGACTCGTAACTATCTAGTTCATAGGCTCCCCAGAGACCTCCAGGAAAATGCGTCATTTCCAGCCACTCATGTGGGAATATAGCAGCTGTGTGACTGGCTCTTATCAGCAATCCCCAGTGTTCACTCTGCCCAACTCATTCCTGGAAGGTCTACAGCCAGTGAAAGCTCGTCATGGGGATCTGCAGCAGCTGGCATCCAGCAGGCACTGAGATTCCTTGTGGGACTGACCTGGGGCTGTGCCTTGGCCCTGTTCCTTCAGATGCCAACAGGGGGGCATCCTTGACATTTGAAGCCTTCACTGCTCTGCTCCAAGAAAGGCAGGCTGTGGGGGCCAAAGGATCAAGAAGGGGTGCGACACCTCGGCAAATTCTGGATCAAACTGGGTCAGATGTCCTGCCAGGGAGCTGATCCTAAAGGGAGGAGGGGCGAAATTGGATAAGAAGGAAAAAGAAGGTGCAGGTCCAGGTTACCCTGCAGGGATTTCTACTGGGTTATGTCTAGAAAGGCTGGAGCAGGTGGATTAGTCCATTGGGCACTGTGTTTTATAGTCAAGAGAAAGGAATCCTGGTGTCTGTGATGAGACTAGGACATGGGTAAAGAATCTTTTGTGTTGGAAGGATTCATTAATTTACCTGTAAACAACTAAAATGCCACCTTCAAAAAACTTGAATCAGATATACTTTTAAAAGGACATTATTTTTATTTTGAAAAAATCCAACTACTGTGTATTTAATAATTTCAAAAATGAAAACTATCTGTTAATTTTAAAGTTAACCTTTTCATAACTTTGAATATTTGGTTGCAGCACAGAGGTCCCCACTTTCAGCTGAGCCTCTAGATGGGTGTCAGTCATTCGTGACCTTATGGCTATCTTGACTTGGGTTAGGGAGGAGAATGTAGATTCGTAACAAAAAGTGGTTGAAAAACAAGAAAGTATTTTTCAGCTTTGCTGAAGGCACAGGTATTTTTCCATATTTCAACTGGATCGTTCTCAGCATCAAAGAATGACTTTAAAATGTCATCTACTGAGAGCTCAATCAATTGCATCTGTAGTTCTTTAGGTGCCTTGGTGATATCAACTAGGTGAAAATGAAATGCTAATTTGAGTGTGATGTCATGATTCTCAAAGTCAATGAACCTGTCATTGTATTCCCCAGTTAATAGGTCTAGAACATGGCAGAGCCTGTGCTCAGTGGGTAGGGTGCCAGCCCCATATACAAAGGGTGACAGATTCAAACCCAGCCCCAGCCAAACTGCAACAAAAAAATAGCCAGGCATTGTGGCAGGTCCCTGTAGTCCCAGCTACTGGGCAAGAGAATCACCTAAGCCCAAGAGCTGGAGGTTACTG
Organism: Otolemur garnettii; assembly: GCF_000181295.1. Taxonomy (NCBI): domain Eukaryota; kingdom Metazoa; phylum Chordata; class Mammalia; order Primates; family Galagidae; genus Otolemur; species Otolemur garnettii. Next base: position 9,468,446 of record NW_003852470.1, on the reverse strand, counting down.
TGGGCAGTAATGATATGGCATTCTACTGAGGGCAATAAAGTGAGACTCTGTCTCTAAAAAAAAAAAGGTTTAGAACAACTGTGTATTGTTCAGTTGATCCTGCTTATCAATGACCTTTGCTAACTGAAGAAAATGTTCATCCAAAAGTTCCTTTTGAAGAAGTATATATGATATGCTTTTTTGCTGCATATCATATATAGACTTAGTTTTACCAAGATATTCAAAGAAATATGCAAAGAAATATTTAATTTGACATGATATCACACAGAAATGCTGCATTCCTATAGAAATCTTCTTTCAATAATTCACATTGCTGATTCTGTTCTTCATAAAATTTAACTATCTGTTCTTGCAGAGATAAAATCCTAGCACTCTGGGAGACTGAGGTGGGAGGATCTTTTGAGATCAGAACTCATGACTGGCCTGAGCAAGAGTGAAATCTGTCTCTACTAAAAAGAGAAAATTAGCCACTCAGTGTGATGAGTGCTTGTAGTCCCAGCTACTTAGGAGACTGAGGCAGGACGGTGGCTTCAACCCTGGAGTCTGAGATTGCTGTGAGCTAGGCTGATGCCTTGGCACTCTAGCCTGGGCAACAGAGTGAGACTCTGTCTAAAAAAAAAAAAATTGTGCTGGAACAATTGGATATCCATAGGCTATGGATATCCTATGACAGGAACCTCACATCTAATATTAAAAAATATATACTCAAGTGGATCATAGATTTAAATGGCTTTTTAGATAGAAAACATTTAGATGGAAACATAGGAAAACATGTTTAACAACTAGGAATTGGAGAAAATTACTTCAACATAATGCAAAAGCACGATACATAAAATAAAATCAGTAAATTTGACTTCATCAAAGATAAGAAGTTTTGCTCTCGGAAAGATCTTGTTAAGAGGATGAAAACACAAGCCACAGACTGAGAGAAAGCACTTGCTAATCAAATACCCGACAAATGCTCATACCTAGACTATATTAAGAAGTCTCAAAACTCCACAGTTTAAAAATCCATTTAGAAAATGTGCAAGACGGGATATTTCACCAAAGCAGATATACAAACAGCATATGGACACAAAAGGACATTAAGACCACCACAAGACACCACAATACACCTATTCAAACAGCTAAAACAAAAGTGATTTGGTAGGGCCAGTACGGTGACTCACGCCTGCAATCCTGGCACTCTGGGAGGCCAGGGAGGGTAGACTGCTTGAGCTCAGGAGTTTGAGACCAGCCTGAGCAAAACCTCCCATCTCTACTAAAATAATAATAATATACATACATATAAAACATTGTTTGTAAATAATATAAAATATAATTTTTTTAGGTAAAAATGAGATGTGATGCTTGGCATGTGCAAAATTGGGGCCGTTCATTTTGTGATCTGTCACATTACAACAGTAGGTAGGAAAGTGAATATCAGAACTGGCCTTTTCCTTGTTAGGGTTATTATTTGGGATTTAGTGTTTGGTGTACAATGGGAGAAGTCTTATTTTATCTCATATCCAGAAAATATAAGCAAGTGTCTCCTTTTTTGAGCTGATATAGACTCTTCCTTCCAAGCCCTTTCCTGGTATGTTTAAATTGTGAAACGTTGAGGCTGAAGGAGGAAGGCATGAGAATCAACAAGATTGCAGTGCCCTCTGGCAGACATAGTTTTCAGAAATTATAACTATTGTGTATGTGTTGAAGGGTGATATATTTGTATTTAAAAAACAAAGGCATCCACAGTGGAGACTACTTGTCTGAAATAAATGAAAATATTTTATGTTCGTCTAGTGTTTGTTAAAATGTTTACTTTTATGAAAAAGGATGTTTTACACTCATTTAATATTTTGAGAAATTTATCTCTTTAACATGAGAACATATGCGTTCATTCATTTCTGAATCTCATTCTGATCTCACGACACGAGGACCTGTACCTCACTTTATCAGACTTTTCTTCATGTATTCATAGCAGATAGCCCGGGGGTAGCACATCGTTCTGCATTCAGGAAAAATGTGTCTCAGTTAAGGTTGAACTCTTTAGTTTCCAATAGCTGTGGTTTGCTTTTTATTCACAAAATGCTTCAGTATAGCTATAGCTAGAAAACACAAGCTATATTTTATAAAGTGATTAAATATTCATGATTACAGTGCTTGAAATAATTCAGATGAACTTTAATTAATGATCTTCAGTTTCTTACATTTTTCTCAGTTAAGACCTAAGTTTCATTTTATATATATTAGAAATTTATAGGTATTGATTCTCTCATATTTATATCATTGCTATATAATATACGATTTGAATGTAATTGCTTTATTAAAATTATTATTAGTCTTAAGAAAACATTACCTAAATTTGCTCAACCAGAAGTGGACCACAGCACTTATAATGTCTCTATTTAGCCTTTTTAAAAAATAATTTTTCCCTATTTGTATGTGCCACACTCAATGAGCCAAGTCTGGATGCCGGGAGGTAAGGGCTAACAAACGCACCTTCAGAGGTAACGAGGTAAATACCGCAGTTAGAAGTGGCTACAAGGTAGGTGTGGGTGATGGAGAGATGAAATCAAGATTTTTTTTTTTTTTTGAGACAGAGTCTCACACTGGGTAGAGTCCTGTGGTATCACAGGTCACAGCAACCTCAAGCAATCCTCCTGCCTCAGCCTCCCAAGTAACTGAGACTACAGGTGCCCACCACAACCCCTGGCTAATTTTTTCTATTTTTAGTAGAGATGGGGGGTCTCACTCTTGCTCAGGCTGCTCTTGAACTTCTGAGTTCAGGTGATCCACCAGCCTCGGCCTCCCAGAGTGGTAGGATCACAGGTGAAAGCCGTGCCCCGCCCCCGGCCAGGTTATGATTATAAACTCCATATTGTCCCCCCTGTTATTCCACGTTCCCTTTTCCTGTGAGTGGCATTTTGAGGTTTTATTCCTCTTCCATGGCTGGATTTTCTGTTCATTAAATGCAAGCCAGCAGCTGAGTTTGCATGCTGCCACCACATGACTCATCTTAAAAGCGTGGCTGAGGGGATCTGTCCCAAGTATAAAGGCTGTGACTTGAGGCTCTTTCTCACTTAGTTCCAGCCCAGCTTCACAGTCACATTAGCCACTGCCATGTGGCCTGCTGTTCCCCACCTCCTCCTTTCTTCCTTAGATAAACATGGAGGTTAACAGCTCAACACAGAACTAAGCAATCAGGCCAGAGGGAGGTATAGTCCCTGAACAGGCATCACAAAAGATCTCAGGGTTATTATTAAACAGGCTGACTGTGGAGTTTCTGCTCTGGGCTCCAACACAAAACCCCCAGCCATAGCCAGCCAGTCAGCCCCCTGCCTCTGCCTCACCTGGGAGTTGGTTAGGAAGGCAAGTTCACGGGCTCCACCCTGGAACCCAGTGAATCAGAATCTACATGGTGAGGCCCAGAATTTGTGAGCTAACAAGCTCACAAATAGCTCACAGGATACCTATGCAAACTTAAGTCAGAGAAACATTGCCCTATTAAATGCGTAAGTCTCTAAAGCAGTGATTTTCAACCAGTGTGCCATGAGAGGATCTTCAGCAATCTGCCAAATTTTTTAAATATCATTACCTTATTTTTGAAAGAAGTTTAAAGCACAGTAAGTATATTCTTTTTTTTTTTTTTACTGTTTTTGATCAACATAATTTAAGTATGCTGCAGAAATTTAACTATAGTTTCAAGGGCGCCAGGAAATAAAAAATGTTGAAAAACACTGCTCTAAAGGAAGAGACTCAGACTCAAATTTAAAATCGCAGGGCAAGTGTCTCTGTAAGCTGTGTGTACAGGACGTGCTCCTGAAAGTTTCTGTTTGAATGAGAATTATGGGGTCCAGAAGAAAAGGAGTAGGGGGAGATAAAGGGAACTCTTTGACTTTTTGAGGAATCTGAACTCTAGAGACATGAACCGAAATGATGATTGAGATGGAATGTTTTCAGATGAAACCCACTCAGATAGCATGCAGGCATGTTACCGCAGACTTTCTCTAGCAGAGAGACCCGCTCAAAGAGGTTCCATCAAAAACCTGTTTTCACTTTCACACTTTCCACCTGGATCCAGCCTGTGGGCAGAATACACCTGTGGCTGGAGAAGAGTTAATTGTGTTCTTGGCAATGCAGAAGATTTTTAGTTTAATCCGATCCCAGTAATGTATTTTTTGTATTGTATAAAAAAAAAGTCAGCACATTGTACTTCACATATGCATGAAAATATTCATGATCTATGTGAAAATAAATAAATCACCAGTGAAATAGAAAAAAAAAGTTAACTGTTCATCTTGGCATTGCAATTTACAAAATAATGACACATAGGCCCTTACAGAAACCTCTGAAAAATGAAAGACTAACAGCTGCCTCCGCCAACATTTTCAAACCCTGCAGCATGCCTTATCCCTTCACTCGAGAAAAGCAGCATCAGGCTCAGGGAAGTGACCTGCCGTGTCAAAGTCTACTATCAGTAAATACTGAAGATGGCCCTGAAATCCAGGAGACCTTTCCTCTCCCTAACTCCGCCTCTCCTGTTCCCTCAGCTCCCATGAATTTCGATGTGGAAACTTTTCATTTAGACTCAGTTCCCTTTCACATTTGAAATCCATTGAAAATGAAGCAATTCTTCTTCCACACCTTCTCAGGGGGTAAAGCAAACATTACCATCTTCCTCCTTGCCCTGTCCCTTCCCCATGGCCCTCCTTCCTCATTGTGAGGGACAATCCCATTCCCTACTTTGGACAAGGCAGCCTGGAATGTTCATTTTCTGCCCATTTTAACATTGTTTCTTTAAACGGAGTCAGAGGACACATGTGCAAGATGGCTTAGATTGGAGGAAAAAAACACAAGGCAGAGAAACCTGAGTTCTCCTTCCAGTTTTCTCTTTTCTTTTTCTTTTTTTTTTTTTTTTTTTTTTTTGAGACACAGAGTCTCATTCTGTCACCCCAGGTGGAGCAGTGTTTTAACTCACAGCAACCTCAAACTCTTGGACTTGAGCAATCCTCTTGCCGCATCCTCCTGAGCAGCTGGGACTACAGACATGTGCCACTATGCCTGGCTAGTTTTTCTCTTTTTAGTAGAGATGGGGTCTTGTTTGTTCTCAGGCTGGTCTCAAACTACTGAGCTCAAGGGTTCCACCCCCCTCAGCCTCCCAGGCTGCTAGGATTACAGGCGAGAGCCAACATGCCCAGCCTCTCCTTTCATATTTAAATTTTTTATTAGTATTCATTCTGCTTAAGGTTTAGCATGCCAGGTCCTGGCTTACTTTTGTGGGATGAGGTTCCAATGGCAGTTTAAGTTTTAGAGGTTGTGTGGTTCTAGTTTGGTCCACTTAGCTTATCTGGGGCTACGGGGGCTCCCAGGTACCCGACAGTGCTGACTGAGGGGCAGGGGACGGTTCCCCAGACTGAAGCCACCTGGAGTCTCTAGATGGGAAAAGAACATCTCTAGCCCACAGGGACAAAGTGCTTCCTAGGCTAGGTCACTGTGTATGGTGGGGTCCCCTGTACGGTCACAGGAGAGCAGTCTCAGAACCAGCGAAACAGAAGAACACTTTAAGCCGGCAGGGAACCCAAGCCACCCTGTGACGCCACTGGGCTAGCCTGGGCTGGTCCACAGGACTCACATTAAATCCAGGGGAGGAATGAGCTAGATTGAGAGTGGGAAACACCAGGCCTGGCCACCTTCTCTGCTCTGCCTCTATGATGATCATCCAGATCTCGGGTTTCTCACCAGTTTCCTTTCTTCTTTCCAGCTTTCAGAGTTCTTCTTTTGCTCGACTGTTGTGTTATTTCCAGAGATTATACTTATACCTGGCAGAGAGAAGCAGGGAGAAACAAGTCTACACAATCTTTTCTGCAGCTGGAGTCTCATTTAGTTTTACTACATTTGCCGGGTCTGAGTAACTTAGTCATACAGACCTGACTAGCACAGATATCCTGTGCAACTTTCATTTTTGTAACTCTTTTAACTATAACGAGTAAAAATCTTCCCCTGTCAATGGATGTGTGTTCGAGTCCCAGTAAATGGCTCCATGTTAGTTCATTGTGTAACTAAAACAGGAAGTCTAACCCGTCTTCTATAATCAATTTTTTAAGCATGAAGATATTTAAGTGTAATGCCTCCCCCCATTTGTCTTTCTTTTCTTTTCTTGTTTTTGAGACAGAGTTTCACTTTGTTGCCCTCGGTAGAGTGCTATGGCATCATAGCTCACGGCACCCTCAAACTCTTGGGTTCACAAGCGATTCTCTTGCCTCAGCCTCACAAGTAGCTGGGACTACAGGCACCCACCACAATGCTGGCTATTTTTCAGAATGAGGTCTTGCTCTTGCTCAGGCTGGTCTCAAACTCCTGAGCTCCGGCAATCCACCTGCCTTGGCCTCCCAGAGTGCTGGGATTATAGGCATGAACCATTGCACCCAGCCTGTCTTTTTCTTTTAAGGTAGAACCTCCATAGTTGACTACCTCCCTACATGAACCACCTCCTTAAGCTGACCTTTCATAGACCAGACATGACCACACGTACTCAACATACAGCAACTTACTTCCTTATGTTGACCACCTCTGTATGTCGACCAGTTTGGTATAGTCCATTGGGTGGTCAACTGACAGAGGTTCTACAGTATTTATCAGATCAAAATCTTAATTAAACTTGCTTTTGATTAGCAATAAAAACCTGAAGAATAATGAAAGGGAAATAAGACCTGACAAGATAAAAGATTTAGAATTAAGTGATTCAAAATAGCACTTATATTTCATAGAAGCCGCAATATACCTCAACATGGAACAGAATTCAGAACTCTGTGAAAGAGAGCTGGTGTCCAGAGGGTTGATGTCACACAGCCTGTGGCATAAAAGATGGAGCTAGTCCGTTCTACTAGCTCTGGCTGGACGGAGACTGCGCTTCCAAAAGCGATCTTTTCAACCTCAGATCTTAATTATTCCTAACAGGGATAATTAGATTCCACTTTCTCAGATTACAGGTTTGATAAATTTCTGATTAAATATCTTGTTCCCTAATGTTTTTTATTTATTTTTTTACAGTTGACCTTCATCTAACTCTGAATGTTTTCTCTGTACTTAAGTAGTGTGCTTAGTGGTCAGAATGTTTATTCTCCTTTCCTGGGGCTCACTGTTCCCCAATTTCAAACTGAGATTAAGCAAATTGCTTATTCCAGACAAATCGGACTTCCTGGGAGGCTTTAATAGTTAGGAGGAAAAATGGGGAAGGAAAGTCTGTGGTCTACTAGACAGACAGTGGGGTAAACAGGCTCCTGAAGAAGCTGGTTCCTGGTCTGTGCAGGGCATGACTCATCTCATAAGGCCTGGGCAAGGGTTTGGCTGGAAGCTTCTAGAGCAGTGATTTTCTTTTATTTTTTCTTGAGACAGAGTCTTACTATGTTGCCCTCAGTATGAGTGTCATGGTGTCACATCTCGCAGCAACCTCAAACTCTTGGGCTTAAGCAATTCTCTCTTGCCTCAGCCCCCCAAGTGGCTGGGACTACAGGCACCTGCCACAACACCTGGCTTTTTTTTGTTGTAGTTGTTATTGTTGGTTAGCAGGCCCGGGCAAGTTCAAACGCACCTGCCTTGGTGTATGTGGCAGCGTCCTAACCACTGAGCTATGGGCGCTAGCCGACAGCAGTGCTTTTCAACTGGTGTGCCACAGCACACCCGTATGCTGATAGGATCTTAAATGTGCCGCAAAAATTTTTAAAGATCATAAAAGTTCAAACCACAGGAAGTATATTCTTTTTCTTTTTTATCAACATATTTTAAGTGTGCTGTGGAAGTTTAACTATAGGTTCAAATGTGCTATGAGATTAAAAAAAAAGCTTGAAAAACACTGGTCTAGTGTCTCCTTTAACCCCGAGATACCATGATCCAATTATCAGTGGAAGAAATATAAAGGTTTTTTTCCTAACATGTTATATACAAAATGGGTTTGTATAATCTCCATATTGCTGGACAATAACATTTTGGAGAAACTTAATTCCCTTAGTTTCATAAAATATTAAACCTTGTGTACAATGAGAGCTGAATACTGACTTGATTGAGTGAACACATTTCGGGAGGCTCAGGGTTTGAGAGCAAGATGATGTCCAGTGCAGACCTGTTTGTTGCTTACAGCTGCACATTACAGCATGTGAAAGTGAGGATTCTTCCCAGTGTATTTCTGATTCTTTCTCTCCAGAGTTGCATTTCGTCCTTTTTCATAGACAAATATACCCTTTTACCCACTCATAGTCTAGCCAAGGCTCCTGGGCCTCTCAGGGAAGATTCGCTTGTGGTTTATACTCATAAGATCTGTGTTTGGCATTCATTCTTCTTCCACTGCAGGAAATATTGGGGATTGCTAAGGGCTGTGTGGGGAGAGAGACACATTTAGCATCTCTGCACTTCTCTGCCTAGGTGTGCCAAAGATGTTTGATCTCAGGACGAAGATTATGATCGGCATTGGCATCAGCTTACTGATTGCCACGTTTGTGCTCATAGGCATCGTTTGCTGTCTTTACATCAAATTATCCAGAGCACTAAGGTAAGTTATGGGGGCAAGACTGGACAACAGCTCTTAAGTGGGATGGATGGGCTCCCTGCCCAGCAGGTCCTTCCTGCTGCTGTGGCCACACTGGGGCGCGGTCAGGATTAACAGGCAGCTTTGAAAAGGCTGGTGTAGAATCTTATTTTTTTCCTTATGGGTTGGGTTTGTGAGCCAGTGAGTAGAATGCTCTCCACCTAGGGCTGTGTGCCAGTGCTGCTTGGCTGTCACTGGGCCTCGCTGAGCTCACTGCCTGGTGTGTAAGACAGCATCCTGGCTGGGCCTCCCTCTGTGAGGAGCACTGTAGACGGAAGGCTGCAGGGCAGGCTGCATGCTGAACCTCTGCCTGGACCTGAGCTCCTCCTACCTGCACTGGGAGCTCTCAGGGTGTCCCCTCAGTTATTCCCAGTGGCCTGGGGACAGTGAGGTGGGCCTCCAAGACCCTGAGACTGCCAAGCTGTGTTGACAAGGGGGCATAGGTGAGACAAGAGATAATCACAGTTTGGGGAAAAGACCCTACAAGTATGGAAGAGACTTACTGTCAGAAGCAGTTGTGTCTCCTCCGTTCTAGGGAGTTGGATGTCACATCCCAGAGCTGCACAGCTCAGTGATCCTCGCTTGCAATTCACTTTCCTTTACTTTTGTTACCTGACTCTGCATTTATAGCAATCTGAGGAAGGAACTTTGGGTGGAGGCGGGAGCTTTAATATAGTGCTGGTGTCACAGGTCTGATTGGCTCCAATCCTAAACGTCCCAGATACCCCTGACAATTGTCACACAGGGACTGAGAAGGAAAATTCTAATCCTGTGCTTTGTATGTCTTTTCTTAAGATGTGCAAGGGATCTTGATATTTTAAGATGTTGTAATCTAGCCAAGTTGTGCTGGAACAACAAAGCCGCCGCCACCGGGTCTTGTGCCGCACTCCAGTGCTGTGACGGATGTAGAATGTATGCAGATTATGACTCCCTGCCACCTTGCTGCTGTGACACAAATGAGGGACTCTGATGTGGGAAAAGTGGGCACAAAAATCTTCATGAGAAATATTTCTTAGTGGAATGTTTTATTATTCAAATCAAGTTCTAGTGTGTTTGCATTATATAATGAACAATGTTATTTTATATACTTTTGAATAAACATGCAACACGGAAAATCATCCTCTCTGCCTCAAGTGTTTCTTTTGTTGGTTATAAACATCTCTTCTATTAACCCCTCTGGGGCTTGGGATAACTAGTTTGTAATATTACACTGCACCAGAAGGAGCCTTAGAGTAGAAGATAAAAGCCTGGGGCGAGGCTCCCACACCAGAAGAGAGATGTACTCGAGTCTCCGGGCATTTCCGGTCTCAGCCTCGGCTGATCTTGCCCAGCTGCAGCAGCTGGCTGGGCTCCTCTTCTCAGGGCTTTGGTGATCATGTTCAGCCTCCACTTGGAGACTCCATTCATCCAAAGAAAAAGTAACGAAAGCCAGGTGGGGCTTCCATGGGTTAGAGCTGTCTGACCTGTGTGCAGATGGGCTTGAGCTCAGTGGCCTCCAAAGTACTTCGAAAACCCATGTTCCTCCCAGGTAGAGCACAGAGGACTGTTCCCATATGCTGGTGACAACGAGTCTCTTCCATACTTGAAGGACTTTTCCCAAACCTGTGATCATCTCTTTGCCATCCCCCAAACCTCCAGAGCAGGCTGCTGCTTCTGTGGATCCCTGAACACTGGTTTGTGCTGATCCAGCCAGCCATGTCTTCAGCTGTAACAGGAAGCTCCAGCGGAAGGCCAGAGCCCAGACTCCCTGGACAACAGCAAGAAAGGAAGGAAACTCTATCCAAGGAATGCACATTGCCTTGAGTTTTCAGGCCCAGAGAGGCACTGAAATGCAATAGCAGTCTTGTCTCACTCCCCCCACAGGGGCTATCATTAGTTCTTGGAGCCACTTGCTAAGTGCACCCTACACTGATGCCACGTAACCATAAACGCCACACACGCAGGACACCGTAACTCATAGCTCCCCTTTCTTTTCAGGGAAGGTCTTGCCTTTATTAGGACTATTCTTTCCAGTTTTCTCTTTTTAGAAGAGAGATTTTGTTTTTGCCTTGGGGGAGATTTAAGTTTCAGGACCAAAAAAAGGAAAACTACCTTTTCTGCCTGTGTCTTGGGGCAGAAACCCAGGTCAAAGTATCGACAATTTGGTTCCTGTGATTTCACTCTACACAGCAGGCTTTAAAAATTATAGCTACTTCCTACTGTTTGAAATTTGGTCTTCGATTTTTATTTGTGACCAATTACTGTTTTAAGCTGAGAGGTGCATGAAAATGAGTCCTTTAACCCAGAAGTTAAGAGACAGATTTTTTTCCTTTTTATGTGAGCTTCCCCCAAAAAACCCTTTAAAAGCCCAAACTGTCTGCGGACCTTCCTCACTCAGTCAGAGATGTAAATTCTAACATGTCTTTTAAGTGTTAACATCCAGAGAATTAGGAATCAACATTCCAGGTAAGGTGATATTTGAAACAGCTAGAGTTTTTTAGACCATGCCAAAATTCCTTTCCTCGGTGGAGACCTTTGCCTCAGAAGAGAAACAGTTATAAGGAATTAATTTATTTTATTTGTATGATTCGACCTTTCTTTGTAATCCTTTTGTGATCCTTGTTCCGAAAGAGATCAAAATATTCCTTTCTGAAGTACTGGGTGTTACGGACCTGAAGGTTAAAATGCATGGGACGCTTTCCCCCTTCCCCTGCTTGCCGACCAATTTCCCCCCAACTACAGACCTTTTTACAATGTTTGCTTACCACCTCCGCAAAGGCGGAGTCAGAGAATCTAGGAGCTGACTTTGCTTTTCCTCTAAATTTACCTTCCCTCCTTTTGGCCCTACTGCCAGGGACAGCTTCAGTTTCTGTTTTATTGCCTGACTCTTTAAATCTTCCAGCTGGACTTGAGGTGTACATGGCCAGCTGAGAGGCTGAGACCCTCGCTGGGGAACAAACTCTTGAGATTATAATATTGTAGGACGGGTGCAGTGGCTCCCGCTTGTCATTCTAGCACTCTGGGAGGCCAAAGTGGGTGGATTGACTAAGCACAGGAGTTCGAGACCAGCCTGAGCTAGAGCAAGACCCCATCTCTAAAAATAGCCAGGTGTTGTGGAAGGTACCTATAGTCCCAGCTACTCTGGAGCCTGAGGCAAGAGGATCTCTTGAACCATGAGTTTGAGGTTGCTGTGAGCTATGACACCATGGCACTACTGAGGGCAATAAAAACAGTCTGAAAAACTACAAAAAAAGATAACATTCTGGAAATGGCAAAACTATGGAGATAGGAAAGAGATCAGTGGTCGCCAGGGGTTTGAGGGGTTGAAAGTATGAGCAGGTACAGCACAGAGGACTGTGAGGGCAGTGAGACCGTTCTGTATGTAGCAACCTCATGCTGCTATAACAGTGAAGCTTGTCATTACACATCTGTCCAAACGCACAGACCGTACACCACCAGGAATGAACTTAATGTAAACTACGGATTTCAGATGATGATAATATCACGGTAGGTTCATCAACTATAATAAACCCACTACTCTGGTGGGGGATATTGATAGTGAAACTGCCTATTTTGTAATTACGTAAGGCTAGTAAGGCAGGAACTTTTGAAAAAGTCTGATTTTCACAGACGTACAGACATAGCTAAAAGTTAACCAGCCATTGTTTCCTAACTAGCTTTCCTGTAACTACTTACTGTTTAAACTGCTTACTGCTTAAATGTCATGAATCCTTAACAGATATAAGATCTGTGACTTTCCCAATGACGTCTACAGAATAACATCACTAATGTGAAAGCTAAATCTTCCAGACTCCTCAGGAGAAACCAACTGATGTCAACCAGACCAGTGGCCATGCAGGGGAGCTGACCCAACAGGTCCTGCTATCCTCTAGCCAAGAACCATCTCAGCCAAGAAGACAATTTCTGCCTCCCAGCCCTCTCAGTTTCTCTCCATGCAATCAGCAGACCCAATTCCCCAGCTCTTTGTTCCCCAAATTACCTGTAAAAACCTTAGCCCAGAAGTCAGAGGAGATGGATTTGAGAAATCTCTCCCATCTCCTTACTTAGTGCCTTACAATGTTAAACTTTTTCTAAAACTCCTGTTGTCTCAGGTTGTCTTCCTCCTGAGCATCAGGCAAGAACCCAGCAGTGGAGAGGTTTGTGCATTTGTGGGGTAGGGAGCTACACGAAACCCCTGTACCTTCCTCACAATGTTGCTATGGCCCTAAAAGTGCTCTTTAAAAAAAATCTAATAAAAAAAGAAAATAAATAAATTCAAAAACTTTTATAAACACATTCACTATGAAGGCTTGCATGATACACTTCTATTTATACGTTTAAAAATAGATGAACATTTGTGAATGAATGTCATAGAAACATCGCACATAGTAACATACCGTTTCCCAATTTCAAAGGAGGAATTTTTGATAACTATGAAAAATACTGACCCTTAATAAATGACCCTGCATAGTTCCTTGATTACAGTACTTTAATTTTACAAGTTTTCTACTTCACTTTAGGGAGTCAAGCTAAATCAGCATTTGAATCAAAAATATATTTTGGTATATTTTGTCTTTGATTTTTAACATAAATACTAAGCTAACTCAAATAATCATTCTATGTTGTGCTAGCATTGTTCTAAATATTAACAAATGTGTAAAACTCAGAGTATATAGGGAAATCATAAATTTATCAAATTTCATATTACTAAGCATTACTTTTTAAAATGATTGTGACTTCTGTCCCAATCACAATATTTCTTCATCAAATGCATGCAGAAGGAACCAGGCCTGTCTGTATCTTTCTTCATTCACGGTTCTTGCTCTAAATGCAGTGATTGCAGCTACATCACAGTGAGACATTGTGTGAATCAATGAAGAGATCACAAATACCAGAAAGTGCAGGACTATTAACTCACAGGTTCAGCCGTGAGACAGATTCTCCTCAATGACGAAGAAAACACTATATACCTCTTACAACTGTTGCATAAATGATGGCCCACAAAGCACTAGCAAAGGGACATGCAAACCCTGCACTCACTATGGGCCAGACTGTGTTCTATACACCATGTCACCTTTATAACACAATAAAAACGGACAAATAGTGTATAAATTACTCCTCCTTTTAAAGAACAAATTTGTTAAAAACATTAAATGAGATATCCCTTTTCTTAAAAATAAAACATCTTATGCAAAGATTAGTTGAAATAAGATAGTTCTATTAAGACAAGTAGCTTCTAGAGTGGATGCCTTTATTTTTATATGCAAATATATCACCTTCAACAAATATGCAATAGTTATAAGATATGAAAATTAAGTCTGCCAGAGAGAACTGCAACCTCTCAATTCATCTGCCTTAATCCTTCCATGCAGAGCCTTGGCATTTCACACGCTACACTTGGCAGAAAAGGACTATGTGGGAGAACTGTATGTACCAATTGTTCAAAAAGAGAGACTTCCTTATACTCTCCAGGATTACAGAGGCCAAATGAGATGACTGCTCTTGTTTTACACAAAACACCAAATCCAAAGTACTAATCCTAACAAGGAATAGGCTGACGCTGATTGTTACTTTCCTATCTACAGCTATGCTGTAATGAAACAATCTTAACAGCCCCTGTGTCAACCAATTTTATAAATGCCAAATATCACATAGTACCCATTATCTCAGATAAATAATACAAAATGTAAATTGGCGATCTACATTAAAGGTTCCAAATCTGAAGTACCCAATTTTCTGAGATAATTAGGGAAAAAAAAATTAATTACTCTAAGGATAATTTTTCACATTGCTAAACTATGTATTAAAGTCCTTGAATAAATAAAAGTCACTTCAAACACATATACAATACAAACTAATGAATACATTAGAAATTCTTGAACATTTTAAACACTTGAGAGAGAGAAAAATATTACTAGTGAAAATAACTTATGACGGCATCATATTAACTTTTAGTATACAGTACTGGATTTACAAGAAAAAGTGTAGTAAAAATTAACACTGAGGTCACCTTATGTATGTTAAGATTACAATCCTTCAAAGGACATTCAATCCTTGCTTTTCATAAGCATTTTTGGGTTTTGGCTTTATAATAAATATGTAATAAATATCTGTAGTACATTGTATATGTAAAGCGCTTATCTTTCTCCATTTGAAAGTCTTTCTCCAGAGTCATAATGTCTTAGTGGTATCCCAGTGGGCGGGGAGCTGGGATTTTGCAGCAAATCCATTAATAAAGCAATCTTATCATCTATGTGCTCCTGGAGTTTACATATTCGCTGATCAATGTAGTCCACAAGTTTCTTTTCCATCAGTTCCATATTTTTAGAAAGAATCTTTTCCAAGTAGGAACAAACAGGTTGCTCTTCCATTCTAAAAACCAATTAAAACAAATGCATCAATCTTTCCTAATATAACAAAATAACCAAGTTTACAACAAGCAGCCAACATACACGGCTGAAATTTGTTTAACTGTACTGTATCCTTACAATGGGCTCCCAGGTTCCAATGTAAGTAAAAGACAGATGACCATAGTCCTGAATGCCCAACACATTCTTAAATTCTTTTATTAAGTATATAATTGAAATGGAAATATAGAAAAGATGAACCCTTAAAGAACAATCCTTTAGAAAGGGCCTTTTTGATATTGAGGTCCAAATCAAAACTGTTCTTGCCCAATTTTTTATAACGTCAACATGTTGGGCCAGGTATGGTGGATCACACCTGTAAATCCTAGCACTCTGGAAGGCCACGGCAGGTGGAATGCCTGAGCTCACAGGTTCAAGATCAGTCTGAGCCAGAGCAAGACCCCACCTCTAAAAATAGCCAGGCATTGTGGCAGGTTCCTGTAGTCCCAGCTACTTGGGAGGCTAAGGTAAGAGGAGCTCTTGAGCGCAAGAGTTTGAAGTTGCTGTGATCTATGAAGCCACAGCACTCTACTGAGGGCAACAAAGTGAGACTCATCTTAAAAAAAAAAGAGTCAACATGTACATTTTCCAAGTACTTCCCCCAAGCAAGTCTTTAATTTAAAACATTTTTTCTTCTTTCATACAAACAGCCTTACCAAAAGTACCTGAAGATTTCCTAAGCTGATACACAAAACACTTAAAAATTTAATTGGAATGAGTAAATTAATAATAAATAAAAAGCACACCAGTTCCTAACAGTCACAATGGACACTTAGTACAGTGAATCTCAGAGTGTGGTCCACAAAACTCTAGGGTCTCCTTGATCCTTTCAGGGATTAATTCAGTGAGGTCAAAAGTTACTTTTATACTAAGATGTTATTTGACTTTTTCATCCTCTTATTCTCATGATTATATACTGCCATTTTCCAGGGCTACAAAATGTATCATGTCATTGCTCTGATGACTAATAAAATTTGCAGTTGTGTATTCTTTGCTAAAGTTTCTTAATAGGCTAACCCAGTTTCCTCTCAGTATTGCTACTATGCTCTAACCAGCTGCGTTGATTGTACATGCCATAACGCAACATATATGACAATGCAGCAAAAGCTAAACCATAAAGATCTGCACAAGGTTAAGACAACACCATTCTCATTGAACTTTTTTTTTTCCTTTGGAGACAAGAGTCTCAAGCTATTGCCCTGGGTACAGTGCCGTAGCATCACAGCTCACAGCAACCTCAAACTCTTGGGCTTAAGTGATTCTCTTGCCTCAGCCTGCCAAGTAGCTGGGACTACAGGCGCCTACCACAATGCCCAGCTATTTTTTGTGATTGTTGTTTTAGTTGTCCCAGACCGGGCTCGAGCCCGCCAGCTTCAGTGTATGTGGCCGGTGCCCTACCCATTGAGCTATGGGCACCACCCTCATTAAACTTGTTAAAAGGGCTGGGCTCAGTGGCTCATACTTGTAATTCTAGCACTGTGGGAGGCTGACATGGGTAGACTGCTAGAGCTCAGGAGTTGGCCACCAGCCCGAGCTAGAGTGAGACCTCCATCTCTAAAAACAAAAAAATGAGTCAGGTGTTGTCGTGGGCACCTATAATCCCAGCTACTTGGGAAGCTAAGACAAAAGGATCTCTGGAGCCCAATTTTGCAGTTCCTATAAACTATGATGCCACGGCACTCTACCCAAGGTGACAAAGTGAAACTGTCTCAAAACAAAAAAACAAAATAAACTTCTTAAAAGAATATTAGGCTTTTTTTCAGAAAGCTTGTCATTTATGTTTATACATAGTGGGTTTGCTGTTATTTTTAAACAAGTACTTTTATATAGCCTACATAAAGATTTTTGGATTCTTCAATTTTTAAGACCAAAAAAGTTTCAGAACCACTACTCAAAAATATTATCAAGGAGGGTTTTTTCTAAAACTCTACTGTGAAATAATCTGTGTTCCCCAGTACTCTTGACTCAAATGTCCCAAGGGTTACATCTTATCTAACCATGTTGTAATATGCAAACCAGGAAACTGATATTGTACAAGGTGTATAGTTCAATGCCATTCAATCACATGTATACATAGTTATTTAAATACTACCACAATCAAGAGACAGAATTATTGTTTAACTACAAAGGTCTCCTTCCTGCTACCCCTTTATTGTCAAATTCACTTTGCCAATCCCCTCCTTCCCTAACCTCTGGCAACTACTAATATAGTCTCTGTATTTATAATTTTGTTATTTAGGGAATGTTACATAAGTGAGCCTATACAGTATGACTTCTTGAGATCACATTGTTTTTTGTTTGAGACTCACTGTGTCACCCTTAGTAGAGTGTGGTGGCATCACAGCTCACAGCAACCTCAAATTCATGGGCTTAAGCAATTCTCTTGCCTCAGCCTCCCAAGTAGCTGAGACTACAGGCATAAAATTCTATTTCTTTAATAGTTATAGAATTATTCAGACTATTTCATCTTGGTTGAGTTGTAATTTTGTGTTGTTGCATCAAAAAATTTCCTCTTTTCTAATGTAATCATTCAGTGCTATAAATAACCTAGCCAACCCCTTTTTAACTGCATTCCCCAAATTTTGATCTGTTGTATTTTCATCCATTTCCATGTATTATTTTTAATTTCTGTTCAGATTTCCTTGAACCACAGATTTAAGTGTGTGGTTTCATTTCCATGTGTTTGGGAATTTTCTTCTTGTCTTTCTGTTACTGACTTCTAATTCGATTCACTTATGGTCATAGAATATACTTTGTAGGATTTCAATCTTTTTAAATCTGGTTAAATTTACTTTCTGACTGAAGATATCTGTGAATCTAGCTATCTGTGAATCTTCCAGAGACACCTGAAAAACCTGTATATCCTGGTATTGTTGTTATAGCCTTCTGCAAACGTCAATTCAATCCTGTTGGTTGCTAGTGGTGTTTAGTCACAAAATAATTGAACTACCTCATTTTCAGATGAAAACTCTAAACTGAGGAAGATACTATGAGAAAAATACTATGGCAAAATGGTTAACTCAAAACTATGACCAGAGTCCTAAATTCCAGTCTAGAACACTATGCTGACACACTACACCTATGGAAAGAATTAGAAACACCATAAACATTCACCTACCAAAACAAAGGATTAAGAGACCAGGGGATAAAAGCTTGTATAATACAAACAAGTATCCTAATATAGTTTATTACCATTCAGTAATTAACCTAGACCAAACATAAACAACAAGGAAAACCATTTACAATGGCATCTTTAACATACCCAGGCAAAAAATAATACAAATGTAAATTTAAAAATGTGAAGATTATGATTCCTATAGCTCCTCTCCATCCATACAAAATCAATTTCTACTCCAACTCTTAGCTTAGCTTATAACTATACCCCACACCCCTTCACACAAAGCCTGAGAAGTGTGTAACACCTCTAGTCATAGGCACTTTATTTCAGAGCAATCCATTCTACCTCGTAGTTATTCCCTCTAAGTGTAATAACGGTAAAATGTAAAAAGGAAAAAAAAAAAAAAAAACAGCTGCTAAAATTTTCTCTGGAAACAGATTTTCAGGCAGTAATCACTGAGACAAATCAAATTCCTTCATCTGATTCTCCCACCTACCAAATTCAAATGACATTTGTCTTAAAATAATACTTACCCAACACCAAGATTGCCTTCACTGGACTTAGTGAGATTCTCCTTATGTCCCACACGGAGATGGTTAACTTGACTACACAAATTTTGGAGAAAAGGCAGCAACTCAGAATTAGATATATTTGAGCTGTCACTTGCTTTCTTTGGTAAGAAAGAAGATACTGCACTTTTAAGATCATTTTCAAGAAGCGAGAGGTTTTGTGGCATAATTTTACATTCATCAAGGTTTGTAGGATTCCCTTGACCAGGTGGCTGTGTACTTTTATCAATATAAAGTTTTAAGTTTTCAGTCATGTTTCCAGATGTCAATCCAGTTCTAAAAGGAAAAGGCGTGGAGGATGACTTGTCTAAAGCTCCTAAGGTAGACGATGATTGCAGCCCAACCATATGCTTGTATCCAGTATTTCCCAACACAGACTGAAGCTGCTCTCCAAGGGGAATGCAATTCTAAAGAAGATAAATAAGTACACATTAACAGACATGATACTGAAGCCTAACTTTTAGAGTAGTTATTATGAGTCAGGCACTGTGCATTCTTTTATTTGATTTCAAAACATCCTTACGAAGCAGATTATCATTACTAGCCTGATATTAAGTAGAGAAGACCAAAGCTAACGATGACCTGGCCAAAGTAACACAGCTGGAAGTGGCAGGCAGAACTGGGACCCAAGCTAACTTAACTCCATAGTCAGGGCTTTTAATCATTACACTGCAGCTTTCCTAAAGAAAATACTAAAATACATACTAGCACACATAGGAAAATTACACTGACATATTTTAATGTGTTCACTACAAAGGCCTCTTTAAATCATAGCAATAAAATATAGTACTCTCAACTGAGTCATGAGAATTGATAATCTTCCTAGAATTCAATTATATTATGCCAAACTTTCAACACATGATTAGCTACTCATTTTTACATATTTATATCTTTTGTAATGAGTTTTTCGTGGAGGCTACACACATAGGTGTACTATTTAAAGTTTTACATTCTATGGGTATATTTGTGGCACTTTGAATGACTGAAATGTGCTACCACTTAACTGTGTTTGCTTTAAGAATTGTTGGGATACTAAGAGTCATTTTTGTAGCCCCAACTCAACTGCTTGTGCTGCATTATTTCCAGAGAAGTTTCTGACTTACCTTGTAGAGAAGGTTACAATATCGTTTATGTTATTCTTCCACTAGAGAAAGGCAAAGTACCTAGGCAAAGTTAGTAGGCCTAAGTAACTCATAAGGCATAACGCTCTATTCTAAATTCAAAATATAGAAGTCTACTATAGATTCTTATTAGGGGATAACATCCCATGCTTATTGCTGTTCAATAGCTGGTAAGAAATAGATTGAAACAAGTGACACTCAAGATTAGCTAAAGAAAGTCAGTTCATGTATTCATCTAGATATTCTAAAAAAGTATTGCCAGACTAAGCCAAGCCAACATTCATTTATTCAGTAAATATTTACCAGGAATTTACTCTGTGCTAGGTATGGTTTCAGGCCCTGGAAATACAGCAGTGAGCAGAACAAATTAAAATTTCTGACCTTATGGCGCCTACACGACAGGAGCGTAGGAAGCAACAGACTACACAGGAAGGAAGAAGGAAAATACATCATAGGATGGAGATGGTGATAAATACTCGAGGGGAAAACAATGAGGTCCAGAGAAGGTGGGAGAGGAACTGTAATGTCATAGCCCCATTCAACTGCCTTCACTTCACCACATCTTAGAAAAACGCTCTTTGTAGAGAAATGTTAGCCTTTTGTCAATGTACCTTGTTTTGTCAAATTCAAATTTTGAGTAAACCTGAATATTTGAATATTCCTGAAACAAGATAGATTATATATAATTACACTTACAAAAGTTAACATTAGACAACTTTTCATAAGGTCAAAAACCTTTACTCGTTCATAATGGAAAAACTCATTTATTTCTCCATATTTCCATAAAACATATTATAGACAAGTAAACAACTGTAATGATATTTATACTAGAGTAACTGATTATAAAAACTAGTCATTGGTAAGACTGAAAATGGTATAGCAGTTATAAAAAAACAGTAGAGGGTCCACAAAAAACTAAAAATAGAACTAGCACATGTACCAACAATTCCCCTGGGTATCTATCCGAAAGAACTGCATCAGGATCTCAGAGAAGACACCTGCACTCTGGTCTTCACTGCAGCACTATTCACAAGAGCCAAGACACAGAAAACCCCAATGTCCATTAACTAACGTAGTAATAAGAACATGTGGTGCATACATACAATGCTGTTCAGCCTTTAAAGTGAAGGAAATCTTGTCATATGCAACAAAATGACAAATGTGGAGGACATTACACTAAGTGAAATGAGCCAGTCACAGGAGGACAAATAATGCATGATTTCACTAACACGACTTACCCCAATTGTTAACCTTGCAGAAAGAGAGAGGAGAAGGGGGGCTGCCAGAGGCTGGGGGAAAGGGGGAACAGGAAGCTAATGATCAATAGGCAGAAAGTTTCAGCTACATAGGATGAATAGGTTTTAGAAATCTGTGTAACACTATGCCTGCAGTTAACAGTATCATATTGCGCATTAGAGAATTTAAGAGGGTACTTCTCATGTTAAGTGTTCTTAACACAATGAAAATGTATCATATTTTCTGAGATGTGAGCTCTTTAGGTGATTTTTTTCTCTTTAGATTACATACCAAGAAATTCACAGGTATATGTATATGCCACTACGGGAAATGAACAAACCACTAGTGACTGGTAGCTATTCTTTTTATATGAGCTTTTTCGATTTTAATTTTTACTTGTCCTGACATTGTTTTGTGAGCTGCATCAAATCCTCTTGAAAGGAGTTCGTTAAATACATATTAGATAATTTAAAGGCCTACCTTTGCCAGAATAACTCCACTTGTAGAAATTTACCCCCAAAAGATACATGAACAAGCATACAAAAACAGATGTTCAAGTTCCTTCGATGTACCACTATGCATGCTATCAAAAAAATTTGAAGAAACTTAAACAAACATTCGTGAATAGAGCTGACTGCATAACAGAATATTCAGACAATCAAGGAAGGTTTTATTGCTTAGTAAGAGGCCTATATATCCTTTTAAGTGAAAAATGTTACTTAGCACTGTATGTAACCTGAAAGCATTAGACAGAATTATGTCCATACATTTATACAAAGATATGTACAAAGCTTCATGTATGTATATGTGTGCACATAAACTATACCTGCTGTGAACAATGAGATTTCTGAAAAAAAAGAAAAGAGTCATATTGATGATTCTTACCCTGCGCAGGCCTAGGCTAATGTATATGTTTGTGTCTTTATTTTTAACAAAACATTTAAATATTAAAAAAAATACTAAAACCTTTAAAAATAGAAAAAGCAAGTATAATAGGTATATACAGAGTTTTTGTGGCTGAGCACCCATGCTCAGTGGTTAGGGCGCCAGGCACATTAAATTGGGGCTAGTGGGTTCGAAGCTGGCGAGGGAGGGAGGGAGGGAGGGAGGGAGGAAGGAAGGAAGGAAGGAAGGAATGAATGAATGAATGAATCTCTTATTTTAGAGATTGAGGTCTCAAGATATGACCCAGAATGGTCTCAAACTCCTGGCCTCAAGTAATCCTTTTGCCTCCGTTTCCTGAGTAGCTGAGATTATAGGCACAAGTCACCCCATGCAGTGTTTTACTATACAGAGTCAAGATCACGTTTAGATACACAAATACCACCGTGTTACAACTGTCTATACTTCAACACAGGAATATACTGTAGAGACTTATAGCCTAGGACAAGAGGTCCTAGGCACCATACAACTTAAGGTAGGCACACCAACTAGGTTTGTGAAAGTGCACACTCTAATGTTACACCAGGCATCCTCAAAGTACAGCCCACAGGCCACATGCGGCCCGCCTAGGACATTTATCCGGCCCAAGTGTTTTTGCTGCCGACTTGTCCCAAGGACCAGAGTCCGGCCCTCCAATGCTCTGAGGGACAGTGAACTGGTCCCCTGTTTAAAAAGTTTGAGGACCCCTGGTTTACACAATAATGCAATTACCTAAGGATGCATTTTTCAAAATATATCCCCATCATTAATGGGGGCATGACTGTATACCAGGAGTCCTCAAACGTTTTAAACAGGGGACCAGTTCACTGTCCCTCAGACCATTGGAGGGCTGGACTGTGGGCCCCAGGACAAGTCAGCTGCAAAGCAAGATAGGCAGTGGTGGGAAAAACACCTGGCAGGCCAGATAAATATCCTTGGCGGGCCGCATGTGGCCTGTGGGCCATAGTTGAGGATGCCTGCTGTATTCATATACGTACTTAGATCCATAAACAAGATAGACAAGTGTCTGTATGCATGAAGTTTACACTTTAGTGAGATTAGCAAACAACCAATACATAAAAAACAAACTGATCAGAAGAGCACTGATGAGACTATGATCCACATATAGATCTGGAGGTACACGTGACTTTAATCTGGGTGGCTGGGGAAGGTCTCAGTAAGTAACATTAGGCAGGCACAGTTGGCTCATGCCTGTAATCCTAGAACTCTGGGAGGCCAAGGTGGGTGGCCTGCTAAAGCTCATAAGTTTGAGAGCAGCCTGAGCATGAGTAAGACCCCCATCTCTACTAAAAACAGAAAAACTGAGGCAAGAAGATCACGTGAGCCAGAGTTGGAGGTTGCTGTGAACTATGATGCCACAGCACTTTACCCAGGGTGACAGCTTGAAACTGTCTCAGAAAAACAAAAACAAAGGTGTAACACTAAAATGAGATCTGAATAATAAAAAAAAATGTAGACACCAAAATATCACAAGGCAGGCAGTCTGGCCTGAGAACAGTTACAAGTTCAAAGGTCCTAAGGAAGGAACACATTTGGATATTTAGGGAGTACACACATCAGAAAGTCTAGGGCAAAGTGCCCAAGGAAAGGTGGCTGAAGAGGCTGAGGAGGCAAGCAGGACCCGTATCTGCAGAGGTCTGGGGAAGGGATCAGGCTTTATTCTAAGTGTGGTGGGACTCACTAGCAGGGATTGCACAGGGGGAAGATGACATCTCTTCACCCTTTTGGAAGTTTTGTTCTGGGTAAACTGTGGACAATGGATTATATCAGAGCACGACCATGCAGGAACCCCCTGAGGCATTCAGGTGACAGAATGGTGGAGGAGGAAGAAAAGTACAGATTTCCTTCTTTTTTGCAACCCTCCTTCCTGCGGTTTCCAGAGTCTTCAGCTCTCCTGGTTCTCTTAACTCTGCCCATACTCCAACACTTGTACTAACTGAATACTTAACGGCATTTACAAGGAGTTCTTTACTTGCACTATATAAATGTTCACATCAGTACTGTAACCTTTATAGTATTACTTAAATTGTGTATATGAAGAATTCGCATTGGCAAAGTATCAATTAACTTGCCAAACAGAGCAGAATAATAAAAGCACAAGAACCTGAAGTTGCTTTGCCTGACACCAAACCTTCCTCTTGCTACTCTATCACACTGCCTTCTACTCTGCCCGCTCCCTTTCCCTCCCCCTGTATCCTTATGAAACACAGCAACTCTCCAAGGGTCTGTCTGCCTTGTTTCTGTCTTTGTTAGCTACTGAGTACACTGCTAAACCCCCCTTCCAGCCACTGAAGGCTCACTCTACTTCTCCCAATCCTGTGTTTCCAAATGCTTGCAACATCTATTTAACTAATGTCTTATTTAGAGCTAACTCTCACTGTCACCAAAATTAAACTCCTTTTCCATCCAAGTATCCTCTTCCTTTGGTTGGCATTTATACATACTGACATCATCACACTCAAAAACAATTTCACTTTCGCTTCTCCTTTTCTCCCACATCACCAATATTAAATTAGTTGTCAAGTTCCAATGGCTCCCCTGTTTTAGCATCTCACAATCCAGCATCACTTTACTATGTCCAATCTCAGACCCTCGTTACCCTTATCTGGATAAGAAAAACAAACAAACAGCTGGTCTCTTTCCTCTAGTCTTCTTTTCTTGATCCACCTTACAAAAACAGTAGATTAAAATTTCTTGAAACATAGGTCAAAAGCATTCACAAATTTAAAATAGTATTCAAAGCTCTCTGTTTGAGCTCTAATCTACTGTGAACTTCCCCGGTCACTTCTTTGCTCCAGAGACAAGAACTGCTATTCATGTCTCAGTTAAAACTACTTCTTTTAGCATAGAAGATTTTATCCTCGTTTCTCTTTGTCTGAAATGGCCTCCTTCTAAAATTGACGTGCCTAATCCCACTCTTCTTCTTTGAAGGTCTAGATAATTTCCTTTAGTAAGCCGTTCCTAGTCTACCCCATCACCACCTACTTACATGTTCTAGACTCCTACAGGCTATAGACTAACTCACTATCTTTGCACTCTCTGAAGTGCTCAAACCTGTGTCTTATTCCCTGGGAAGATGCTTAATAAATACTTTGTAGACGAATGAGCAGATAAATTCATGAAAAAGTGTGATGATCTACAGTCAAAACGTTTTGTAAGAGGGTAAATCTATAAAAATGTGAGTTTTACAAAACTAAAGGTAACAGTTGAATCAATAAAAATTCAAAACCATTTTAAGTCACTACATTTCCTTATTAAAAACCATCTTCTTGAAATTTTTAATAGTATCTGGAAAGAAATCCATTTCTACTTACCTGCTGTTGTAATCTAACCATATTCATCAATTGCTGAGCTCCAGGTGATAACTTTGACCCCATAGACTCCATTATGCTTCGGACCTTGTCAAGGTCTATCCTTGATCCTAGAGCAGGACAGCTTTTTGATGAATTTCCCAAAACTGATCTTGTGTGTACCACAACTTTACTGATGAACACACATTGCTTTTCACCAAAGGACAGCAACTATTATAAAACAAAAAAGTTCCATAAAGTAACGGTATTAAAAACCACCACCATTTAAGGTCACTTCTTGGCATTACCTAAACAAGGATGAAGTATTCAAGAACCTAAAAAATTATCTTCAAGTGTAATTTTTCTCTAGAATAATCATGGGAAAAAACTCCAATTTATTGAGGCCCAGATGAACCGTTTAAATTAAAAAGTACTTTCAAAAACAAAGGACCAAATGGCTGGGCTCAGTGGCTCACACCTGTAATCCTAGAACTCTGGGGGGCCAAGGCAAGTGATCTGCCTGAGTTCATGAGTTTGAGACCAATCAGAGCCAGAGCGAGACATCATGTCTAAAAATAGCTGGGCGTTGTGGTGGGCGCCTATAGTCCCAGCTACTTGGGAGTCTGAGAAAACAAAAAACTATACCACATGTAAAATAACAAAAATGCAGAATAAGGTTTACTTAGTTAAGTTACTTAGTTTACTTAATTCCTTAAGGCAATTAACAATATAGTAGCCCTCTTTGATCTATGGGGCTGCCTGAAACTGTAGACAGCACTGCACGCTACATGCACTGTGTTTTTCCCTAGACAGTCCTAACTATGATAAAGTTTAATTTATAAATTAGGCACAATAAGAGACTAACAACAATAATAAAATTATAACAATATACTTTTAAAAAGCTATGTGAATGTAGTTTTTCTCTCTAAAATACTTTGTTGTATTGTACGCCCCTTCTTCATAGATTCTCAGCCCTTTGGCTAAGATCAAGTATACTCACCCTTTTTCTTGGGAAGTATGAGATGATAAAATGCTGCCTAATGAGATGAACTGAGGTGAGTGACTAAGTGTTGTGACTTAGAGTTAGGCCACCTACTGACCTTCTGATGTTACGTATGGCTAATAAGTAACTAACAGGTATGTGTTACTAGACAGAGGAATAATTCATATCCCAGGCAAAATGGATCAGGATGGCATGAGATTTCATCGTGCTACTCAGAACAGAACACAATTCAGAACTTACAAATTGCTTTATTGCTGGAATTTTCCATTTAATATTTTTAGACCACGGTCCACTGCAGGTAACTGAAACCATGGAAAGTGAAATTGCGGATAAGACGGGACTACTGTATACTCATCTGAGACCTTAACATACCATGCTTTCCATGAATTGTTTAACACAAAAGAAGGCTGTCCCTAAGTCCATTCTAAATGTCTGCTGAAATACTACATGCAGTTCAGTCTTTTAGAATTTAGAACCGGAAGAGAATGTCAAAATGTTGTATCAGAGCTTGCTAGACAACACATTCTAAGAGTGATCTTCTCACCTGTCAAAAAATACTTAATTACTAAAGATTGGGCTTAGAATCCAGCTCCTCTGGCTTCTATCCCAGCAGTTTTTCCAACATTTTATGCTGTCTATATTTCTTTTTAAAAATCTTTCTTAGAGATGGGGTCTTGCTATTACCCAGGCTGGTGTGTACTGATAAGATCATTAATTCTCTGCAATCTCAAACTCCAGGGCTCACATAATCTTCTGGGATTACAAGTGTGCGCCGTGATGCCTTACTTTTTAAGGTTTTTTTTGTAGAAAAAAGGTCTTGCTATGTGCCCTGACTGTTCTCAACTCCTGCCTCAACTTCCTTTAGTAACTAGGATTATAGGCATGAGCCACTACCCCATTTTGTCCATATTTCTCAACCAAGAGGCATTTCATGTTTAGTAACTGACAAAAAGTTAGTAAACTGAAAAGACAGGCTGTAGAACCAGACAAATCTAGGTTTAAATTATGTCAGGTACTCAAAACCTGTGTGACTGTGGGAAAATGCTAAACCTGAGGAGAAATATAAGAGAGAATAAAATAACAATGACTTCATGTGGTTGCTGTAAGGATTATGTGTTAAAATTTCCACTATCTACCACTATGTAAGTGCTTAAAAATTCATGTCAGTGACAAGTCTTTAACTTTCATATACTACTGATCTAGAACAAGCTTTCTGAATGAAATAATTATTTGTACTCCCAAGAGAACAATTACTAAAAACATTTACCTGCAGAGACATGCAAATCCATGTCACACAAAGAGATAGGTCAATACAAATACTTGATCTAAAAACTCTTAAGTGTGTAATCCCCCCTGCCTTTCTCATCATCAAATACAGTACATATAAGGTCTGACAAATAAGTCTGTGAACTTATCCTAGAAAAGCGCTGCATACCTCACTGCTGAATGTCACTGTGGGCACCTTCAAAGGTCTCCCCTGGGGAAGCTCTGCACTGACGCCAATGCCCAGTCCACTCCTCAAAGCAAATGTGGAACTCTCTTTGTCTGGAATGGCCATCAAACCTGTTGTCTTGTTACCCTTGATGTCCTAAATGTCTTCCTTTCAATATTTCCTTTATCTTCAGGTAAAGAAAAAAGTCACTGGGGACCAGATCAGGTGTTCTGGGTGTTCCAATACAGTTATTTGTTTACTAACTACAATCTCCTTCCTAGACAGTGTGCCGTGTGAGCTAGTGCACCATCATGATGCAAGAGCCACTGTGTTGTTGGTTAAGATTTTAAGATTTCCCTGTTTCTCTACCGATTTTTACTTGGTCTGCTATGCTTCTCACAGTCAGCTGATGATTCTGATGCATAATTCAATAAATTTTTGCAATGATTTTCATCATTTCTGTTTGTGACTGGCCACCCTAACCTCTCTTCATCAGTGACACTTTCTCTTTCCTCAGAAAAACATTTAATCCATTTGTATACTGCCATTTTCTTCATGGAGTTATTGCCATAAACTTAGACTAACATGTTCCTGATTTCACTTCCACTCTTGCCAAGTTTAAAAGAAATTTAATGTTTGTTTTTTGCTAATTCAAGCTCTGACATTCTCATGGGGGCACACAAAAACACACAACAGTAACAAATGCCACTCAATAAGACACCACCACACACTGACATGAACACAGCTGTGAGACACTGATATACCAAGGTTATGAAACCTTACTGAGTTGTTTGTACAGTGCTGCCAACATAAGCTCAAGGTGGCAAGTTCACAAACTTAATTGTCAGACTTCATATTTTACTAAATCTGCTTATTATCTGTCTTACCCAACTAAAATATAAGCAACATGAGGGCAAGAATTTAGATTTATTTTCTTATTGCTAATTCCTAAATACCTTGTACATTATCTGGCATTAAGAGGCACTCTAGAATTTGCATGAATCAATCATTTTATTTAAATGGATTTAGAAACTTAATATATACTACCCAAAACAACATCTTTGAATAATCAGTTCTAAGAACTTGCTATCTGCCTGCTATGAAAATCACTTTTTTCTTATCATAAAAATCTCATATTCTTCTATAAGTAATAATGAGCACAGAATTATAGAGATAAAAAGAGAGTCCAAGAATTAATTTTCTTAAGCCACCTACATTTACCCATAAGGTAGATTAAGTCAGGTGAAAAAACTTGACCAAGGTTAGACCACTTGTCCATGATGGAAATGAATTAATGTTCAAGACTTAAGATTCCCAACTCAGTACCCTATCCCTACATGTGATGACCTCATTAAAATTCACCTTAACAATATTTTCATGCTGAAGAACAGTCCAATCCCTTACACTTTTTGGTTCCCTTGCCTGAAACTTCTCTAATTCTCTTCTTGCTTGATAAATAGGGCCAAACTGTGTGTGACTTTTGGCATAAAGATGAAAAAAAAATGTTTTCTAGCTCAGTTTTCCAAGGTTTCAAAATATAGCACTGTAATATTAACATGTTAACAATACATTTTCCATAAGTTAAAAAATGGCTGCATTTTAAAAGAAGATTTCAGTGTTAAAAAGGGTTGATAGTTTTTTAGAAAAGTAATTTTTGGCTGGGTGTGGTGACTCCCTGTAATCCTAGCACCGTGGGAAGCTGAGACAGAAGGATCCCTTGAGCTCAGGAGTTCAACACCAGCTTGAGCAAGAGCAAGCCCCCATCTCGACTAAAAATAGAAAAAATTAGCTGGGTGTTGTTGTGAGCACCTGTAGTTCCAATTACTGAGAAGGGTGAGGCAGGAGACTCACTTGAACCCTGGAGTTTGAGGTTATCAGCTAGGCTGACACTAAAGCACTCTAGCCAAAACAACAGAATGACACTTGTCTTCTTAAAAGAAAAAAAAAGTGATTTTTTTGCATGTTTACTGAGTGCTTCTGAACTAAAGCCAGAAACCAAGTAAGACTAATTATATTACCCTATTACCAAACCAGCAGAAAATAAGTATAAATAGTACAAAAACAATTTACTTGCCAAATTTGTTAAAATTTACTGAAAGCTTACCTTTATTTTACAAGCATGTGTAGAGGACTCCAATTTTAGATAATTTTTGTACAAAATGATCTTTCCATGTTCACTAAAAATAAAAAATATTGTTTAAAATTTCATACATTATCACTCAAAAGTGAATATTTCCAGAATAATATTTAAATCTCAAAATTCAGTTTTCCTGCTGAGGCATAAACAGTTTAAACTCCTGTGAGAACTGAATTACTCTGCCCAAGGACTGAGTCTACCACTTACTAGCTATATTAACAGAATTAAACTTGATAACATATATACAATCATGAAGCACAGAGAATATTTTCAAATTCAATAAACATAGTAATTATTTCCAATATGAAGGATTCATATGTTTGATTCTATTAAAGACAGATTGGTGCAGAATCTTTGTAAAAAAATTATAAATTCTAACAGTCTTCCAAGAAGAGGGTATGTTCAAAGTTCCACACTAACTGCCAAATTAACTTCTGGAAAACAGAACCCGATGAGTTAAACAAGAGACACAAAAAACTTAGCAGAACTTCATCATCCTATTAAAACTCTTCCACTAACTAGCTCTAACATTCTATCAATTCACCTCCACATTGTTAGCTCTAAATTTCCCTATTTATAAAAATAATTAAGAGGGCAGCGCCTGTGGCTCAAAGGAGTAGGGTGCTGGCCCCATATACCAGAGGTGGTGGGTTCAAACCTGGCCCTGGCCAAAAACGGCAAAAAAAAAAAAAAAAAATTAAGGGCTCAGTATGATAATCCCAGCGCTCTGGGAGGCCAAGGTAAGAGGATCACTTGATCCCAGGAGTTTGAGGCTTCAGTGAGCTATGATCTGGCTACTGCACTCTAGCCCCCGGTGACAGAGCATGTCTCTGTCGCCAAACAAAACAAACTAGACCGATCCAAACTGACTATAAATAAGACCCCTTACTGGTCTAATCTGCTATATTGTCTTTGAATTTAAAAAAAAAAAAAAAGTTTTTACTTCTCTCCCTAAAGTATGGTGCCTGTGGCAGAGAATCAACAACCTCACCGGAAAGGCTGTGGATAATAAAAACACTGATTCAAAAGAACACTTTCACTTGTACAAGTCACAAACCTGTCATCCAGCACAGTACCAACACTTTTGCCTCTGCTGGTTCCACAGTACTCCTCTCCTAAGTAAACCTCCATATTTCTTGCAGAACTTAAAATGCCAACAGAAACGATTTCTTCAGCTCCGTTCGGGTCATACTTTAGGTAGAGGAAGCAAGGGTTTTCATCTTGGCTGTATAGGCTTCTCTTCAAAATCACTAGACTCTGGCTGAGAAGAAAATTGGCAAAAACATTATATAGTACAGTTCTCTGAACACTGCTCAAAACCCACTTACTTACTAAGCCATGGACATTTCTACTAGCTCACTTCCACTTGCCCTTGAGATCCAAGCACCCCACAAATACAGAATTCCTAGAGAAATGTAAGCTTAAGACGTCAAGGCTTTCCCCTTTCTTGTTTCTCCCAGTGACTGACCTTCTACTCTATTCCCTGTAATTGATTCTCAGATAATTTAAATAAATTTCTCAGATAAATTTACTGGACACTCGTTGTGTGCATACAGGAGTGGGTAAGAGAAGACAATAAAAGACAAAAGCCTATCTGTTTCAAATTTAAGTTGATGGTGCTCCTCTAGAGTTGGCCTTTTCAAAATGCCTGTTTTAGTCGACAGAAAGATTATCTGCTTGGGGGTAGATGGGCAGATTGATTTTTTTTTTTTTTTTTTGAGACAGAGCCTCAAGCTATCCCCCTGGGTAAAGTGCCATGGCATCACAGCTCAAAGCAACCTCCAACTCCTGGGCTCAAGCGAGTCTCCTGCCTCAGCCTCCCAAGTAGCTGGGACCACAGGCGCCCGCCACAACGCCCGGCTATTTTTTGGTTGCAGCCATCATTGTTTGGCGGGCCCGGGCTGGATTCGAACCCACCACCTAGGGTGTATGTGGCTGGTGCCTTAGCCACTTGAGCTACAGGCTGAGCTGAGCCCGGCAGACTGATTTTAGAACTGACGAGCTCTCAAGCCTGACAGAGGGGGACATTTATGACATTCCGAACGTCCAGGTCACTTTTCCCCGCTCCCCGGAGCCCCCAGCTCGCACACCCAGAGCCGCGGCTACTTCGCGGCCGGATCTACCCCCGGCCTTCCCCTGACCTCGCCCCCACCTCGCAGCCGCCGCTTCCTCGCACAGAGCCCGCACCAATTCCACTCTCGGGCCCTGGGCGCAGACCCCGTCCCCTTCCGCGGGCCCCCTCCCTCAGGAGCGTGGCTGTCTCCGAGAGCAGCAACCCAAGCCCACGGCCCGGCGTACCCCGAAGTAGGCGGCGCTGGCAGTTCCTCGCAATCAAAGTCATGGGCGCCGAGACCAGCCTGGGTGAGACTTTGGATTAGGGCACCGCGTGCGACAGCCCACGAAGAGGCCAGCGTTAGACCGCGGGTCACTCCCGCGACCTCAGTCCCGGTCTCCATTGTGCCGCCTCCAGCCAGGCCAGCCCCGCCCCGGAACCTCTCTTCCAGGGCTTGAGTTTCCGCTAGTGCAGCGTGGAAGTGAGGAAGCAGAGCGACTTCCGGCTCGCCGAGCTTCAAATACCCGCCGCCTGTGGCTTCTGTGGGAAGAGACGCAGCTAGCGTAGGGACGCATGCGCAAGCCATCAGGCTTCGGGGACTGCTTCAAAGTCAGCCCCGCAGAGAAAAAGACACAGATGAAGGGTGGAGCATGTGCATCCACAGCCCCTCCAGCACCAAGGAGACTGCGCAGGCGTGGTGAGCTCCGCGCGGGCACGAGGACGAGTTTTCGACGTTGGTCGTAGGGGACCTGCGCGCGATCGGGACGACAGTTAATGGGGAGGGCTGGTCCAATGAGGGGCGTCTGTAGTCAGGTAGGTGTGGTCCTGTAGCTTCTCGAGCCTTCAGGATCAACTCCTGGCCTAGTTATCTTTTTAGACCACACCCGGGGCTTTTCCCGCCACCAGCCCCAGGAGTGTGTGGCATTTGGGGCGGCTAGCACAGAATGCAGAAAAGTGGGAGATAGAACTTTCCAGAAGCCATGCAGGATGGGAATGTGGACAGTGTGCTCCCCCCCCCCGCCCCCCAGCCATCCTCTTCTTATAGAGGTGTGTGCAGATTATTTTTCCATCTTTTGAAAAAAAAAAAAAAAAGAAATGAGATTGCAGAACAGGGGATGTCAGAGTTACAAAGTTGTATTTAAGGCGATAGTCTCCAGAAAATAACGTTTTTGATCACCTGTAATCTGTTGTCTCAGAACTTTGTTTTGGATTCATGATTCAGTGCAAATTACTTTTTTGCTTAAGTTTTCGTTTGAGTTTAGATATTAGGACATGTACCCTCTAGTTATAAATAAGAACAGAGTGATCTTTTGTATTCTTTTTCCCTGTGTTGGGGTGGGGAAAATGATGACTTAATGTATGGTAAGTAAATTCAACCTAGTTGAAACAGAAAATCCACCAAAAACCTAATATATACAGAGCACAAAAGATTCAAATCCCTGACTGTGAAGGTCCTAGTTGACAAAGATCTTTTTAATACTCTAAACTCATCCTAAGTTGTCTTCATTGTTTCTGTCCTACTTCCTGTGGTCATAAACTAACTCTGATCCGTGTTAACATATGTGGACAGTCTAAAGGAAAATAGGCTGTTCTTCAGAAACGCTAATCTGCAATTTCATGAGCAAGATCAGTATTGAAAACTAGATTTTTTTTTTTTTTTTTTTGCAGTTTTTGGCCAGGGCTGGGTTTGAACCCACCACAACTAGCATATGGGGCTGGCACCCTACTCCTTGAGCCACTGGCACTGCCCTGAAAACAAGATTTTGACTTCCTTAAATAAAGTAGAATGACCAGGAATAGAAAACTTTATAAAGAGTCCTATGGTCAACACTTTGTTTTATTCCCATACATCCTGTAAGTCACTAAAGTCTTCATTTTCTTTCTTTTTTCGACAGAGTCTCACTTTGTCACCCTTGGTAGAATGCCCTAGTGTCATAACTCAAAGGAACCTCAAATTCTTGGGCACAAGTGATCCTCATGTGTCAGCCTCCTGAGTAGCTGTGACTATAGGTGCCAGCCACAACACCAGTTATTTTTAGAGACAAGGTCTTGCTCTGGCTCAGACTGGTCTTGAACCTGTGAGCTCAGGCAATCCACCCACCTCAGCCTCCCAAGTGCTGGGATTACAGGCGTGAGCCGCCATGCCCAGCTAAGTCTTAAAGAAAAACTTTTAGTATCTTTCTTCATCTCTGCTGCTTCTGTTTCCAAGCACCAGCTTCAATCTGAACAATTTCAGGAGTTCATTTTCTAGTCATTGGCCTCTATTCTCCACCTCCATTTCTTTCTCTGCACTGTCCTATGTTCCTTGTGGTATTTGATGTGCTTGATTGAATCAAGAACATCTTCATTCAGCATGGCATACAAAGAGCCTTCCTGCTCTGCCCCCTGCCTACCTCCCACCTAAACTGCCATTTCTTTTTGTTAATGAACCCACAAGGGTGGGTCACTGTTGGTCACTGCACAGGAAGCCAATTCTGAGATCAGGCTTGTCAAGGAGGAAAGGATTTACTTCAGAGGACAAGTCAACTGGGACAGGGAGGCACATGGTTAAGGGTTTTTATGGAGGTGAAAATGAATAATGCATAGGGGACTCATACTCCTTGTATGTTTGGGGTGGCATGCAGGGCATGAAGTGCAGTGAGGACTCATGCTGGTTCATATGTCCCATGAACAGAAAATAGTTCTGGTCCCTCCCCAGGGTGGGAGTTTCAGTATTACAATGAACTAGGGGTTAATACTGTTCATTCTTCCAGCCTTGTGTGCAGGCTCAGTGCCCTCGGTCACAATCTGCCCTGGTGTATCACTTATCTTGACTTTCTCCAGCAGTAAGGCACTGTAGTTATCTCAGGGCTGCAAAGAGGTTCTGCTGTTTCCTGGGAAAAACTCAAATTGTTATCAGTGAACAAAAAATTACAAAGTTCTGTTCAGCAGTTTGTACTAAGACCCCTCTGTCTCTTCTCTACTTTTCCAAGAATGCGTTTGCTAGGTCACTGGAGCTGAGATAATGCTGTTTCATCCCTATCCAGTCAAGGACACTCAGCTGCCTGCTTCAGTTCTAATGTGAACACTAGAAACTCCTTTGGAACATGAGGGAGCTAAGACACTAGAGAATTGTAAAATGTTGTTATGAAACCAGTCACATTTTCTTGCTTATTCAAAACCAAGCTGACCTTCACTTTGCTATAGAATTAAACTAATTCCTCTGTGCTACTCTTAGACTTTGTAAGTGTTATAATTCCCTTTTGATCTCATGCTTTGCCAGTTTACATATTTGTGTTCCCCACTACCTGTAAGCTTGCTGAAATTAGGAATTATTTTGTTCCCAGTGGGGGTGTTGTGTACAGGTTTATTGTTTGGAATTGATAAGCTAGTGAAAGTTAGCTGACAGCCAAGAACAGAAAAAGGCAAAACTAATAAATTCAGTTTTACAGTTTTTCAAAGTCTGGGTAGTTAGGTTTCAGAGCTGACCACAATCTTTTTTTTAATTATCCTACATTAACCTTCAAGTAATGACCTCAACCTTAATATGATAAATTGCTCTTGTCATGAATTACAGATGATTTTTTGCTTTATTTTTCATCTTGAAATAAATCATACAATACATGTTGGAGGCGTCCCACCAGTGTCACCAGGATAAACTATGCAATTTGGAGGCTCTATTTTGAGCATTCTGCTATAGTTTATGGTATATAAGAATTCAGTATTCTCTTTAAGAGCATATCTCAAATCTGTTTTCAGAATATGAGCCAACATATATTTGAAAAGAACATTTTGGAAGAAAATGACTTAGTGCAGTGGTTCTCAACCTTCCTAATGCCGCGACCCTTTAATACAGTACCTGTGGGTCACGACTCCCTCTGACTTAGGGTATTAATTTTCTTGAGCATATTCATTTAGTGATGCCACAGTTTAGATTTTTCAACGATCTTAATTTTACATAAAGTAAGTTCTTACTGTATGGGAACTGCCCTTTACCCAGCAAGGAGTAACTTAACTTCCCTTTCAGCTACTTGGGTTTTACTTTCTCCTCTCCCTTTTTTATAGGTCCTACAGTTGCTAGGAATTCCTTCTCACCTTACCTCACTGCTGGGCGTACAGTTAAGGAAGGAGTGGAAAAGAGAGAACTCACTATCTCTTCCCCTTCTTCATTTATAGATACCCACTCTACCTAATAACCACTGTTCTGGTTAACAACATTGGATTCTGTATGGTTTTCAGTACAGCCTTTCTGAGGAAATGTAGAAATGTCGCAGAGTTTCCTGAACTATAAATGAGTCTGTGACCACATCTATGATTATCACCTATGTGAAACCCTTTATCCTAAAACTGCTATATAGTGAAGGGATGTCTAGGAGGTTCAAACCCTGCAGCTTCCACAGTAACTGGCTTGTGACCAGCTCCAGGGAGATAACCTGTAACCCACTGGAATGCCCTTCCTGATTAGAGTGTCCTTGGACCCCACCAGCTAGCTTATATTAACAGTATAATGTATAGTGAATGGCCACACTTTACCAGTTTGAGCTATGGAGGGGCCGAAGACTGGTACTACATACCTCCCTGACTAACCCACAATATAAACCTTGGACACCAATGCTCAGATGAGCCTTCCTGGTTGGCAATACTGTGTACATGTTGTCCCACATCATTGCTGGGTAAATTAAATGCCATCCATACAAATACGCTGGCAGTGGACAACTGGCAGCTTGCACCTCGTCTCTCCTGCATTTTCCATGATGTGCCTTTGCTATGCTAATTTGAATCTGTATTCTCTCACTATAATAAACCATAACCAAGAATTAACTGCTTTGAGTTCTATAAGTCCTTCTAGCAAATTATTGAAACTGAGAGTGGTTGTTGGATCCCCTGATCATAGGTGTATGTCAAGAGTTGGAGGCCGGGCACAGTGGCTCATGCCTATAAGCCCAGCTCTCTAGATGCCAAGGTGGGTAGATTGTCTAAGCTCACAAGTTCAAGACCAGACTGAGCTAGAGCGAGACCCTCATCTCTTAAAAATAGCCGGGCATTGTGGCGGGCACCTGTAGTCCCAGTTACTCGGGAGGCTGAGGCAAGAGAATTGCTTGAGCCCAAGAGTTAGAGGTTGCTGTCAGCTATGACACCAGGGTACTCTACTGGGGGTGACAAAATGAGACTGTCTCAAAAAAGAAAAAAAAGAGAGTTGGACATTCCCATTAGTAACAGCAGTTGATTCTCAGTGGGAAAGTAATTAAGAGTTTTATTGGGGGACTGTGTCTGTCTTTTTAAAAGAATCCCATGCTAATCTTACATGCTTTTCCTGCATCCCTGCCTCTGTCTACATCACTATCCTAGAATCTTAGTAAAGACAGTAATTTAAAGTTTGAGGAAAAAAAAATTTTTCTTTTTTTGAGGCAGAGTCTCAAGCCGTTGCCCAGGTTAAAGTGCTCTAACATCATAGCTCACAGCAACCTCCAACTCTTGGGCTTAAACAATTCTCTTGCTTTAGTTTTCTATTTTTAGTAGAGACGGGGTCTTGCTTTTTGCTCAGGCTGGTCTCAAACCCATGAAGCAATCCACCTGCCTCAGCCTGTCAGAGTGCTAGGATTACAGGCATGAGCCAAGAGGAAAATATTTTTAAATACAAAGACAGGCGTTAGGAATCACATAACCATGTCTAACTGAGAAATCTATGGCCTTATAACAAAGTCCTTGTGACCAAGCACAGTGGCTCACGCCTGTAATCCCAACACTCTAGGAGGCTGAGGCAGGTGGATTGCCTGAGCTCACAGGTTCGAGACCAGCCCAAGCAAGAGTAAGACCCAGTCTCAAAAAATAGCTGGGCATTGTGGTGGGTGCCTGTAGACCCAGATACTCAGGAGGCTGAGGCAAGAGAATCGCTTGAGCCCAGGAGTTTGAGGTTGCTGTGAGCTGTGATGTCAAAGCACTCTACTGAGAGCAACAAAGTGGGACACTATCTCAAAAAAAAAAAAAGTCCTTAACTCTTCAGTTTTGGAACTCCTTTTCACTTTCAAATTATTAAACACTACTTTTGTTTATATGGGTTTTACCTTTTTAATTAAAAATATTGTTTGGTCCACAATAATATACACTAATGTGAATTAATACAATAAAGAGTTGACTGAATAGGTAACCACAAGTAACATAGTATGGAAAAATCCACTCCACTTCAGGATAATTGGCTTAAAATGAACTTTCATAATGAACTCATTTCATGAAATTGTTTTATCCTGCTTTATTGAGAACTTGGCTGTAATTTATGTTGTTTACCTAGAGTCTCTATCATATTATTTTTTGAGACGTAGTCTCAAGCTGTCGCCCTGGGTAGAGTACTGTACATCACAGCTCACAGCAACCTCCAACTCTTGGGCTTAAGCGATTCTCTTGCCTCAGCCTCCCAAGTAGCTGGGACTACAGGCGCCTGCCACAACACCTGGCAATTTTTTTTGTGCCATTGTTGTTTTAGCTGGCCCAGGCCAGGTTTGAACCCGCCAGCCTCGGTGTATGTGTCTAGCACCCTACCCACTGAGCTGTGGGTGCCGCCCTGTTTACCTAGAGTCTTAAAGGAAGGTCTGGGTGAAACAACTCTTCTTTTGGTAAGTTAATAATTAGGGAAAACAGCATCCAAATCAAATCGACTGCAGGATTTGTTTTGTTACGTTATGTTATGCTTTTACAGCACTTGCACATTCTGAAGAAGTAACCCATCAAAAATTTTACATTCTATGCCAACAGCTCATTTGGAATATTGTAAATTTCCTATCAAAATGACCTGTATTTATGCACAAGGACAGAATTTTGAGGTATGGTATTAATGACCCTTCAGGGATATGTTGTACTATTGGATTGCAGATTAGGGGAAGCTATAGAAACCTTTCTACTGGTTTTACCTTTGATAGCTGTGCTTTTGGAGTATAACATGAGCAGCAGGTTGTAAATTTTCTTTTTTCTTTTTGAGACAGAGCCTCAAGCTGTCACCCTGAGTAGAGTGCTCTGGCATCACAGCTCACAGCAACCTCCAACTCCTGGGAGGCAGAGGCGATTTTCCTGCCTCTGCCTTCCAAGTAGCTGGGACTACAGGTGCCCACCACAATGCCTAGCTATTTTTGGTTGCAGCTGTCGTCGTTTGGTGGCCCTGGGCTGGATTCGAACCCGCCAGCTCAGATGTATGTGGCTGGCACCTTAGCCGCATGAGCCACAAGCGCCGAGCTTGTAAATTTTCTTAACTTCTATTTTTTTAATATACTGTGAACATTTTACTTACTTTCTTAAAATAAATTATGAACTTTTTAAACAGTAGGAGCTGTCTTTACACATGAATCCTCAGCATGTAACACACTAGGGCACAAATATCAAGTGAACAAGCAACTTTCACAGCACTAAAATACAAGGCCCACTTATTAAATGATTGACTTTAATTGTTTGCAACATCTTTATAATTAAACATATAATACTATGGTAGATAGTTAAGACACAGTCCAAAAAGTCCTCAGAAATCTCTAGGAATTGCTTTTTTCTAAAGTTGAGGTAAAAGCTTCAGCAACCAAGGAATTGACACTTCTTTCTCATTGTTTCTAAATAGCAGAAGTTGGTAATATTCAGATTCTCCATTAGCAAAACTGCATCTTGTACCTTTGTTCTTTCTTTGGTGGTTCTCAGGGTTAGTGAGACTGGTGAAATTCTAGGTCTAAGAGCCACTTTCAGCAGATTAGGTAATTTACTAGTTCACAATACCAGAAACAGATGGTCTTGGAGAATCAAAAAACACTAGATATCACCAGATTAGCTCAAGATCTGGTAATGTTTAGTATTTGGCTCACATTTTAGAATACCTTTGTTATGTGTTTCAAAAACTCAATAGGAAGTAAGACCGGTGACTTAAAGATGATTCTGCTGCAAATGACACTAACGTTGAGTATAAAAAGGAGCCAGTAAAACTTACAAATTTTACTTTGTAGCTGAGTGCAGTGAGTGGCTCATGCCTATAATCCCAGTACTTTGGGAGGTCACAACCAGAGGATCACTTGAGGCCAGGAGTTTGAGACCAGACTGAGCAACATAGCAAGACCCTCATCTCTACAAAAAATGAAAAAATAAAAATAAACCAGGCATGGTTGTATGTGCTAGTCCCAGTTACTTGGGAGGCTGAGGCAGGAGGATAACTTAAGCCCAGGAATTTGAGGTTGCAGTGAAGTCCAGGCAAAAGAGACCCTATCACAAACTTTTTACACTGGCCTAAACTTTATAGGTGTTGTTGAAATAGGTATTAAGAATATCTCACTTGACAGTAAAGTAGGGAAGTTCATTTTCACAGGTCAATGAGCAGTTGACAACCAAGGCGACAAGCATTTATTAAATGTCTACTAGTCTAGGCCAGGCATGGTCCTGTAATCCTAGCACTCTGGGAAACCATGGTGGGAGAACTGCTTGAGCTCAGGAGTGTGAGACTATCCTGAGCAAGAGTGAGACCTTGTCTCTACTAAAAACAGAAAAATTAGCCAGGCACTGTGAAAAGCACCTGTAATCCCAGCTACTTGGGAGGCTGAGGCAGGAGGATTGTTTGAACCAGAAGTTTGAGGTTGCTCTAGGCTCTAGGCTGATGCCACCACACTCTAGCCCAGGGTAACAGAGTGAGATTCTGCCTCAAAAAAAAAAAAAATGTACAAATGTCTACTAGTCTAAAGACATAGTTTAAGTTTAAGACTAAACATATGTCTTAACTAATATCAACAATTAGAAGTGAGATTTTTGCAGAGGTTATGAACAATGCCATGCTGGCAAAGCCATGTTTGGGTTAAAGAAAAGCAGCTTAATGCACTTTTACAGATGAAAATCTGTTTTTGTGACTATAAAAGTTTCAGAAAACTTAGCTCTAGGAATTAGTAAGGAAAGGAGAAAACGGGTAAAAGTAGTGAGAGGTGAGATTTTATTGGCTGTTCATGATTGAGAAAAATCTAGACTTTGGCAGCTAGACTATTAGCAATTTCTATTACCAATTAGATAAGTGCTGAGTTGGCAGAAAACTGTGACAGTAACTAGAGGAGAAAACCTGCTCTGAAGACACTGGGGTCGGCAGAGGTGGAATCTCAGATTTTTTAAGATTTCTACATGATATTTATAACGAAGATATCACTCATAAATATCAAAAATGTAGAACCACACATTGCTGTTTACTCTCACTTGTTCCTATGAATACAATTTCTCTTAAGAATTATTAACATGTTTGCAACAGGCAGCTAGATCAAAGTGGAATGAAAGTGCAGGAAAATTTAGTTGAAGTTGAAATTGGAACTGCAGAGTACCTCCTACAACCTGTGCAAGGTGAGACAAGAGTCCCACACAATGCCCAGGGCCCTACGTGGCAGCAATGATAGTGAAGAACCAGTGAGATAAGGTGGGACAAGTAACCTAACCCCAAGTTCGGCTCGGCTCAAGAGGCTAAGGCGCCAGCCACATACACCTAAGGTGGCAGGTTCAAATCCCCAGCCCAGGCCCGCCAAACAACAATGATGGCTGCAACCAAAAAAAAAAAAATGGCCAGGCGTTGTGGCGGGCACCTGTGGTCCCAGCTACTTGGGAGGCTGAGGCAGGAGACTCGCTTGAGCCCAGGAGTTGGAGGTTGCTGTGAGTGTGATGCCATGGCACTCTACCCAGGGGGACAGCTTGAGGCTCCATCTCAAAAATAAAAAAAAAAACCCAAGTTCAAAGCAGAATGACTATTCCAGCATAAAGGGTTACTGAGCAACCTCCCTGTATCTTTTCTGAGAATCAGAAGGGAAAGAACCCAACAACTGAGGCTGCACGGATTCAGTGACACTGCCCATATGACTTAACCAGTCTAATGAAAGAGTGATTTAAGTCAAGTTTAATAACAAATCTTAGACAGAAGTGATCCATGCCCTTCAAGTTATATGTTTGTATGTAAGGGGAAAATGGCCACAGAATGTGTCCACTGTGGCATTCTGACTCAACACCTACAACCACATTGTCCATCAGCTGAGAGAGTAAGGCCTACTGTCCCACTGTTTTGATAACATCCTTTCCTCCTCCCATCCAAAGCAGCAAAAACTAAGGTACTATTTAGGCAGCCTAGGCAACAGAACAAGACCTTGTTATAGCCTTACCAGGTTCACTGCCCTCTGCTCAAGAGGAAGCCAATACACTGAGACAGGTGTTAGTTAAGGTTTAGTTTTGTAAGAAATACCGCTTTCCTTTTTTTTAAAGACAGTCTCACTGTCACAGAGTGCCATGTCATCATTTGAGCCCTCAAACTTCTGGTCTCACAGAGATCCTCTTGCCTCTGCCTCCTGAGCAGCGGGGACTATAGGTATGCACCACCATGCCTGGCTAGTTTTTTCCATTTTTATTAGAGACAGGGTCTAACTCTTGCTCAGGATGGTCTCCAACTCCTGAGCTCAAGCAGTGCACCCATCTCAGCCTCCCAGAGTGCTAGGATTAAAGGTGTGAGCCATGGCACCCAGCCACTAAACCTACCCTTAACACATAATCCAAGGATCACTCTCCTTGGTATTTACAAATAAGCTGAAAACAGGTCTATACAAAACCCAGCACACAGAGGTTTAATTGGCAAAAGGTGCAAACAAACAAGAAGTCCTTCAGGGGGGTGCCTGTGGCTCAAGGAGTGGGGCGCTGACCCCGTATACTGGAGGTGGTGGGTTCAAACCTGGCCCTGGCCATAAAAAAGAAGTCATGCAGTAGGTGAATGAAAATATAAACTGTGGTACACCCAGACACTGAATATTACTCAATGCTAAAAAGAACTATCAAGCTGTGAACAGACACAAAGGAAACTTAAATGTATATATTACTAAGTGAAAAAAGCAAATCTAAAAAGATTCTATGATTCTAACTATATGACATTTTGGAGAAGGCAAAACCATAGAAACAATAAAAAGATCAGTTGTGTCAGGAATTAGAGTGTGACAAAGAACAAGTGGAGCACAGAGGATTTATAAGGCTGAGAAACTGTGTGGTATTGGTGGATATGTGTCATTTCATATTGCCCAAACCTATACAATGTGCAACACCACGCGTGAACCCCAATGTAAACTATGGCCTTTGGGTGATAATGATGTGTTAATGTAGGCTCATCAGTTATAACGAATTGATCATTCTGGTGGGAAATGCTGACAGCAGGGCAGGCTGAGTGCTGGGGGGCGAGGGGGAAGGGCACATGAGAACTCCACTTTCTGCTTAGTTTTGCTGCAAACCTAACTAAATCGGCTCTAAAACACGGTCTACTAAAAAATACACAAAACAAAAATAACCATGTAAAAATAAAGGAAAAAAGGTTGCCTGCAGAGCTTAGACACATTGCAGGTGTGGAGGATGAGGGATAAAAAAGAATGGTAAATTAAGGACAGGGGCGTTGTCCCAGACCAATAATGACAAATAACGTATGTCATGAAATGAAGAGTAAATAACCTCAACACGCTTCACTGTCAATCCAAAAGAAAAAGAGATTGTGTATGTGCTTTGTAATACATCATATCAGGCTTAAGAGGTTATGTTGCAGGAAGACGAGGCCCATCAGAGAGAAAGAGCACCCAAACACCACATTTATAAGAGGAAGGGCTTTATTCATGGGCTGGGAGCTTACAGCATAGATTTCCAAATGGCCACGCTCCCTGACTGGCTTGGTCTTTCCCTTTTTATTGATAGTTTAAAAGTTCCACCCCACAAGTACCCGTCTCATTGGCCAGTTTGAATCAAGTGGGAGATGCTAGTCCAGCCCCTACAGAACCAAAGGATTTCACAGAACTTGGAAATTTCCAGGTTCCAGGAAGTTAAGCCTACAAATTCTCAAGAGCTGAGTCACCATGGAGAGGACTCTGCTTGTGCATCCTCCGGTTTCCCTGAGAAGACCTGTTCTCCCAGCCCTCGCCTTTCTCGGGTATCCTCTCTCAGTTATATGTCGCATTTTGACCCAGTAAAGATGGATTCTATCCTCATGTGTTCATATTCTGAACACACTCCTTTGGAGTAAAAAGTAATCATCTCCTAAGTAAGATGAAAACTAGAATCTAAATTGTTTTACATCACACTCCCACGCAAAAATTGTCTTACATTATACCTCTTCATACCTTAGTATTACCTTTTTTTTTTTTTTTTTTTTTTTTTTTTTTTACTGTTATGCCCTTATTTCCTTACCCTTGCTGCCAACTGCTGGCGTTAGGACGCGGTAACTAATTTTACCATTCACATCTAGGAATGGCAGAGCAGCGTGGTGTTCGGACTGTGAGCTTCGCCTATTATTCTTTGATTTCCAGTAATTTACCTTCCAAAGACTGCCAGAGGAAAAGGCTTAAAGTCTCTTCTAACATTTTTCTGGGCTGGAATACCTCATCGCAGCAAAACATAAGAGCAAATTCTAACGGACCACAAGTTTCTAGCAGGATGATTCTATTTGAAGATTAATCATAATTCGTGGACCCTTCAGGAATGTCTAGGAGCTAGGAAACACAGAGCCACTGTCTCCCCAGACTCGAGATCTAGCCTCACCGACAGCTCTGCCCCAGCGGCTCTGGGTACCACCTAACAACCTCGGAAAGAGCTGGGACTGTTCCCATTCGATTGGCCCTGAAGGCCCCGCCTATTCCTCGCCGCAGCACCAGGTGGCGCAGCAGGGCAGCGGGAGACTGCGCGTGCGCGGCGGGCGGGCGGCGCCGGGAGACAGCGTTTCCAGGTTCTTCTGGTTTCCGTGGACGGCATGAAGACCGCCTATGGCGCCAGAGCAACTGGCGACGAGGGGCCGCGGAAGCTAGCTCTCTGCGTCCTCTGTGGCCTACCAGCAGCAGGAAAGTCGACCTTCGCGCGCGCGCTCGGCCACCGTCTGCGGCAGGAACAGGGCTGGGCCGTCGGCGTCGTCGCATATGATGACGT
Organism: Otolemur garnettii; assembly: GCF_000181295.1. Taxonomy (NCBI): domain Eukaryota; kingdom Metazoa; phylum Chordata; class Mammalia; order Primates; family Galagidae; genus Otolemur; species Otolemur garnettii. The sequence goes on along the minus strand of NW_003852470.1, from coordinate 9,423,699 downwards.
CATGCCCGATGCGTTCCTCGACGAGGCGAGCGCGCGGCCGCCGGTCAGTGCGGAGGGGCGGGGCGTGGGCTGCACGGCGCGGGGCGTGTTCTGTTGTATTTGCTTTGAGCCCGGCTGTGTACTAGACAGCACCGCACGTCAGCGGAGATACCCTGACAGGAGCAGAGACGGGAGTTCGAGAAAAGTGCAGCGGGGTTAATATAGTTATTCCTTGGAGTGAATGAGTTGGCTGTAGACATCTATCTTAAAACATTTACCAAGCAGCCGTTGTAGCGTGATGCATTATAGAGGGTTATATGCACTTTGGTGCATGTATATACCGTGTATTCTGTACAATGGAGTGTTTAGACAAGGCTAAGTGAAAATCTCCTGTGGTCAGATGAAATCTTGAAAATCCCTAAGGAAGTTTCTCATTAGAAGGAAAGATTCTCTAAAAATTCCAACAGAGGCAGTTTAACATTTAGGCACAGCGCATCCAGATTTTGTGGGGCTTAAGTTTATACAATTTGAGAAACCCTCTTTAAGAAAAAGTGTACAAATTATAGGTAACAAAATTGCTTGCGGTTCCTCACAGGACGCTACAAAGAGTCTGAACTAATGAAGGGTCTGGCCTCTGAAGCTTAATCTTCGTTTATTTCAGGGGAAATCTGCTTCTGCCAGCATTGGAAAAGATGGCTATTTCTTAGTTGGACCACAAAAGGAAGAAATAGACTTGTATTCGCACTCAGCACAGTAAGGTGCAATCTCTTAGAGAAGCATGTGAAAGCTGAGACCACTGGGGGAAAGTAGATTGATGTCTGTCATCTAATGCTAAGCAAATACCCTTTGGAATATTCTGAAATGTTAAACTGTTATTTTTGTTGTCTAGTGCTTGAATGTGAATGCATTTACATAATCAAATGCAAATATGATTTGACTCCACTTTATAAGTATATATGCCAAAAAGTGGGTGGAAAATTCCAGGCCTCTCCTGTAGCAAAGTTTATCTACTTTCTTATTCTTTGTTAATTGTGAGGTAAATACAATATCAGGGTAGCACAGGATTTACTTGGATAATAGTACTGTCACCACTTAGGAGAAAGCCAGACGTTGTTGATAAGAGATTGCTATATTTGCAAGCTTTTTCCTTACTTAATTTCTTTTGTCCAGTCTTCCTTTACAAAGGCCCTAGGACCCATCTGTTGAATCTCAGCAGTGAGGTAAGGCGTGGACAAGCAGGAGAGGGACCTCGATCTCTTCCCTTTTGTTTTCCCTTGAGTTTTGACTTCTTAACTATGTAGGAGTTTTCCAGGCAGAAGGAACCAGATATGTTACAGAACAAATAGTTCAGTATTGTGAACTTCAATTTTCATATGTGATGGATGGCACTGAGGCCCAACGAGGCTCTACTGGCCTAATATATATATTGCAATTCTTTGGTCTTTTGTAGCCATTCCAGTGGAAAGTGCTTAGACTGGAACTGTTGAAGTACCTGGAATACTTCTTAATGGCTGTCATTAATGGATGTCAGATGTCTCCCCCACCCAACAGGACTGAAGCCATGTGGGAAGATTTTATAACCTGCTTAAAGGAACAAGATCTGATATTTTCTGCAGAGTCTGAGGCCCAGTCTTCCTACCTCATAATGAAAACTGATGTTTCTAGACCTTTGCTTTTGATTTTAGATGACAACTTTTATTATCAAAGTATGAGATACGAAGTCTACCAGCTGGCTCGGAAATGTAATTAAACATATTTTCCTTACACATAGAGACATACATTCACATATCAAAATCACTATCATCTTCAGTGAGAATGTATTGTAATTGGATTAGGAGGTTAAGGTTGATTAATTTTATTTATTTATTTTTGGAGACATTCTCACTTTGTCACCTTTGGTAGAGTGCTTGGTGTCATAGCTCACGGCAACCTCAAATTCTTGGACTCAAATGATTCTCTCACCTCAGCCTCCCAAGTAGCTGGGACTATAAGCAGCTGGGGCTACAAGTAGCTGGGACTACAGACACCTGCCACAACACCCAGCTAGTTTTAGAAACAGGGGTCTCACTCTTGCTCAGGCTGGTCTGGAACTCCTGAGCTCAGGCAATCCATCCACCTCCCAGAGTGCTAGGATTACAGGCATGAGCCACCATGCCTGATTTACTTAATTTTAAAAGCTGGATATTCGGCCGGGCATGGTGGCTCACACTTGTAATCTAAGCGCTCTGGGAGGCCTAGGTGGGTGGATAGCTTGAGCTCAGGAATTGGAGACCAGCCTGAGCAAGAGTAAACTCCCATCTCTACTAAAAATAGAAAAACTAATTGGGTATAATGGTGCACACCTGTAGTCCCAGCTTCATGGAGGCTGAGGCAAGAGGATGGCTTGAGCCCAGGAGTTTGAAGTTGCTGTGAGCTAGGACGCCATGGCACAACCCAGGGAAACAGAGTCTGACTTTGTTTCAAAATAATAAATAAATAAATAAAAGGTGGATATTTGGTATTGCAAATGAAGTTTTCCTACTGTAATTGGAATGATTTGCATAATAGATATTTTCACATTTTGGAAAATATGAAATTTGCATAATGTATTTTCATATTTTGAAAAATAGTACACCAACAATTTTATGATTTTAAACTATTTTCAGATTCGTTAGGCTTTTGCCAGCTCTTTTTAGATTGTCCTCTGGAGACCTGTTTACAGAGGAATGGCCAGAGACCACGGGCACTGCCTGCAGAGACCATCCACATGATGCAAAGAAAGATAGAAAAGCCCAACCCTGAGAAAAATGCTTGGGAGCACAACAGCCTCACAATTCAGAGTCCAGCATGTGCTTCGGAGGCCAGGTATTGTGCAAACTCTTTACTGGTGTTGGCTTTGTTAGTCCTCACACAGGTCTTGGAAGAAGACAAGGAAACTGAAATGGAAAAGTGTAATTTGTCCGGAATCACCAAATTTGTAACAGATGAGATTTGAACTCAAGTTTGTTTGCAGATGCCTGTGCTTAGCTGTGAGGATTATATTAATACTGCCTCCTACAGTTTAGAGCAGGGAACTCAGAGTAGAACACATCTTTGACACTCTTGTTAAAATAGTATAGTCTGGTCGGTGTGGCAAACTCAGTTGCTCAGTTGATGCTGAGCATAGGACAAGAAAAGCATTTCTGTAGGCCAAGATTAGGAATAAAACTTTATTTTATATTAGATAAAGGGAAGAGAGTGGGGGGAGAATAGAAAGAGAGAAGAGATCAGAGACTGAGAGAGGGTAAGATGGAAAGGGGGAAGAGAGAGAATAGTGTAGCATCCGGAAAAAAGAGTGCCAGCCCTGAGGTCCTGTGGGTAGCTGAATTCAAGGTGAAAAATACTAAAGTATTAATTGCAGGTGGATTCACAAGGTATTGTGAATGTGAATGCTCTGTTTTTTCTCAGGCAAGATTGAAGACAGACATTTTTCCAGGTGTTTCCACTCTTTTTTTTTTTTTTTTTTTTTGAGACAGAGCCTCAAGCTGTCCCCCTGGGTAGAGTGCCATGGCATCACAGCTCACAGCAACCTCCAACTCCTGGGCTCAAGCGAGCCTCCTGCCTCCGCCTCCCAAGTAGCTGAAGTCTACAGGCACCCACCACAACGCCCGGCTTTTTCTTGTTGTAGTTTGACCAGGGCTGAGTTTGAACCCGCCACTCTCAGTATATGAGGCCAGCGCTCTACCCACTGAGCCTCAGGCACCACCCAAAAGGAACAAATTCTAAAAGACAAAGCTGGGGAATGTAAAGAGAACTTTACATTTCCTTTTGGTCTCTTTGGCTCCTACATGGTTTGAGGAAGAGGCAGGAGAAAGAAGGCAGGCAGAGATTTCAGTTTTTATTGAAAACCTGAGTTAATATTTTTTCTATTTTTTCACTGCAAAGATGACCATCCTTAACAGTTTAAGTCGATTACCTTGTAGTTTCCTTTTCCTTTTTTTGTTGAGACAGAGTCTTACTCTGTCACCCTCAGTAGAGTGCTATGGTGTCATAGCTTACAGCAATCTCAAACTCTTGGGCTCAGGTAATCCTCTTAACTCAGCATCTTGAGTAGCTGGGACTACAGGTGCCTGTCACAATGCCTGGCTAGTTTTTATACTTTTAGTAAAGATGGGATCTGTCTCTTGGTCAGGCTGGTGGTCTGCTGCTGAGCTGAAGCCATCCTCCCTCTGGGAAGGAGCCTCACCTCAACCTCCCAGAGTGCTAGAATTATAGGTATGAGCCACCACACCTGGCCCCCTTATAAAAATCTATTAAAGAGCAGAACTGGGCTCGGCACCCATAGCTTAGTGGTTAGGGTGCTGGCCACATAACACCAGGGCTGGCGGGTAGGCCTGCTAAGCAACAATGACAACTACAACAAAAAACAGCAGGGTGGTGTTGTGGATACCTGTAGTCCCACCTACTTGGGAGGCTGAGGCGAGAGAATCACTTAAACCCAAGAGTTTGAGGTTGCTGTGAACTGTGATGTCATGGCACTCTACTGAGGGTGACATAGTGAGACTGTCTCAAAAAAATAAATAAAAAATGAAGAGCGGAACTGGTACTGGCTCCTAGTTTGCCTCAAGCTCGCCATCATTACCCTGCTTATGTATATGTGAGACTTGCTGGCTGTGCTGTCTGATGCATTTCACTCATAATATGTCTTGAGATTTCTCGAGCGGCAGCTTTCTAGTAGAAATTTTACTGATAAGGGACGTGTTCTGTGTTTGTACTGTCTGATAAGGTAGCCACTAGCTACATTTGACTATTGAGCACTTAAAAGTAGCTAGTACAAGTGATAAATTTTTAATTCAGGTTAATTTTAATTAATTTAAACTTCAGTAGCTTGCATGGCCAGCGGCTATTACGTTGGACGGCACCAGTTCTAGAGGGGCATTATCCATGTTTCCTTAGTCCCTTCCTGTTGTCTGTGGAGGATCAGCAATTTTTAAAAGCTAAGTTTTTAAACTCATTTCACAAAACTTTTTGTTCTCAGTGAAAAGTCTAAGTTGGTGGTGCCCAGAGACATGCCAGAGAGGATCTGTTCAGATCGGGTTTATTGAAAGGGGTGGGTGGCCCACCTGGGCAGTGCAAAAGCATTGTCTGCAGCCTAGGGGCAGTTAGAGACCCTTTTATATTGGGCTGTTGGTGGTGGGCAGATTTCACAGTTTGCCTTGGAAGGTTAGGTTTCTTTGGTGCGAACTTCTGGGAGTGGGGCTGACCAGATCCTTTGCTTCTTTGTCTTAGGAGGAAAGGAGAAGGAGGAGGGGAACATTTCACGTGAGGCTGCCTTAGACCCCCTGACACTCAGGATTCAGTTTCCATGCATTTTATAAAGTTCACTCACTATAAAAATAACTCCCCCAAAACAAACTGTGAACCAATTGACTGTTGTTTAGACAGTTTATAAAATAAGCTACTGGTATACTTTCTAATTTTAACTTGTCATAATATCCTGAAACTTTGAGCAGGCACATAACCAGTTGATTGCTACTTTTTCTGGAATACTTAAAATTGTTGCCTTTGGAAGTAGACAGCTGGTTAAGGCACTGAGATGTCCCAGGAGAGCAGCATAAGGTCACCGTCACTGCTGAGAGACTCGTTTTACCCAGCCCTGCAGAGAGAGCACAGGCTGCGCTAGTGTTGCTGCCAGCCCTTACCAGAATCTGCTGTTTTACCTAAGAACCAAAGTGTGGAAAAGGAATTCTCATAACTGTGACAAGAGTGCAGTTATTTTTAGAAAAACACATTAGCAGCCAGCAAGCCTCCCTCTCCATACTCCTGGTGTATTTCAAGGCCAGAGTTCTTGGAAATACTATTCCCATATCCTGGCTGATAGTAGTGATACACCCATAACCCTGACCCGAACTAGAGATGAGCCCTGTGAGGTACCCATTCTGGGCACTTCCCCATTCCAGCTATACTGATAAGGCTAACAAAAGCCTTTTGCAACTGTATGAGAGCAGAGCTGACTCCTGGTCACTCTCCATTCTCCCTTACCGCTTTGTTAAAGTCTTTCCTTGCTGCTGGACTGGCCACCTCTCCTTTCTTTCAGACCCTCACCCCACTTGTATCCAGAAACTCTCTTACTGGATAAGCAAAAGCCAGAAAGACAAGACTAAGCATCTTTGTTTAGGGAACAAAGTAGAACTCTGGCAGCCAACAGTACAGCACTTGATAGGAAAAGAGAGAATGACTTCAAAGTTTATTGATGTGACATGAGTCTTCAGAAATTGATATTTTTAAATGAGGGGGCTTTGGCTCATCTGTTTTCAGCTACTCCATTGGATTTTGCAGGTGGAAGGTCGCTTCTGTATCCTACAGTCGTTTTCCTTTTGGTAAAGATCTTGCATTACAGCAGTTTTATTCCTCTAGAATTCCATTTAGGGTTCATAAATACAAGTTCTTAAAAAAACAGAAATGCTTGACATACGGATTTATTATATTTTATCACACTTTCTCTGTAGCCTGGAAGTGACTGATTTATTGCATATTGCCTTGGAAAATCCAGTCAAATATGTTGAGGACAATATGGAACAAAAGGTACGTCTTCTAATGTAGATGTGTCGTAAATGAGGGACAACAGCTTTTTGTAGGAAGATCTTTTTGAGCTGAATGTAAAAGATAAGTAAAACATGAAAAGTGCTTTGTCACTGACAGGCACCTCACCAGCATTCAGCCGCTGACCCCTGGTTACAGTGTGCACTGCATGAGCAGGATGGGAATGTTCGCACCACGGAAGCTGGCAAACACTACGGATAGGTTTGGGATTTATCTCTCAAGAGCTGGTTATTAGATACTCACCAGCCTATCACCGCCGACATGGAAGCCAGTTTATGACTGGATGTAATCCATTTGGACTCTCTTCACTTAAACCTTGCTTTTGGTCCCTTCACATACGCGCCACCTATATTTTCACCATTTCTTTTCTAACACTGTACATTAGTGTTGCAGTAACAATATCTGTACTACATAGGAAACAGACAGACTCATTTGTTCAACTAACATGCTTCATCAAGTGGATCAGACCCTCCGAAAAGTTGTGTCTCAGACAATGAAGGAAGCAAAAGGTACGTTGTATCAGTTCGTGCTATTTAGCTGGTGTGATAGTGACTTTTGTAGCCACCACTGTCCCCCTGACACTCAGGAAGTTTGTTTTCAATCATAAAAGTTTATATCATGTTTCCAATGTAAATATGCAATTTAGTTAAATAGAAAAATGCCACCTGTGAAACTTAAGTATCCATCTACCTAATAAATTTTTACTGAGTTTTACTCTGTACTGGTCTTACCCTAGATGCTAGGGAATCAGCAGGGAGCAGAATGTTCTAGTGAGAAAGACAAGAAATAGTTGGATGAATATATGGCAGTACTCTGAAGAAACATAAAGCAGGGTGAGGATTTGTGTTTAAAGGGTAATCAGGAAGGCTTCTCAGAGATGGCATTTAAGCAAAGATGTGAATAAAGGGAAGGCCCAAACTGTGCAGTTCTCTGGAGGATCATTCCAGGCAGTAGACACAAAGGCCCAGAAGTAGAGTGGTTTGGAATGTTCTAGAACAAAGAAGAGGCCATTGAGCATGGGGGGAAGGAAAGCGGCAAGGCAGTCCAGCCAGGTTTAAGATCAGCATGGAGTTTGAACAAGGTCAATGTATTCTAAGTCAGATTTCATAATAATAGATGGAATGTGTGGTAAGTATAGTTTTAGAAAATAATTCCTGTCAGTTGGTTTTTGTTGTTGTTTTTTTGTTTGTTTGTTTGTTTTGTTTTTTTATATTTTTTGGCCAGGGCTGGGTTTAAACCTGCCACCCACCTCCAGCATATGGGGCCGGGCGCCCTACTCCTTTAAGCCACAGGTGCCGCCCCCTTTCAGTTTTAAATATTGACTTACTGCTATATTCAAAATTTGATTTTAAAAAAACCAGCTAAGATTTGTTGAGTGCCTTTTATGTGTTAAGTGCATTACATATATTATTTCTAACCTTTACAATCCTGAGAGGTATAGTTTTACAAATGGAGAAATAGAGAAGCGTAAAGGAGATCAAGTAATTTGCCAAAGGCTCCTGAACACGGGGTGTTCCAGCCTGTGCTTTCCATTATCCTCCCATGTACCACCAGCATGTTTATTACCTTCACAGAAGCTCAGAACATTCAAAAGGAAACAAACTAACCCTATTGTGGTTTTTATCCTTTTTAAATTTCTGCCCTTCCTGAAAATACCATTTCCAAATTTTTTTTAGGCCATGACCCCAAATGAGATTTTATATTGTAACCCAGTACCTGAACTTGCACGTGTGGAAGCAAGTTTCACACAACACCCTCACATATTTAATGAACTCTGTGTGCTATAGGATGTCATCGTAGACAAACAGTGGTTGCCACAACAATGGATCACAAAACAAACTTTGAAAAACTGAGGACTGCAACAGAAATGGCAGCATGATTAGAATGCAGACAAAAGTAGTTCCAGGGGTTCTTGCTCAGCCATTTGCTTGTCTTTTGTCTGTCAGTGAAGGGGATGGGGCAGATAGGGTTATGTTCCCAAATCACTCTTCACTCATTTCCCACCCATTAAAAAAAATACAGTGTGTGTGTGTGTGTGTGTGTGTGTGTGTGTGTGTAGGAAGGTAATTCTAGTTTCTATATCTGTACATAAATAAAAATTGAGCTTCACTACCCTAAACGAAGTAAAAAGATAACTCACAAATGGGAGAAAATATTTGAAAATATGAGATGCAAACATGCATCTCATAAGGGACTTGTTTCCAAAATAGACAAAGAACTCTTACCCCTCAATAGTAAACACAAATAACCCAATTTTTAAAATGGGCAAGAGATCTGAATAGACATTTTCCCAAGGAAGATATAAAATGAACAACAACCACTTGAAAACATACTCAACATCATTTGTCATCAAGAAAATACAGGCCTGGTCTGGTGGCTCACGCCTGTATTCCTAGCACTCTGGGAGACCGAGGAGGGCGGATAGCCTGAGGCCACAGGTTCAAGACCAACGTGAGCCAGAGCAAAAGCTCAGTCTCTAAAAGTAGCTGGGTGATGTAGTGGGTGCCTGTAGTCCCAGCTACTTAGGAGGCTAAGGCAAGAGAATAGCTTAAGCCCAAGAACTTGAGGTTGCTGTGAGCTGTGACACCAAGGCACTCTATTGAGAGTGACAAAGTAAGACTCTGTCTCAATAAAAAAAAAAATAACAAATCAAAACCATAATGAGATACCACTTCATACCCACTAGGATGCCTGCAATTAAAAAATCCAAGTGCTGGGGCCTTGGCCTTGGGCAGTGGCTCACACCTATAGTCCTAGCACTCTGGGAGGCCAAACTGGGAGGATCCTTTGAGCTCAAGAGTTTAAGACCAGCCCAATCTAGAGGGAGACCCCTGTCTCTACTAAAAACATAAAAATTGGCTCGGCACCTATAGCTCAACCGGCTAAGGCGCCAGCCACGTACACCTAAGGTGGCAGGTTCGAATCCCCAGCCCGGACCTGCCAAACAACAATGACGGCTGCAACCAAAAAATAGCCAGGCGTTGTGGCGGGCGCCTGTGGTCCCAGCTACTTGGGAGGCAGAGGCAGGAGACTCGCTTGAGCCCAGGAGTTGGAGGTTGCTGTGAGCTGTAATGCCATAGCACTCTACCCAGGGGGACAGCTTGAGGCTCTGTCTCAAAAAAAAAAAAAAAAAAAACATAAAAATTAGCTGGGGGTTATGACAGGCCCCTATAGTCCCAGTTACTCAGGAGGCTGAGAGACAAGAGGATCACTTGAGCCCAGGAGGTTGAGGTTGCTGTGATCTATGATGATGCCATGGCACTGTACCCTGGGCACAGAGTAAGACTGTCTCAAAATTTTAAAAAAGTCCAAGTGTTTGAGAATGTGGAGAAATGGGAACCTTCACATTTCTGGTGAGAACATAAAATGGTACAGCTGCTCCGGAAAACATGCAGTTTCTCAAATATAGTTACCATGTGACCCATTCCATTCCTAGGTATATGCCCAAGAGAGATGAAAACATGCTTACACAAAAACCTGCACTCAGAAGTTTATAGCAGCATTATTCACAGTAGCCAAAAGATGGAAACAAGCCAGATGTCCATCAGCTGACAAATGGATCAACAAAATTTGGTGTGGCCATACAATGGAATATCACCACTCAGCCATGAAAAGGGATGAATTACTGATAGATGCTATGGAACATAGAATAACCTTGAAGACATGGTGCAAAGTGAAGGAAGTCAGTTACAAAAGTCATATGAAATGTCCACAGAAATCTTGAGACAGGAAGATTGGCGGTGGAGAGAGGGATAGAGTGGGTAGAAAGATGAGAGCTCTAGGATATGGGTTTGCTTTTGAGATGATGGAATTAACTGTAGTGATGGTTGCAAATATCTGTGAATATCCTAAAAACCATCATCTTGTACAGTTTAAAGGGGTGAGTTATATGGAATGTAAACTATATTTCAGTAAAGCTTTCAAAAATTAAAATTCAGGCCCGGCATGATGGTTCACAACTGTAATCCTAGCACTCTTGGAGGCCAAGGCAGATAGACTGCTTGAGCTCAGGAGTTGGAGACCAGCCTGAGCAAGAGTGAGACCCCATCTCTACTAAAAAGTAGAAAAAATTAGCTGGGTGTTGTGGTGGGCACCTATAGTCCCAGCCAGAGAATCACTTGAGCCCCGGAATTTGAGATTACTGTGAGCTGTGATGCCACAGCAATCTAGCAAGACTTTTGTCTCAGAAAGAATGAATGAATGAATGAAAATCTGTATCTCAGTAACACTACCCACATGTGGCTCCTGACTTGAATTTAGCAGCTATAGAACCATTACAGAATGATATATTAGACTCCTGCCTAGAATGTTATTTATCAGTTTCAAAACTAAATTGTGTACCACTGAGGTTGATCATGGGGGGGAACAACCCTAAATCATCATTTTTCTATTTCTGCTTTTTTTGCCTTTCTACTTATTAGTTCAATAAGATAGTAAGTTAGCTCTCATGGGCCTTCTTAACAAAAATCCCTTCCAAGTAGCTGAGAATACAGGCGCCTACCACAATGCCTGGCTATTAAAAAGAAAAAAAAAAAATCCCTTTCAAGTTTTTTTCTGCTCATACTTTTCATAGCAACTTTTTTTTTTTTTTTGAGACAATCTCACTCTGTGCCCCGGGTAGAGTGCCATGACGTCATAGCTTACAACCTCAAACTCTTGGGCTCAAGCAATCCTCTTGCCACAGCCTTTCCAGTAGTTGCAACTATAGGCACTTGCCATGACGCCTGGCTAGTTTTTCTATTTTTAGTAGAGGTCAGGTCTAGCTCTTGCTCAGGCTGGTCTCCAACTTCTGAGCCAGGCGATTAACCCACCTCATCCTCTCAGTGCTAGGATTACATGCCTGAGCCACTGCACCTAGCCCATGGCAAGTTCCTTAAATTCTTTTGTTTCAGATGACTTTTGTATATCACAAAAGTGTAACACAAAATTCTTTTGTTTATGTTACACTAACTCGATTGTGATTAATTACAGCATCTGACTAGTTTGTCACAGGGGTGTCCAACCTTTTTTTTTTTTCTTTCATTGGAAGAATAAGAGTTGTCTTGGGCCACGAATTAAGTACACAAACATTAATGAAAGCTGATTAGCAACAAAAGGTCCCTCCATACTCTTAATGATATCCAACATCACAGATAAGCAAAAAAAGAAAAAAGCTTACAAAATCAGTATGCAGCCTGCAGACCACAGGATGGCCACCCCTAGTAAAGTATTATCAAGTCAATTTTCTGACATCATTAGCCCAGATTGCTTTACTTTACACAAATAATCTGAGAATATTTTTTTATTTTAGATGAACAAGTGCCTCCTTACAACTTGAAGTTTCTAGCAGAAGAACTTAATAAGCTCAAAACAGAGTTTCTGGAAGACCTAAGACAAGGAAACAAAAAATATCTGTGCTTTCAACAAATTATTGACATAGCAGATGTCATTTCTTTTTTTAATTATGAGAAAGATAAGATTGTACTGAAGTATTTTTCAAAGCAGCATTAAAATTTCTGAATTTCCAAATACCTGATTTTGGTAACCTTCTGCAAACAAGTTAACAAATTGTTTTTAATAAATGGCTAAAATAATTTTGTATTATTGGCCACTATTGTACATTGCCAAGACCATTCTTTTTCAAAGAAAAAGATCAGTTCATTCTGAAAGGTTCATTTGTCATAAAAGAAGTTACTTGTCATTTAATTAAGCACAGAAGCAGCCTTCTTCACTTATGTGCCAGAAAGCTTACGGTAGACAAGGCTTAGGGGACAAAAGTCAAGTTAAATGGATCTTGAATAAAGAGAAGAAACTAGAAGGGAGACAGGTAGTGGATGTATGAGCCTGTTTTTTTTTTTTGTTTAACTCGTGCAGATCTCAGGAAAGGCATTCTAGAAATTCAAACCACTACAGCCACAAAATCTACTTCTTTTATTAATGTAATATTTTACATAGCAGAATACTACTAAAAAATTAATTTGATCCTAGTTTTGAAAAAAGAAAAATCAAGGTCATTAGAAAGTGTTAATATTTTATTCATATATTACAAAAGCAAAGCTTCATCACAGTATGAACTACATCCTAGATATAGGTATTTAAGCATTAAACCGCTTTCTGGAATCTCTAAACAATATGGTGTATTTTATAACCATAATGCAAGTTTTATGTTTTGCATACAAAATATGTTCTTTTACATCAAAGTACATATTAACAAAAACAAGTTCTAGAAAGCATATACCCTCTAAGACTAATGAAAAAGTCTTTAGCAGGGAATCTTTTAGTAAGACATTCATTTAATATTTTTGTAGAACTTAAGTTTTATTTCTGAGTTTTCTTAGTATTCCCTTTGTCAAACAATTTAGCAGAAGAATGGCAAACACTTATTTCTCAAATGAAATAGCACTGGCAACACCCAATGTAACTTCTTCAAAGTAAAAGTCTAGCCTTTACTTGAATTTCAAGTTGTAGCTACATACGACATTAGTAAAATCTGAAATAAAATTATTCCCTGTTAATCTTTTCACAGTTTCTTAAAAAAATATTAGTGGAGATAAATTATCTACCAACTTTAAAAATCTAAATTTATGTTCACTGAACAAAAATAAATTTAGTTTCAGAACATTGCCTGTTAATGGCAAAGTACTATAAATAGTGCATGTTAAACTTTTCCTAACAACTTATTTCTATAAAATATTTGATTAAAAATAAAATGAGAAACATATTCAATACACAAGGGAAGATATGAACATCTTTCCATGTACAGAATTTAACTCACAGGAAATTTAAATAAAATCCTAAATCTTTTAAAAAATACAATACCAAAAAACTTTCTAAGGTAGATTTGCCTTGAAAATTTTAAGTGCATTTAGAATAAATGTAGCTTTTAAGCATCAACACCTTTGGAATACCAACTGTGCTCTTTTGAGTCATAGGAAAATTAGGATTTTACATTCTAGTTTGTAATTATGGAAAAAAATCTTTTCCATGTTTAAATCAAAGTGTACCTTCAAAATACCGATCTTTAGTTGTTAGAAAAAAATGTATTTGGCCCAGAATATGGAGTAATAAGCTGGTTTTAACAAGAGAATTCACTCCTTTAATGAAATTTTTCATTTTCTATTTTGGGGTATTGCTTTTACCTGGAAAACATAAGGAAAAATAACTGCAAAAGCTTCCAAACAACAACCTGTTTCTTACTGGCAATTGATAAATACTACAGCAAAGTTATACATTCAGAAATTGCTGCAGCAAAACTGAACTGAGTGGTGAGTGATTTAAGCAACAGAGTGAAACAGAACTGTAGAATTTTAGATTCACAAGATTTAACAATGAAGAAAGTTCCAGTATGAAGAAACCGTCCTTGATGCTGTTTTTTAAACAATGCAGTTGAGATTAGCTTAGATCAGATACTAAAGAACTCAGTGGTTTTCCAGCATTTGGGGGAGGGCAGAGGATCCATTAACTTGGCACTTGGGGTTTTTATGGACATATACCATCGATATTTCCCTTTTATTTACTAGTCCGTTGGGGCTAATAGATGCTTAACAGGACATTCTCTTTCTGAAGCCAGGTAAGAGCATACTGAAGATGATGTGAACCAAATTAAAAATTTTTGCAAAGTACACAGAAACCAACAGTTAGTAACAATGTATTTTATTGTTTAACCAAGCTGTCTTCAGAGTAAACTAGTTATTACATAATATAAAAACACTAGCCTCCTATTCAAAATGAATTACTCTAGATTTAGCAAGTCTTTTATAAACAAATATGTTTAAATGCATTTTATATCCATTGTCACACCTTTTTATCCTTTCTTACTAAGGCAATAATTCAGTTTCCATATAGTTTTATCACTATACATGAAGACTACTGAAATTGCAAAGAAGAATGTTTGAATTCACAGGAAAAATTTTAAATGGCCAATTCTGAAAGGAGACCAGAATCCACTGTAAATAAATGTTCTCATTTTTGTAAATATTTCTTCACCATTGTTTCTATACCCACCATTTCTTGGCAATTATGAGCAGTAAATAAATAGAAGACAGAAAAAAGAAATCCTCAGAAAAAAATTTTTGGAAGGACTGCATTTTAATAATAAGATGAATTATTTCCACTATACCTCTTTGGTCTTCAAAGGAATAGGAAGAATAAAATATTCTCACTATTGTTATCAATGTCGTCTGACACTAATAACTTAAGAATGAAAGATTTAAAATGTTTAAGCTGAAAGGAAAAAAAGGCATCTAACACTCTAGTGTATTTACCTGTGGTTTTTGAAAGTAATCCGGAAATAAAGACTATCAATGGAAAGTGGACATGTGTTTAAACTAGAAATTAAATAAATGGGTATTTTAAACATTAAACACACTTTTCAATTTAAAGTCTTAAGTTTTATTTTAGAACTTTCACTTCATATTTTTGTAAGAATTAACTATTTTACATTTCCCCTTGTGGAAAAAAAAATTATTAACTGAAATAGCTATTGTCAGTTGAAACGAAATTACTAATTCAACGTCAGATATGTAAACTAAACAGTATTTCAGGTAAGACGAATTTTTAAGGCAATTCTCTACTAAACACTGAAATAAGTTGTAAGAGAAAATAATTCATTCTACCATTTTGAAATATGGCAGAAATTACATCTAGCTCGATGTATATACTGAAATATTAAGAGTATAGATAAGCCTTAAAGTTTTATCGACCATAAATGTGAGAAATTTAAATGAACACCTGGAAGATTATGATTGCACTCTAATGCTCAAATGTCTAAATGAAAGGAAAGGGATACACATGTCTAAAATTTTAATACATAAATGACCAGATTTTTATGAAAAAAATGGGAAAATTGTTTCCACTGTCAAATTTTTATGTTCTATAAATATGATCTACTACATCAGGGGATGCAGGATTTTGGTTTTCAGGTGTACAAACCTTAAATTAGAGATGGGGAAAAAAAAATCAAACCACAAAATACAAAAAGGCAAAATCAGGTAAAACATCATGTGATTGTTTTCAATCAATGTTGGTTATGTTGCCCTCTTGCAAAATGACAGGCAAAATCATACTTGTTTTTACATTTGCATCCACATATATTACACTGAAAAGGATTTTCATACCCATGACACCCCATATGAATAGTGTACAGGATATTGTCTGCAAAGTACATATCACAGTGTTGGCAGTGGTGCAGAAGCTGAGGGTCCTGGACCGGCAGGGCGGGGGCTGGAGTGCTTGGCTGGCTATTTCCTATACTAGGAGTGCTCGTGTGGGCACTTGGCTCGCTGCTCGGACCTGCCACTGGACTATAGTTCCTTTGACTATGTGATGGCCGAGGTTCGGGGCTTGTGGGAGATGAGGTCTGGGGAATACTTGCTGACACAGCTGAAACTACTGCTTGGGCAGAAGGCTGCTGAATCATGAAAGGCTTTTCATCAGGGCAGGGAACTACATCAGGGGATGCAGGGTTTTGGTTTTCAGGAGGCAAACTGGACAACTGTCCTGCTAGAGTCGAGAGCTGATTCAAAGGGTTGTCAACCATGAGTTCTTGGGGGTCCCTTGGAAGGCCACCAGTTGGTGTGGTTTTCGCCATACTTTCATAGGAGTCAGTCTGGATATTTGGGATCTCATGGGTAAAATCATTAAGGTAGTCTGGTTTCTGAACCACCATGGAAGGTGGACTTAGATTGATTAGTGCTCTTCTGCTATAGCCCAGATTGCTTGTTTTCTTCTGTAAAACCCCCCACATTTTCTTGCTGCTTAAGGAAGACCTAGTGCCTTTAATTGGTACCATTTTATGCTTGCGCCTTCGATGATGGGACAGGTTACTTCGATCACTGCAGCGGAAGGAACATAATTCACATTTGTATGGTTTTTCTCCAGTATGAGAACGCATATGTGCTTCCAGATGACGTTCGTAAGCAGATGCAAATGGACATAGGTGACATCTATGAGGTTTCTCACCTGTTTCAAAAGAAAAATGGGGAGAAACTATAAAAGCAGTTCATGTATGGAAAGTTTCATGTTGGTCTAGTCTTTGGATTTTAAGAAACTGAACAACAGCCAGGCGTTGTGGTGGGCACTTGTACTCCCAGCTACTTGGGAGGCTGAGGCAAGAGAATCGCCTAAGCCCAAGAACTAGAGATTGCTGTGAGCTGTGATGCCACAGCACTCTACGGAGGGTGACAAAATGACACTCAGTCTCTAAAAAAAAAAACCCACAAACTGGAGTAAAGCTTAACTCATCAGCAACAATTTGAGATACGCATTTATATTCTACTAAGCAATATAGTATAAAAAATTGTTAACTATCAGGCGGCGCCTGTCGCTCAAAAAGGTAGGGTGCCAGCCCCATACGCTGGAGGTGGTGGGTTCAAACCCAGCCCTGGCCAAAAAAAAAAAAAATTGTTAAGCATTCATCTGGCATGGGGAAAGAAGAAATAGCACAACTGATGACAATATCCTAGTAATAGTTACTACATAATGATTTTATGAAAAATATCTCTCATAAAAGTGTTATATGTTCATGTACATATCTATACACAGACATTTATATACACACATATATATACTCTTTTCTCAAGGGGAAAAAATATATACAAAAAAGCTTTGTAAAAGTCCTTATACGAGACAGAAAGCTCAAATTCGAAATGAGCTTCCTAGTCCAAGTATAAATTATACAAAGTTTTCCTTCAAAATCACCAAAGCTGCTCCATCTTCCTACTCTCCAGATGCCAGAAGGAACAATTCTAGTTAATGATGTTAACTGACAACTGCCCAAATACATAAAATATTTGAAATCTGAGATGTGGAGTCATTCATCTAACAAGTATGTGCCAAATGCCCTAGTAGGCACTCGGGGTACAAAGATGGTCTCATCATAATCCCTGTCCTCAAATCGCTTTTGGGTCACCACAGTGATACAATGAAAGAGCACAGGAAGCCATGGAAGACACAGGAAGGACACCTGACCTGGTCTGGGGCAGAGGCAGGGTGTAATTAATAAGGCATCTCAGAAGAAGGGATAGCTATGGGGAGACCTAGGATTAGCCATAGAATCTGCAAATCGTATAGAAAACTTTGCCCCATTTTTGCAACTGGAATGTACTAGTTAGGATGAAGACATTTTAGCATCTATAACTGCTTTCAGCATTAACCTCCCCAACCAAAAGAACAGACAGATGGACAGATTATTTGACTAAGAAGAAGACGCTCCACAAGGGGTTTCAATTCTCACCTGTTTGCATGTTGTTACGATGTTGCTTGGTAAAAATGGAATAATTTCTCCATTTATTCAAACTTTACATCAACCTTCACTGTTGAACTATAAGAACTATTTATATAACAGATCCATTTGGCCCCCTTGGCCCCTAACTCTTGCCCCCAAAGAAATGCCTTCTCCAGCCTTCTTCCATTACCTGTGTGGATTCTAATATGTTCAATAAGCCGGGCTGTTCCTTTGCTGGCATAGTTGCAGTACCGACACTTGAGTTTCCCATCAAATGTCCTTTCAAACCCGTCTACTAACATTCCTGAGTTTTCATCCAGAGAAACTTCAACAGATGGATGATCCAGTCCATTTTGATCACCATCTGTTCCAGCTATAAACAAAGTACAGCAAAAGAAATTATGCATCTCAGAATCAACTCAATTTAGCACTTTACTCTTAAGTGGTTGAAAATCTTTCATAAATTGACAGTTCACTTCCCACAAAAGTTAAATTCATTTTATAACAGACTTTCTGAACTGAGGCTAATTTTATACAAAAGCAATAGTACGTTCTGTATTATATTCTTAGAAAGTTTTATAAAGGGATCTCCAGTTATGTACACATAAATTCTATCAGTCTTCAAAGAGACAAGGAAGGAAAACAATTCACTGAAGACTGATGGCACAGTTACACACAGGTGTCTAACACCCTCACTGTTCCTACAGATACAACTCGTGGTCATAATCATCACCAAAACCCTAACTCTGTTTACTTTAATCTAAAGCAATTAATAAGTTTTCCACCATCCCACTCAGTTTAGACATATGTTCTAGAGTCTGGACTGCACTTAAGATCTTAGAATTCTTATTAGGCCACATAAAGAAAAGTATCATCTCTGATATTTCTGAATGTTAGGACTGTAAGAATTTCAGAACTAAAAGATGCTTGTTTGGCAGTTTTTAATCTAACTACTACTTTGTGCAAAAAACCTAAAGGGACAGGTGTTACTCATAATCAGGAAAAGCAGCAAATGGCAGGGATTACAACCCTGGTCTCTTAAATCTAGTCTGGGAATCCGTGCACTAGCATTAGGAGGGAAATTTTTATTCCTCCAACTTCATGGGGAAAGTTCTTATACTCTACCCTGGGGAGTAGCAGTGCTGACATGTGTAACTCAAGGCCTCTGCTCCTCTCTTTCCTCCCCCTCCTCCACCAGGAGAAGACAAGTGATTTTGCTGTGGGACAAGGCTGATACCTAAAGGGCCATAGCACTGGAAGGATGAGGCTCAGTTTCTCCATTTTCTATCACTGATTTCCTAAGCCAGTGACTCTCAAATTTTATTTTATTTATTTAAAACAGAGTTTCACTTTGTCACCCGCAATAGAGTGCTGTGGTGTCACAGCTCACAGCAACCTCAAACTCTTGCACTTAAGCAATTCTCTTGCCTCAGCCTCCTAAGTAGTTAGAACTATAGGTACCTGCCACAATGCCCAGCTATTTTTAGAGATGAGGTCTTGTTCCGCCTCAGGTTGATATCAAATTCGTGAGCTCAGGCAATCCTTGGCCTTCCAGAGTGCTAAGATTACAGGATAAGCCACCATTCCCGGCCCTGACTCTCAGATTTTTGTATCTATATGAATTACTTGGGGATCTTACTAAAACACAGGTTATAACTGACTAGGTCTCAGGTGGGGTCTGGTATTTTGCATTTCAAAGAAGCTCCCAAGGGATGCCTGGTCCCTGCTGCCAGTCCCTAGCTAGACTGGGTCAGGGGTCAGCAAACTTTCTGTTTAGGTTTTGTGGGTCACTATCACAACTACTAGACTCCACTGTTTTAGCACAAAAGTACCTATAGAAAATATATAGGCTGCATGTGATGGCTCACATCTGTAATCCTAGTACACTGGGAGGGTTAAGTGGAAGGATCACTTGAGGTCAGGAGTTCAAGACCAGCCTGAGCAAAAGGGAAACTCCATCTTTACAAAAAACAGAAAAAATTGGTTGGGCATGGTGACAGGCACCTGTAATCCCAGCTACTCCAGAAGATGAGACAGGACGATTGTCTGAACCTAGGAGTGTGAGGCTGCAAGGTAGCAGTGAGCTGTGATCATATCGCTGCACTCTAACCTGGGCAACAAAGCAAGACTACACCTAAAACTAGAAAGCAAAGGAACCAATGAGCATGTCGGCACGTCTATACACTGAAGTCTGAACTGCACAGAACTTTCATGTGTCATGATGTAATTCTCTTTTTGAAACCATTTTTAAATGTAAAATTTTTTTTTTTTTTTTTTTTTTTTTGCAGTTTTTGGCTGGGGTTGGGTTTGAACCCACCACCTCTGGCATATGGGGCCAGCGCCTTACTCCTTTGAACCACAGGTACTGCCCAAATGTAAAAATTGTGAGCTTACAGGCCACATAAACACTGCAGTAGTTTAGATGGGACCCACAGGCTAGTTTGCTGACCCTTCAGCTAGGCTAGGAATAAATTCTAGTTTTTGTGTTGTAAGCAAACTAGACAAAATATACCTCTAGCAGGCTCAAGTAGGTCACTGCTTTCTCTATTCTAGTTGTCTTCTTGTTTTGTTTTCCTTTTTTTTTTTTTCTTTGAGACAAGAGTCTCTGTCTGACACCTGGCAAGAGTGCCATGGTATCATAGCTCACAGCAACCTCCAACTCCTGGGCTCAAGTGATCCTATTGTCTCAGCCTCCTGAGTAGCTGAGACTACAAGCACTCACCACAAGGTCTGGCTAGTTTTTAGAGATGGGGTCTTGCTCTTGCTTAGGCTGGTCTCAAACTCCAAATCTCCAGCAATCCACCCGTCGTGACCTACTAGGTGCTATGATTACAGTTGTGAGCCACGGCACCCAGCCCTAGTTTGTTTTCTTCGATGGGCAAATATGGTTAGCCCTGTCTTCATTTTAACAGGGAAGAAACCACAACCCCTACTTTGGTCTCATGCCTAATCCAGATTTCCTGGTGGCCAAACTGTCTCTATGGAGAAGCTAATGTTTTGATCCCCTTTAAGTGTCACATGCCTATTGTTAGCTCATAGAACCTATAGGACCCAGGAAGGCTATTTACAGTCTATAACCTTCCAATAAGACCACGGTGCTTGTCTACACCACATTAAGCACTATCCCTTAGCAGAAGTCTGATTATCTTTAAAGAAGGAAAATAATGCCCCATTATCTTTCTAGGAAAAAAACCAGAATGATTCACTCTAGTCAGCAGTGTTTTCATAATATGGGTAACTACACATAAGCATTAATATATTTATAAAAACTGGATAATTTAATAGTATTAAAATGAGTCTACCTCCCTGAAGAGCCTCTGCTTCTTTGTCCCCACTAACTGATCCAGAAATCATGTTCACATGATGGGTCTGCTGAGTCAGGTATTCCTGAAAATCTTTCACGAAGTCCAAAGGCTCTGGTTTCTTTTCACCCATCTTTGCTTTTTTAAAGTTTACAGTTCGTTATACCTAGAGGAAAAAAAAACTGGAACAATTTTAAACTATTTGGGGAGATCCAAAACATAGTAAATATTACAAGAGACAAAAACATTTTGTGTAAGACACTGTAAAAGAACAGAAAACACAGTGTCTGCCTGTAAATACTATATAATCTTTCTGGTGAACTAGAGAAGACATACATAAAATGGGGGGGGGGATCAGTATATTTAATTTAAACTGAGATTCAAACTTAATCATTAGAGGATAGAAACTACAAAGACAGAAAAAAAGAGAAAAGAAGTTCAAATAAAAGAAATGGGCACATGAGCAGAGAGAGTCAAGAAAGAACCAGCTGCTCAATCAGGGCTACCTGAGAAGAGTTTTCTAGATGATGGACAAGTTGCATATCTATGCTGTCCAATACAGCTGCGACAAGCCACAGGTAGCCACTGAGCACTCGAAATATGCCTAATACAAATAACCTGAGTATTTTAGAAACAGGCATCTGTAGTCATCAGAGGATCTTAATTAGAGCATAGTGTTCACATGCAGGAGTCGTCTCAAAATATGTGGTCTAGAACAGTGGGTGGGAAAATTTAGTGAAGGGCTAGATAATATTTTAGGCCTTGTAGGCCATCCCATTCCTGCTGCAATTACTTAGCTCTGTCACTATAACTACAGGCAGCCATAGACAATATGTAAACAAATGGGTGGGGCTGTATTTCAGTAAACCTTTACAAGAACAGACTAAAGCTCCTCTGGTAGATGTGCATGGCCCATGCACGGCCCTGTCACAGCTGCCCGCTCTGTGAACGCTGTCCCTTCCCTTGGTTCCTAGGATCCCTTACTGCCCATTACCTACCGTCAGGGGCCATGGGTGGGCCCAGAGGGGAGGGTGTAGTGGCCTTGGAGGCCCACTGGCCTCTGTGTACCCTAGCCATACTACTTATGTAATGCACATCCTTATTTCTCCTTTAAAAACGTGGGCAAAAAAAGTATACATTATACACAGCAAAATACAGTATAAGGAAGTGCAACAAAATATAAGAGAAAATTGAAACCCAATACAAAGAAACCATAAAAACAACAAATGATGAAAAATTGACTGAAGAAAACAGAATATTTTTAAAAAATCAAACAGAACTTTCTGGAAATAAAAAATTCATTCAAGGAAATAAAAAAAAAAACAGTGATACAAGCTGTATCAAGCAG
The DNA here is from genome assembly GCF_000181295.1 of Otolemur garnettii. NCBI lineage: Eukaryota > Metazoa > Chordata > Mammalia > Primates > Galagidae > Otolemur > Otolemur garnettii. Next base: position 9,401,306 of record NW_003852470.1, on the reverse strand, counting down.
AAGAATCTCAGAGCTTGAAGACAACACCTTTGAATTAACCATGCCAGTCAAAGACAAAGGACAGAAAAATAAGAGGAACAAAGCCTCCAGGAAATACAGCATAACGTAAGAATCACAGGCATTCTTGATAAGGGTGAAAAAAATATACAATAAGTGTTGGAAAACCTATGTGAGGGAATAAGGAAGGAAAAATTCCCTGGTCTAGCAAGAAATTTAGATATCCAGGTACACGTACAAGAAGCTCAGAAGACTCCTGGGAGATTCATCACAATGAGACAATCACCATTAACACACAGTCATCAAACTGGCCAGAGTTAACACAAAGGAGGAACTCCTATGAGCTGTAAGACAAAAATATTAGCTAACTTATAAAGGAAAACCCATCAGACTAACTGCAGACTTCTCAACTGAGACTTTCAATCCAGAAGAGATCATTTGAGAAGACTAAGAATCTTCTCAAACAGAATAATGGTCAACCTAGAATCTTGTATCCTGTAAGACTAAGTTTCTTATGTGAGGGAGAAATAAAGATTTTCTCAGACAAGCAAACACTAATGGAATTTGCCAAGATCAGACCTGCCCTGCAGGAAGTACTCAGATCTGCACTATACACAGATGAACATAGTGTAAAATCACCCAAAAGCTAAAGCTCAGAGCACAGATACATGTACCATAATGTCTCAAGAAGTAAAAGCAGTAAGGTTCTACTCAACAGGATAAACAGAAATCCATCCACTTACCAATTCTTTCAGTAAATGTGAATGGCTTCAATTCCCCATTCAAGAGACACAGTCAGGCTGAGTAGATAAAAAGAATACAAATTAAGTATCTGAAGATTTCAAGGAACATACCTAACCCACAAGGACTAATTCAGACTCAATGTGAAGGGACTATTGTGAAAACAATATCCCATGCAAATGCAAACCAAAAGAAAGTTGGTGTGTTGGCTAGGCACCTATAACTCAGCAGCTAGGGATGCAGCCACATACACGGGAGCTGGTGGATTCAAAACCAGCTGGGGCCTGCCAAACAACAATGACAACTACAATCAAAAAATAGCAGGGCATTGTGGTGGGTGCCTGTAGTCCCAGCTACTTGAGAGGCTGAGGCAAGAAAATGGCTTAAGCCCAAGAGTTGGAGGTTGCTGTGAGCTGTGATGCCACAGCACTCCACCAAGGGCGACACAATGAGACTGTCTAAAAAAAAAAAAGAAAGAAAGCTGGTGTAGCCATTCTCTTATCAGATAACACAGACTTCAAATCAACAGTAGTTAATAAAGACAAAGATGGTCATCGTATACATAATGGTAAAGGGAGCAATTCAGTAAGACATAACAATCCTAAATATTTATGGGTCTAACACTGATGTGCCGAGATTCACAAGGAAAACCCTACTAGATATAAACAAAATGATAAACAGTAGCACTGTACTAGCCTGGATGTCAACACCCCACTGAGGGGCCCTCCAAGCAGAAAATAAACACTGGGCTTAAGTGGAGCTCTGGACCAAATGGGCCTAACAGACATTTACAGAACATTCAGCCCCAAAATACTGAATATATGTAGTTCTTCTCATCAGCACATGGAACATTTTCTGTATTTTCTCAGACCAGAGTAGAATAAAATTAGAAAGCAATTTCAAGAGAAATAACTCTACACAAAGTCTTGGCAATTAAACAACATGCTGCTCAATGATTACTGGGTTAAGGAGGAAATTAAGATGGAAATCAAATGATTCCTTCAAGTAAAAGACAAAGGGGACACACAAGTTATCAAAATCTGTGGGATTAGGCAAGAGAATGACTTAAGCCCAAGAGTTTGAGGTTGCTGTGAACTGTGATGCCAGTACTCTACAAGGGTGACATAGTGAGACTCTGTCTCAAAAAAAAAAAAAGACAGAAAGATCACAAACTACCAATTTAACGAATCATCTCCAGGAATTAGAAAAAAGCAATCCAATCCCAAACCTACCAGAAGAAAGAAAGAACTAAAGTTAGAGCATAACTAAATAAAACTGATAACAAAAAAGTCACACAAAGATTAATGAAACAAAAAGATGGTTCTTTGGAAAGAATAAAAGAAATTAACAGACCTTTCACTAGATTACCCAGAAAGAAAAAAGGACCCTAATAAACTTAATTGGAAATGGATAAGGAGATACTGTAACTGATACCACAGAAATCCAAAATATAATCTCTAAAAAAATCTCCATGTACATAAACTTGAAAACATTAAGGACATGGACAAATTTTTGGAAACACACACCTCCTAAGCTCTTTCAGGAGCTCCTGACCAGACCAATGGCAAGTAATGACAGTGAAACAGCAATAAAAAATCTTCCGATAAAAAGAAATCCCAGACCAGATGATTTCAAAGCCAAATTTTACCTAATCTACAAAGAAGAGTTGGTACCCATACTACATTCATGATTTCACAACATTACAAAGGAATCCTCCCCATCTCATTCCGCAAAGGTATGGTATCACACTGATACTAAAGCCAGGGAAGGACACAACAAAAGAAGAAAACTACATACTAATATCTCTTATGAATACAGATGTAAAAATTTCCAATAAAATTCTAACAACCCAAATTCAGCAGCACATCAAAAAAATAATCCACCATGAGCAATTGGACTCCATCCCAGGGATGGCTGAACATAAGCAAATCCATAAATGTGATTTACCATGTAAGCGGAAGCAAAAACAAAGACCATATGATCATCTCAATAGCCACAGAAAAAGCATTCAGCAAAATGCATCATCCTTTTATAACAAGAACTCTTAATAAAACAGAGATGGAAGATACCTCAAAATTATTCAAGCCATATTCAACAAACCTACAGCCAACATCATACTGAAGAGGGAAAAATTGAAAGCTTTCCCACTTAGAACTAGAAAACGAGGTTTCCTACTGTCACCTACTGTCCTTCAATGTAGTGCTGGAAGTCCTAGCCAGAGCAATCAGATGAGAGAAGGAAATCAAGGGTATCAAAATGGGGAAAGAAAAGATCAAACTATTGCTCTCTGCTGATGATATGATCTTCTATCTAGAAAACTCCCAAGATTCTCCGGGAATTGATAAATAAATTCAGCAAAGTGTCATGTTACAAAATCAATGTACACAAATCAGTAGCATTTCTATACACCAACAAAAGTCAAGCTGAGAATCAAATCAAAGATTCAATACCTTCCACAATAGCAACAAAGAAAATAAAATACCTAGGAATATATTTTAAAAGGAGGTGAAAGACCTCTACAAGGAGAACTAGGAATCACTGAGGAAGGACATCACAGAGGATGCAAACAAGGAAAAAACATATCATACTCATAGATCAGCAGAATCAACATTGTTAACTCTTTCTGACCCCTATGTCGGACCTCTTGCAACATAATGATTTTCCTGTTCCACTTTAATGTCTGAAGACATCCAACATGATTTTTGTTGCATTTTTTAGCCCACTCTGCTGTCGGAGCCTGTCTGATGTGTTTTCCTCTAGCCAACAGACAGCACAAGTTATATTGTGTTTCTCAGCAAGCCAATGTTTTGATGTGAACAGGTGATTGTGTGTTATATTCATGCAGTTGTGTTTGTAGGAAAATGGCCTGCCCAAAATAAATTAAGAACTGGGGAGTATGTGAGTAGCAGAAAAATGAGATTGGAAAGTGATAAAATACTTATACTACCCAAAGTGATTTACAGATTCAATGCCAACATCAGTTTTTATAGATCTAGAAAAAATAATTCTGTACTTCAAATGGAACCAGAAAAGAGCACAAATAGCCAAATCAACCTCAAACAAAAAGGACTGAGAGACATCACTTTCCCAGACTTAAAGCTGTACATAGTACTGCAAGGCTATCGTAACCAAAACAGCATGGTGCTGGCACAAAAATGTGGAGACATAAATCCATGAATAAGAACAGAGAACCCAGATATAAAACCATCCTCATGTTGCCATCTGATCTTTGACAAAGCAGATAATAACATACACTGTGAAAGAGAATCCCTGTTCAATAAGTGGTATTGAGAAAACTGGATAGACAAATGTAGAAGATTGAAACAGGATCCTTACCTCTCACCACTCACAAAAATTAATTCAAAATGGACAACAGAGTACAACTGAAGGCATAAAGCTATAAGAATTCGAGAAGAAAATACTGGAAACACTCTTCTATTTATTGGCCTAGGTAAAGAATTTATGAAGAAGACCACAGCAGTAACAAAAATTGATTAAATTGGCATTAGAGGATTCTGGGAAGATGGCCAACTGGTAGCAACCCTTGGCAGAGGCTCCTGACCACAGGAAGAAAAACTGGACAGAATCAGACTCTATGAAGCCGAAGGTGAGGAGCTCAGCCAAGAAAGAAGTTCGGCAAGCTGTAACTCCAAAGAAGAGCATTCAAGAAAACAAATTACAGGTACAAAACCTATCAACTAGAGCAATAGTTCTCAACCTGTGGGTTGTGACCCACAGGAAATGTATCAAAGGATCACAGCATTAAGAAGGTGGAGAACCACTGAACTAGAGGATGGGAGACTCTTCTCCAAGCAGGAAACCCATAGCAGGCTCTCAAACCTTTCAAGAGGAACTAGTACCTATATTACACAACCTTTTCCAAGGCATAGAAAAAGAAGGAATACTTCCCAACACTTTCTATGAAGCAAATATCACCCTGATCCCCAAACCAGGAAAGGATCCAACAAAGAAAGAAAATTATAGACCAATATCATTAATGAATATCGATGCAAAAATATTCAATAAGATCTTAGCAAACAGAATTCAACAACACATCAAAAAATATATACACCATGATCAAGTTGGTTTTATTCCAGGGTTACAGGGTTGGTTCAACATACACAAATCTATAAATATAATGCATCACATCAATAAAATAAAAAAGACCATATGATTCTCTCAATTGATGCAGAAAAAGCTTTTGATAATATCCAGCATCCTTTTATGATCAGAACACTTAAGAAAATAGGCATAGAAGGGAGATTTCTTAAACTGATAGAGGCCATCTACAGCAAACCCACAGCCAATATCATATTGAATGGTGTAAAATTAAAAACATTTCCGCTCCGATCAGGAATGAGGCAAGGATGTCCACTGTCTCCACTGCTATTCAACATAGTAACGGAAGTCTTAGCCATCACAATCAGGCAAGAAAAAGCGATCAAGTGTATCCAAAGAGGGTCAGAGGAGATCAAACTCTCACTCTTCACTGATAATATGATCCTATACCTGGAAAATCCCAGGGACTCAACTTCAAAGCTCTTAGAAGTGATCAAGGAATACAGCAGCATCTCAGGATACAAAATCAATACTTACAGATCAGTAACTTTTATATATGCCAGCAATAGTCAAGCTGAAAATATAGTCAAGGACTCTATTCCTTTTACAGTCGTGCCAAAGAAGATGAAATATCTGGGAATTTATCTAACAAAGGACGTGAAAGATCTCTATAAAGATAACTATGAAACTGAAAAAAGAAACAGCCAGAGATGTTAACAAATGGAAAAATATACCATGCTCATGGCTGGGAACAACCAACATTGTTAAAATGTCCATACTACCCAAAGCAATCTACAGATTTAATGCAATCCCTATTAAAGCACCATTGTCATACTTTAAAGAGCTTGAAAAAATAGTGCCTCATTTTATACGGAATCAGAAAAAACCTCGAATAGCAAACACATTACTCAGAAGTAAAAACAAATCAGGAGGTATCACATTACCAGACTTCAGGCTATACTATAAATCTATAGTGATCAAAACAGCATGGTACTGGGCGTCGCCTGTGGCTCAAAGGAGTAGGGCACCGGCCCCATATGCTAGAGGTGGTGGGTTCAAACCCAGCCCCAGCCAAAAAAACTGAAAAAAAAAAAGACCCCACAAAAAAACAGCATAGTACTGGCACAAAAACAGAGAGGTAGATTTATGGAACAGAATAGAGAACCAAGAGATGAACCCAGCTACTTATCATCATTTGATCTTTGACAAACCTATCAAAAACACTCAGCGAGGGAAAGACTCCATATTTAACAAATGGTGCTGGATGAACCAGCTGGCAACCTGCAGAAGACTGAAACTGGACCCCCACCTTTCACCATTAATAAAAACTGATTCTCACTGGATAAAAGATTTAAACTTAAGACATGAAACTATAAAAATACTAGAAGAGAGTACAGGGAAAACACTTGAAGAAATCAGCCTGGGAGAATATTTTATGAGGAGGACCCCCCTGGCAATTGAAGCAACACCAAAAATACATTACTGGGATCTGATCAAACTAAAAAGCTTTTGCATAACCAAAAGCACAGTAAGTAAAGCAAACAGACAACCTTCAGAATGAGCGAAGATTTTTGCAGGTTATGCTTCCAACAAAGGACTGATAACTAGAATCCACAGAGAACTCAAACTAATCAATAAGAAAAAAACAAATAACCCCATTTCTCTCTCTTTTTTTTTTTTTTTTTTTTGCAGTTTTGGCCAGGGCTGGGCTTGAACCTGCCACTCCTGGTATATGGGGCCGGCGCCCTACTCCTTGAGCCATAAGTGCTGCCCCAAATAACCCCATTTCTATGTTAACAAGAGACTTGAACAGAAGCTTCTCTAATGAAGACAGGCGCATGGCCTACAAACACATGAAAAAGTACTTATCATCCTAAATCATCAGAGAAATGCAAATTAGAACCACTTTGAGATATCATCTAACTCTGGTAAGATTAACCCACATCATAAAATCCTAAAACTACAGATGTTGGTGTGGATGCGATAGAAGGGAACACTTCTACACTGCTGGTGAGAAGGTAAGCTAATATGACCTTTTTGGAAAGAAGTTTGGAGAAGACTCAAGGAACTATAAAAGTAGACCTACCATTCAATACTGCAATTCCTCTACTAGGTATATACCCAGATGATAAAAATCATTTTACAACAAAGACATTTGCACCAGAATGTTTACTGCAGCCCAATTCATAATAGCCAAGACATGGAAACAGCCCAAGTGCCCATCAACCCATGAATGGATTAACATATTGTGGTATATGTACACCATGGAATACTATGCAGCTATAAAAAGATGGAGACTTTACATCTTTTATGTTTCCCTGTATGGAGCTGGAACATACTCTTCTTAGTAAAGTATCTCAAGAATGGGGAAAAAAAGTATCCAAAGTATTCAATACTACTATGAAATCAACATATAATCACCTACACATTCATATGAATAGTAAAACATAACTATAGTCCAGAAAGTAGACGAGAAGAGGGGGAGGAGGGAAAGTATTTGGGGGGATCTCACCTAATGTGCATGATGCAATGAATGGTACATTTCAAAACTATTAAGAAAAGAGTATAATTGTGATAAATGTGTTACTTAGTTCAATGTAAGCACTTCACATTGTATATCAAATCAGTATACTGAACCCCATAAATGCATCAATGTACACAGTTATGATTTAATTTTAAAAAATTGATTAAATGTACAAGTTTGAACACAGCCAAGGAAGGAATCAATAAAATGAACAAACAACCTACAGGAAGGGATAAAGTATCTGCATGTTATATATCCAATAACGGGCCAGAATCTACAAAGAACTCAAATTACCAAGGAAAAAAAATCACTTAGTCCCATAAAAACCTAAGCAAAAGATATAAAAACAGAAGCTTTTCTTCCCCCCCACCATTTCTATTAATCAAATTGGTTGGAGAATATACTGAGTATCTTTTTGTCCGTTAGTTACAGTGAAACAAAGGTGGTAATTCATCTATCCCAATTTGCAATCTCCCAAATCAGTTTGTAATTTCACAAACTTATCTCCTTATTTTGCTTTTAGGCCACCTCTTTAAATCATTTACTTTAGGCTGGCTCAACTTTCTAGTCTTATAAGTTACTGTTGTTGTTGTTTTCCCCAAAAGACAGAGTCTTGCTCTGCCGCCAGGCTGGAGTGTAATGGCACAGTCAGAGCTCACGTCAATCTTGAACTCCTGGGCCAGAGCAATCCTCTTGCTTTAGCCAAGATGAGTCACTAGGACTACAGGTATGCGCCACCACAGGCAGCTAAATTTTTTATGGAGATGGGGGTCTCACCATGTTGCTCAGGCTGGTCTTAAAGTCTTGGCCTCAAGCAATGTTCCCACCATAGCCTCCCAAAGTGCTAGGATTATAGTCAAGAATCACCATGCTCCGCCACTACTGCTGGCTTTTGAACAAGTTTGTTGGAGTTATTTTTCCCCCATCTTACTGTGTTTACTTGAACTGGTTCTCTGTTTCCTATTTGTTACATTACTATGTTTTGTAGCTATCATTTATTCTGCTGATTATTTGTCCTTTAAATTTTGTCCTTCAGTTGGAAAATGTAAGCTAGCCAGCTCCAGTGAAAAAGATCATCAAGAATAAGAAAAGATTTGGGAAATTATTTTTTAAATAATGAAATGTGAAAACTGGTTAACATTTCCAGTAGAAAATGTCTGAACATACTTTCATAGGCTTCAATAAGCAAGATAAATGTTACCAAATCTTGATTAAGAAGCATAACACTGCTACAGTACATGTGACAATGCAGTAACAACACACAAGACTGCCAGTAAGCAAGCAGAAGAAAATGATATTTTATACAGGCATCTCAAGATCTCAAGTTTAAGAACACAAATGAGCCTAATTACAGAGGATGGCTGGCATATTTTGACAGTTGTGGCTATTATCACATTGTCACATTATAAATTTCACTGTGTTCCCTGCCATAAATTGTATGCTGCTTTTCAATCATCATGCATGACGGACTTAAAAAAAAAAAAGGACACCAATGAAATAAGGGAACATAACATTTTAAACGTGGAGGAAAATTATTCTTAAATTAGAATTTTAAATATATTAATATGGTATAGAACCTTAAAGATCCTATTGTGATTAAAAGAATCATTTCCATCCCTAAGCATATTTGTGCCCACTTGACCTGTGTCACCTATGTCACATATATCCATATGCAAGTAGCATGACAGGCCCTTACAGACTTTTAGTTGGTGAAACAGACCCACAAGAAAGGTACCTAAAGCTAAGTGGAGTCTTGACTCAAAATCCAGCTTTCTCTACTTCTAATAAATATTTCTAAGCACAATAAATGGAAAAATAATAATTCTGAAAATATGAAAGACTTCCTTTTCATAGAAAAAAAATAGAGGATTCTATCCAAGCCATTTTCCTGTATTTAAAAAATAATAATCATCAGTCTCACGGCTGATAGTTTAATCTAAGAACTCTACAAATTAACTGCTATCTGGAGATGTCTCTAAAGCACTGATTAAAAATGTCTGCAACAAATATATACTTTAGGAAATTAGCAACCTATAATTTTCTTCATTGGTATCTTCCCTACTGGCCACAAACTCAACATCTTGGGGCTTATTAGCCCAAAGTTACTTTACACAAAATTTTGATGTATAAAATCCTGTCAACTGAAGAAGAAATTTATTTATTCTCTAATACTATTACAGATTATTCCAACCCAGAACTCTTTCTCCTAGCTGATACTGCCATGCTTTGAATGTTTGTGTCCCCCTAAATTCTTATGTTGAAATTCTGACCCCAAATGGGATATATTTGGAAATGGGGCCTTTGGAGGTAATTAGGCCATGAAGGTGGAATCCTCTGAATGGGCTTACTGCCCTTATAAGAAAAGAACTGCCTGCCACGTGAAAATACAACCAGTAAGTGGGCCCTTACCAGATACCTGATTTGCTGGCAACTTGACCTTAAGACTTCCAAGCCTCTAGAACTATATGAGATAAATGTTTAAACCACAACCTATAATAACTTGTTACAGCAGCCTGAACTAAGACAGATCTCTAAGCATAATAACCAAAGGGAAGAACATTCTCAAACCTTATGATTATCATTATGATATAGCAAAATTCCTGAGTACTTCCTGTGACTACCTGATTAAGATAAATTGAGTTCAGTAAGGAATTCCATGAGGTCTTGGTGTATGTCTATATAAAAACTGGCTAGAGTAGATCTAAAATATTTTTATGCCAATAGCTACCCCTAAAATTATCCATTCTAAACTCGAAAATAATGCTTTTACAAAACAACAAAGACTTTCCAAGGCAGTAGAGGAAAAAGAGGTATCCAAAAATAAAGATTTGATATCCTAAAAGAACATGAAAACCTCTTTACCTCCAAGCAGGTAATTTAAGCTATTCTCCAACCTTCTTTTGCTTCTGATAAAGGATTTATTTTGCATGAAATCTTCTGATCTTTCTTCTTTTGTCTTGTATTATAAATGGGAAGTTGCCAATCAATACAAGAGTATACAAACACACACTCTATATATGTATAAACAGGCATGCACACCAAGAACCTCTTAACCAAGAACTAATAATTTAAAACAGAGAAATTAGGATGAAAATTAGAAGCCAACCATAACTGTGAAACAGAAGTAATGCAAGAAAGAACCGGAGGAGAGGCTCTTTAACCCATCTTCTCCAAAGTCTTTTTTTCTAAAATATGGGAGAATTTTGAGAACACAATTAGGGAACGAGAGGATATATTTCATTTATCTAGTATTATCTGAGAAGATTTTAAGGATGACTAATTAGGGAAGAATACAGCACTTAGCAACTAACTTACATAATTTAATTTGGGGGTCAGGCAGGTCTACACACTTAGAGTAATTAGAGTTCAAATGATATGTTTACTTCTACTGCCTAGTAATTATGGTCACTGAAAGATATACTCTGCTGTAGAACATAAATTAATAGAGAAGGCTCACAAATGAGGTTTGGATTATATAGAATAATATGGGTCTTCAAAAAGAATACAATTCCTGATTTCAGAACTGTCAAAAAACTCTTTGAAAGCAAAAAGGGACATTAGAAGGCTTTAACAAAATCAGAAAATATAACATAAAATTACAATACAAATAAAACCATGTTGGAAGAAATACAAAAGAGAAGTTGTACAATCTAACCTTTTCACCTCAAATCAGTTCCTCCTTTTTCCTGCCACTCCAACATTGATGAAATGTAGAGTAATTGAAATTTACTCTGGAGACACACCAAGGGACTCCAAAAGGCCATGGAGGCAATTTCAACTAAAATTGAAAAGCCATACAGAGGTCTGCAAAGAAAAGCACAACACAAAAACCTTTAAGTCAAACACTTAATTAGCATCTACAGGTGTAATAAACTAATAACTTATGCCAGTCTTTTTTTTTTTTTTTTTGAGACAGAGTCTCACTATGTCGCCCTCAGTAGAGTGCTATGGCATCACAGCTCACAGCAACTCAAACTCTTGGGCTTAGGCGATTCTCTTGCCTCAGCCTCCCAAGTAGCTGAGACTACAGGCACCCAGCCCAACACCCAGCTATTTTTTGGGGGGAGAGGGGGGTAGTTGTCATTGTTGTTTAGCAGGCCAGGGCAGGGTTCGAATCTGCCAGCTCCAGTGTATATGGCTAGCACCCTAACCACTAAGCTATGGGCATGGAGCCTTGTGCCAGTCTTATTAACCATTAACTGAAAAGAAAACCAAGCTGATGTAATCAAAGAACAAAGCAATAGTTTTTCACTTCAGCAAAGTCACCAAAGGTATGACTTTTACTTCACCAGTGGACTTTTTTCCTTTTTTTCTGAGACAGAGTCTCAAGCTATCGCCCTGGGACTATGGTGTCAGAGCTCACAGCAACCTCAAACTCTTGGGCTTAAGTGATTCTCTTGCCTCAGTCTCCCAAGTGGCTGGGACTA
>NW_003852470.1:9312550-9388708 GCF_000181295.1 Otolemur garnettii | reverse complement strand
TGAATTTCCTGAGATCTCACAATTAAAGATGCCTTTACTTCTTTTCCCACTTGTCACCCCTCTTCTGTTTCTGGTCAACACATTAAGGGGACATTAAATAGGCCACGTGATTAATATTAGAAAACCCTGTTAGCTTGGATCCAGTTGTGAACGATGCTTGGCTTGTCTACTGATACTCCAGACAGTTTACCAGGAGACCTAAATTCTGAATGAACTTTGCTGTAGTGTCCTCCCTAAATCTCACATGTTCTCAAAATTAAAGTGCACGCGTAGTAGAAACAGATCCAGCAGATCTATTAGATAAAAGACAAAGGTTTTTAAAGTCCTTCTCCCAAGGAGCAGCCTGGGGTCGGCGTCGGGGTAGCATCTTCACCAAGATTCGGAGCGACATCCTCGCCTGGATGTGGAACATCTGGAAGATGCGCGCCTGGGCTGATCCCCAGTCCCTGGGAACTAGTGAAGACGCAAAACTCGGGGCGAGCCCGCACAACCACCTGTCAGAGCCAGGTGCATCAGTCCCCTCACCCTGGCGTCTCTGAGCCCCTGTACGACAGCGCCAACAACTCAGGCGCGGGTCCCTCGTGGTCCTCGCGACCATAGGAACCGCAGCCCTCCGCACTCGGGCTAGGAAGGTCCTGGGTCGTCACCCTGCCCACCGACCCACCACGCCCGTCCCTCTGCAAAAACTGAATCTCGGGCGGGGTCAGCCGGCCCGCCGCAAACCAGGCTCTCGCCTCCAGCCACTCCCTATCCACCCTCTCAGCCGCGTCGCCGCACTCCGACCCAGCAGCCTCTTATTTACCTCCTGACAACCAAACGGAGTAAACCCCACCGTCTTATTCAACGCCGTTGCGGTCGCCGCTGCCACGGTCTTCGTCACTGTCGCAGCCTCGGCCGCCGCCATGTTTGTTGTGTCTCTCGGTCCCTCCCCGCCCCCATGCCTCCCCAAGTCTCGCGTGAGCAGGACGTAAGGCGAAGGCAACGGAGGGGGCTGTATGTCTCTCTTGGTGCTCCGTAAGCCTGAGGGGGTGGAGTCTCTGAAGGGTGTGTGCGGGGCGGGGCGTGCGGGGCCAGGCTGCAGGGCGGGGCGGGGCGTGCGGGGCCGGGCTGCAGGGCGGGGCGGGCGGGGCAGGCCCTGGCTCTGCCCGCCCCCAGGCTCTGTATTGCCGCCTAGGGGTACGGAGGCGACAGTAGCTTCTCGGCTTGCAGCAGCAATGGCGGGATTGGCGGTTAAGCTGCTGCGCGGCAGCTGTCTGGTGAGTGCTTTCGGGGCTGGCGTCCCAGGGATGCGGCGCAAACTTGGCCGCCGGCAGGGCCTTCTGACAGACCTGGGGCGCCAGCGTGAGCCCCGCTCCACGTCCTGGGCCCGCACCTCCATCCCTCCACCGGGCCCGGACCCTCAGACCCTTTACCAGCCATGACCGGATTCTCCCTGCAGGCCTCCGGAGCGGCTGGCCCTTTCTTCTTTAGGGAGGACTGGGGCAGGAGCTTGTGGGAAGGGACCTGGGGGCATGTCTACAGGGTTTGGAGAAGCAGGCACCTTGCATGGAATCTAAGAGTCGCGTCGACAAGTTGTCCTTTGCGGGCCATTGGCTCTTGAAAGCCACCAAGTCTTCGATCTCATCAGTGCATAGGTGTCACCTCTCCGGTCTCTTACCTCCCCCCACAAAAGATTGTTAAAATGTAGGTCTAGTCTCATTCTGAGCAGAGTGTCTCCTTGCCCTTCCTTCCATGGCCCCACTCGAAAGTAAGAAGGGACTTTAGATTTGTTCCGAAGTTATAGGCCAGGAAGAGAATTCCCTCCTATCCTTAACGCATGGCCAGAGCCTGAACATCTTCCCTGGATGTTCTCACCACCACCTAGGGTGAAACCATGAACTTGAGCTGAAACCATCCTCCTGTCATACTTAATTGTGATCTCTGGACCGACACAGCTGTTGATTCTTCAACCGCCCTGTGTCAGGCTTGTCATTGCCACATTAAACATCCTATGGCATACTTTCCAGACCCCGCACACATTTAGATACTCTTGTGTTTGTCCATGCAATTCTTTGGAATTTTCCCGCTGCTGACATTTACTTTTTATATTTCCTTTGCATTTGCTTTAATGAGTTGAAGGCTTTTGAATAGCTACTTCAGTTTTATGCCCCCAGGCAGGACTTATTTTTGTCTTATATCAGACATAATTAATAATGATTAATGTTATTTGACAGTTTTACAGGCTTGAGGTGTTAAGAAAATTAGTAAAGTCATGTCAGTATATTGTTTTAATGAAACAGAAATATGTTCTTATGACTACTTTTTAATACTGTTTATAATTCTTGGTTGGTGATTTAGCAAAGAAAGTTTTCTTGGCTTTACAATTTGTTCTAGGGCCGGCATTTATTGACCACATACTCTGGCAAGCATGTTCTTTCTTGGTGTTTTATTTGAGTCATCTCAATTCTGAACAGGTAGTTAATTTTGCATATTTATAGGCTGATGCTGAGAAAGATTAACTTGCGAAAGTTAGGAAGTATTACTGCTGGTATTCAAACTCTTATCAGATTCTAACCTTAGCCTTCAAGCACTACTGCCTTCCCTTGAGAGATACCAGAGACCTATTTTGCTTGGATTTGTTGTTTTATTGTGACGTATAGCCTTTCATAGGTTTTTTACGCTCTTTCACATAAATCAGCTAATGTAACTGATTGAATGTTGACAGTGTGTAGCACAGGGGTTAAGATTGTGGGTTATACACCCAGACTGCTTAGGCTTAAACCCACATTCTCTCACTTTGTAGTGGCATAACCTTGGGCAGCTTAACCTCTTTGTGCCTCAGTTTCTTCTGTGAGGTGGGGAGAATAATTAATTGTACCCATTCCATAGGTTGTTACCAAAATTAATTGTACATGTTCTGTAGGTACATATGGTTGTGTTAAGGCATTTATTATAAAATAGTGCCTGGCATCAGCAGCTCCCAGTAAATGTTAGCTCTTAAGGCCATGTACAAGGCATCGTGTGCTATGGCAGATACAATAATGAACAAAACACCTTACCTTCAGGAAGTTCATCTTTTATGGAAGAGGTTAGAACTATGTCCGACTAATCTCATGTCATTTAAGCATGGAATAAATCCTAACAGGTCCACAGTCAGCCTGTGGTGTCACTGGAAGGAGATGACTAGACCATGGGGAAGAGACAGGCTCCTTGGAAGCTGGGTTAGGTTCTAGGAGGGGACAGGAGAGGACAGTGCAGCACAAGGAGAATGAGGCCATTTTAAGGCATCTGAAGGATACACATCCTTTTGGGTTGTGGAGAGCCAATGCAGCCTCAGAGCCTTGGAGGTATTTAGTCGGTGCCACAGTTTAGTTAGAACAGAGTCAAATTGTAAAACCCAGGGAACGTCCCTTGCTAAATTATCCACCAACAATTATAAACAGTATTAAACAGTAATCATAAGAACATATTTCGGTTCCTTTGCAACAATATACTGACATGATTTTACTAATTTTTTAAATACCTTAAGCCTGTAAAATGGTCAAATAAAATTATCTCTAATGTGAAAGAATAAAAGAGTCCTGCCTCCAGGTATGTATTCACAAGGGGTGTAAGGAAGGAGAAATGCCCAGTAGGGCTTAATTTTGGTCCCTATCCAAGGTCAAATGGAGAGCCAGCATTTCCTGAGAAGTTACTGTGGTGAAGGAATAGCATTTTCTATCCTCTACCCTCTTTACACTTCCTGGGAACCTGATGAAATAGTTACTAGTGGCTTCATTTTGCAGACAAGGAACTTAGAGGCAATACCCAGTGTTCCCAAGTCACCCAGCAATCAGGTTACAGCGCTGGCACTCAGCCTATCTCTACCTTCTCAGGTCTCTTTTGGTCCTGCAGATGGATTAGAACTGTCCTGTCCATTTGGTTTGAGCAGCCCTATTAATGGAGAATTGCACCTTCTAGTCAGCCTGTGGTTCCAAAGCATTTTTAGACTGCAAATTTGCAAGAGATGATTGTTGGAGAATATCCTTCACGTGATTCCTATTCAGTTAGTTCTCTGTAGGTTCTGCCAGATAGTAGCTGCCAGAAATCACAGTACTTTTTTTTTCTGAACATGTATTTGGCAACGAGGTTAAGATAGCCTCGTAAGTGTTGTGGTTTCAATATGTTCGCCAAAGTTCATACAGTATATTGGAAACTTGATCCCCAATGCAGAGGTGGGACCCAGTGGGAAGTGTGGAGCTGATAACTGCCAAGTAGTTTTAGGTCATAGGGACACCACTCTCATAAATCGATTAATGCCATGGCATTACCTAGAGAATGAATTCTTTATGAAAGGACAAGTTCAGCCCTCTCTTGCCCCTAGCCCTCTTGCCTTCTGCTATGATAACAAGTTTCTTCCTCACTCTCCACTTCCATTTCCTTTTCTGCAAAGTGGGAGAATAGTACTATCAAGTAAGATAATAGATATTACATGTTCAGGACAGCTCCTAACACATAATAAATACTCAGTAAGTACTAGCTAGTGACACAGGCAGAACTTATTACCAGTAACTCCAAGAGGAGGTGATGGGTAGCCTTGCTTTATGCAAAGTACACAAACAAGTCAGTGGGACCTATGAGTTTGCAACAGGGTTCTTGACATAGAGGAAATTACATTTTTAATTGAGGAGACAGGATATGTGTTAAATATTAATATTAGGACCAAAGATAATGTGTAGGAAATGCTAACTAAATAGTATGGGCAGAGTGTTTATAGGAGATGACCTTTGGAATGACCTTCCAAAGAAGGGATGGCTTAGGTTCAGGTAAAGCAGCACAGAAGTAGAGATTCCTTAGGTTCAGGTAAAGCAGCACAGAAGTAGACAAGCAGATGTATAAGTAAAGGTATACAGGCAGGGATATGCTCTCAAGAAATAATATGCCATGGTAGCTGAAGTGACAAGTGTGCAGAGGGATGGAATAGGTTCACATGGCAAGTCTCCGTGGCATTAAGGGGTTAAGGTTGTACTTACTCCTCCCGTCGTAGTGTGGAGCTGAGAACTGCTAAGTAGTTTTGCCCTTTCCAATCTAGGAAGCTGGAAACAGTCACAGATCGAAGCCAGCTCAGGTTTATTCTGCCACTTCCTCTATGAGTGTTGCCCAGACAGGGTTGCCCACAAGCCTAGTAATAGCCCTTTTGTTTACCAAAACACAAGTGTTTATAACTTTATTATTCATTGGGACAGAAATGACAGTTTCTTTACAGATGCAAATACAAGCCAAAAAATGCACACACACTTTAAGAAAAGAAAAAAACTGTATTAAAATCGTAATACTCAAAAGATACTGGTAACATTTGTTATCTATTGTATCTTGTATGTCTTATAATTGCAGAAGTCAAACGTGACTTGAGTATTACAATTTTAATATTTTTTTACAATGTGTTTTTTTTTCTTTTTTTTTGCACCCTCTGTACATCTTGTTTTCCACCCTTCCTTCTCACTGGTGCCAGGAATACTAAGTAACCATAAAGGCCCTGGCTGGTGTCCCTAAGATTCCTTCCCTTTGTTTTAGGTTCCTTGTACATGGGCAGTGTCTTGGGCCTGCATTGTCCTTATTCCTTCTTTCTTAAGGGCTAGAGCAGGGTTTCTCCACCTTGGCACTGTTGACATTTGGGGTTGTCCTGGGCATCTGGGGCTGCACAGTCCTCTGTTGTGGGACTGTCATGTGCACTTCAGGGTGTTGTTCAGCAGGACCCCAGCCTCTACCCATGACAGGCCATTAGTGTCCCTGAACTGTAACCAAAAATGTCTCCAGACGTTGTTAAATGTCTTCTGGGGGCAAAACCGCCCCACTGAGGCGCACAGGTATAGAATGTATAACAGTGTGCCCCAGGGGGATGGAAAAAGTGGCTGGCTCCCTATAGGCAGGGAGGAAACTCTCTATTTGCCTCACCCAATTTATTGACTATAGAAATTGATCTACAATTTGAAAGACTTTTGTTCAAAGATTCCAACAGGAGCTTTTGAGATTCTGAGGCACTGTGTGCCAAGGCATCTTACAAGATAAAGTGGTCAGCAGCCTGTAGAAGGGATTTGTCAAAAGAAGACGCTGACTACACAGATGCCACTTAGAGTGTTTCAGAAGTCCACCCACGGTGTAACAAAGCCCTCGATGAGGGTGACACCACTGACGATTAGAAAGGAAGACATAGTCAAGAAAAACAAAAAAATTGTTTTTAATTAAAAAGAAAAGGAAGACTTGAGAAGATTTGGTAATTATCTTGAAATGGAGGAATTAGTGGACTCTTCATTTTCTAAATGGAATAGCTTAGTGATAGACAATGATTGGAACATCTGTAGGAGAAGTAACTTAGGGTGCCAGAAGGAAGACAATTCTGTTTTAGACGTGTTTCAAGTGTTAGTAAAACTTAACACTGGAAGTATTTTGGAAGCTGGTCAGGAAACAGGTCTGGGAGGTGGCATAACAGTGGAAGCTGGAGACACGGGTGCTAGTAACAGCTGCAGGTGGATTCAAGGCAGCTGAGAGAGTGAGGAAAAGAGGAGTCTGAGCCTTCAGAGTACAGTACGGACTATTCTAGGTAAAGGCTGAGAAAAGGCAAGGCAGCAAAAGGAGAATTAGTAGGATATCATTGAGAGGAGGTTTGCAATAGACAGGCTTTATTCAGAATTCAGGGCAAAGAAAGAAAAGGATACTTAGGAGCAAACGCGTGAGCAGAGTTTGTGCCGCATACAGTGAACTAACTAGCGAGAGCAGAGGGTGTGTTGGAGAAGTGCAGGCACAGCAGGCCAGCTGGTGGAGGTGGTGGGGAAAATTGAGGCAGGCAGTGAACTTGTTCCATCCTCCTTCACTCAGTTTGCTATCCACCTGGCCACCTGCAGGCATTGACTATGCAACCCCTGGTATGGAACCCAGGCCCCTTGACTCCTATTTAAATTCTACCTGATACACAATCCGTCTTCCTTGAAAAAGGAAAGTGGGTCAAAGAAATTTCCACTTACCTGGTAAGGTGTTAGACCCAAGTAATGACATGGTTTTTAAAAGTCCCATAATCTGTCTTTGCAGATTACTTTGGAAATAGTAATTTGGAAATAGGCTGGTTTCATTTCTGTGCCTTGATAATTTGGGAAACAGAAAGTGCTAACTTGGCCCAGGACATACAGAAGACAAATAGGTCTCCTTCAGTTGATTCTGTGACATTGTGCCCTGGCTTGGTTTACTTAGCTGTCTTTTGAGGCAGAAGGTTAAGGCAATGTTAGGAACTCCTAGAGACTCAAATGAAGAGGCAGAGCCTGGCAGAAGGGAAAAGTTACATATTCAGCAGTTTTGGAGAACACCGTGTACAGAAGATACTTAATGGAGAAATGGTGTAAGGGTTGGAGAAATTCTGGTGTGGACATTTTGGCTTGGCTATATGAAAGCAGATAAAGGATCAACTTAAAATCCAAAAGGAAATACAGTACTTCAGTCAGATTTTAAAGTAAATATTCTGGATTTAGTCATGTACTAGAAAGTAGAAAAAGAAATGTTGTGTAATGTACTATACTAAAGAACATTTACGCCCCGAGGGATAAACAGCATTAACAAGCAAATCCTCAGTAGTCCTTCTCAGGTTGCTACCTTGGCTGGACTCTGCCAACAATAGAGCCTAAAGAGACAAAAGAAAATGTTGGCAGTGTACTGCCAACAGCTGCCTTACGTAACAGGGCCGTCTCTGTCAAATCCAAGTTCCATGTTAAATGTCCTATAAACCTGTAGGAAAACTGTTTATATGCCATATTGATCCTCACATCCCCACAAGTATAAAAAGTCACGAACAACACTGATGCCATTGGCAGGGCCTGTGGCTCAAGGAGTAGGGTGCTGGCCCCATGTGCCGGAGGTGGCAGGTTCAAACCCAGCTCCACCCAAAAACTGTAAAAAAGAAAAAAAAAACCACTGTTGCCATTTTGACTAGGTTAATTAACCCAAGAAGATAACAGGAAATGAACTTAGTTAACCATATTGACAACCCTTTGTTACATACAAAAATCTGCCTGGAGAACTCCTTCCCCTTCCCCTCTCTGCTGCTTGTTGTTGAAAGACCTCTTATACATGGTTTAGACAGCAGTTACAAATAATTTGGCATAATGGTGGCGCCTGTAGCTCAAAGGGGTAGGGCGGTGGCCCCGTATACTGGAGGTGGCGGGTTCAAACCTGGCCCTGGCCAAAAACTGCAAATAATAATAATAATAACAACAACAACAATAATGATTTGGCATAAGAAGTGTTAAACATTTTTTCTTTAAATTCTTCTAAATTGCTGACATAATTCTAATAAACCATACCTATTCCTGTCCTATTAAACCCAAGTAATTCAATTTACTTTGGGAGGGATAGAATTTTTTAGACTTTGTTTTCAGATAATTGTAGATTCTTATGCAGTTATAAAAAATACAAAGAGATCCTACATATTCTTTGTTCAATTTGCCACAGTGGTAGCCCCTCTCCAAACTATAGTAAATATCCCAACCGGGAAACTGATAGCAATACTACCTAATAACAGACTCTGGAGATATTTGGGGATGGAATATTGCCATGGGAATACACTTGCCGTAGTTTAATAAATATGTTCATATTCAGGGAGGTAAAAGATGACACCAGTAATTGTTTTGAAATAATTGGCTACAAGATCAGTAACAAGGGTGACAGCAGTCCAAGGTTGGACAGGCATTTGCTCACTGGTGCAGTGCCCTTGCAGAGGTTATTTTGTGAAAGGTTGTGATGGCCTTTGTGCTAGGTTGTGGGTTTTGCAGGCTTTTGTGATAGTTGTTATCAGGCGTGTGTAGGGATCACAGTAAAACCTGCCCATTTCCCTTTGGTTGGTTCTCTTGAATGATCAACTCACGATTATGACAGATTAATAAGCTAAAGGTTTATTTCCAAAACCATGTGCATGGGGGGAAATCACAAGAATGATCACCCACAGTCTCAGTGATGGTCAGACTCCCAGGGAGTGGGGAGAGTGTGGAAAGTACACGTGCAAAAAGTGTCTGGGGGGTGTGTGACCCCATTAAAAACAGATTGAACTGTAGATTAATCTGAAAGACTGGTGTCTAGCTTCAAAGACCTTAGGACCAAGTCTATTAGCATGTAATAAGGAAGTCAGCAGCCCCTTTGGATTCCCAATCAGGTTGTTCAAGTTTTATGTAGATAAAGTCTTCTTCCAGTGCCTTCTGATCTTGACTGGCCTTTAATTCAAAATATTCTTTACTGTGGCTCAAAGGGGTAGGGCGCTGGCCCCATATGCCAGAGGTGGTAGGTTCAAACCCAGCCCCAGCCAAAAACTGCAAAAAAAAAAAAAAAAAAAATATATATATATATATATATATCTCAGAAGACAGTATAAATATATACTTCCTATACCAAGGAATCAGATTTGGGGGTGAAATTTCTTTAGCTCCTTCATTCGCAAGCATGAGAACCCTCTCTTCACTTGCCTTCCCTGGCTTTATTTGTCAGGAGGTTTGGGGAGTGTTTTTTTTAACATTAATGACTCCATTTTGATTGTGACAGCTTTCCTGACACAGTCCACCAGTCTTTTTCATATATGCCCAGTTTTCCACACATATATGTAGTATTATCACAGGTATGTTTGTACATCCACCACTACAGTCACACTCCGAAACATTTCCAACAGCACAAGGATGCTCTGTGTTACCCTCATACAACCACATGTTACCCCGACCCTCCTGCTCTGCTCCCTAACCCTGAGAACCATAACCTCCATCTGTATAATTTTGTCATTTCAAGAATATTAAATGGGCCGTGTGTGGTGGCTCATGCCTGTAATCCTAGCTCTCTGGGAGGCCAAGGCAGGTGGATGCTTGAGCTCAGGAGTTTAAGACCAGCCTGAGCAAGAGCGAGGACCCTGTCTGTACTAAAAAATAGAAAAACTGAGG
This sequence comes from Otolemur garnettii, assembly GCF_000181295.1. Lineage (NCBI taxonomy): Eukaryota > Metazoa > Chordata > Mammalia > Primates > Galagidae > Otolemur > Otolemur garnettii. The sequence continues at coordinate 9,378,788 of NW_003852470.1, read as the reverse complement.
TAAGAGGATCACTTGAGCCCAAGAGTTTGAGGCACTCTATTGAGGGCAACAAAGTGAGAATGTCTAAACAAAAAAAGAAATATATATATGTATAGTTTTAAAAAGAACGTTAGATAAATGGAATCATGCAGGCATAGTTATTTGGGTTTTCTGTTCAGTTTTTGCTGAATAGTATTCCACTATGGGGTGGGGGACTTTTCTTCTGTTGGGTTTAGAGACAGGGGCCTGGGAATCAGAAGACAGATTGACAGTGGTGAGAGGTTTATTTCCTTTGCATAATGAGTATGTATCTGCCTCATTAAGTGGTAAAAGGTTCATGTAGCTCATGTAGGGGCAAAGGGGAATACAGCTTCTATGGGAAACAGGTTCCTTTGGGAAAGACAAATAGATTTTTAGGAAAATGGGTGATAAGAAAGTTGTGACAGTTGTTTGCCTATACAACTTTGAGCGGTCTGTCTTCCTCAGGGCCAGAGCTTCCCCTAGAGAGGGGATTTGTGGTAGTTTCGTTTCCCAGAGGTTGCTGCCTTTGATTAGGTAAGGGAAGCTGCTAGAAGGTTCTTTCTGCGTTTGTTGAATCTCAAGTGTCCTCAGCTTAAAATCATTCTCTTGCCAACTCTGGGGTTCCTAGTGGGTCCCCATGTTATTGAAATCAGGATGGGGTTTGGGCCTGGGTCTAGCTGCTGGATGGGCAAAAATTCTATTAAGACAGCAAGGATTCCAAAGGAAGGAATTTAAAATAGGAAAGATGTCCCTTCAGGAGAATAGGAGAAGCTGCCTCAAATCGTCTCCCCACTAATGGAGATGACAGGCAGTTTCAGAAAGGGCCTTCTGCATTGGGGCAGGTGGAAAGGATTAATGAGTCTGGGCCTCTGCAAGTCTGCCCTGGGGGCTTCAGAATCTCAACTCCTTTGTCTTATGGAAAATCTGCCATTTCTGGGAAGCGACTCAAAAAGTCATGTAGTTAAGGGAGAAGATGTTTAAAATATAAGGCTCTTTGAAATTTGTTCTTAGAGCAGGTTACACCCCTACTAACCATTCACCTGTTGAAGGACATCTGAATTATTTCCAGTTTTGACCAGAAATTATGAATAAAGCTGCTATAAACATTTGTGTGCAGGTTTTGGACTTAAAGTTTATTTCTCTTAAATATACTAGAGTACAACTGCTGGGTCATAAGGTGATTGCATGTTTATAAGAAACTGCAGAGCTATATTCCAGAGCTATCGTCTCAGGAGCAATATATGAGATCCAGTTCTTCACCAAATGCTGTCACTTATTCTTTATGTTAGCCATTCTGATAATGTGTAACTATTCTGAGTTAATTTACTGTTTAAATATTTAGTTTCCAGCAAAATTAGAGAATGAGATACACTGGATAGTTGGCAGTTAAGAGATACTTCTTTTAATTTTTATATACATTATTTATATCATTAAATATTATTTTACCTTTTCTTGATCCTGTAAAGTTGAATGAGGGCAAGAGAACATGGTATTTTTATACCCTCAAAATTTGCTTCCCAGCCAGGCAAGGTGGCTCACATCTGCAATCCTAGCACTTTGGAAGGCCAAGGTGAGTGGATTACCTGAGCTCAGGAGTTTGAGACCAGCCTGAGCAAGAGTGTGACCCTATCTCTAAAAATAGCCAGATGATGTGGCAGGTGCTGGTCGTCCCAGCAACTCAGGAAGCTGAGGAAGAGGATCACTTGAGCCTAAGAGTTTGAGGTTGCTGTGAGCTATGACACCATGGCACTCTACCAAGGGGAGTTTGAGGTTGCTGTGAGCTATGACACCATGGCACTTCTACCAAGGGTGACTCTGTGTCAAAAAAATATATTTTTTTGCTTTCCAAGAGTGTACACTCTAATTATCTAGTCCTAGAATCATACTAAGATCTTTGTGAACCTTAAGTCCAAATGTTGCAGGAAGACAAGGCCCAGTGGAGAGAATGAACACTCAAACACCGTGTATAAAAGAGGAAGGCCTTTATTTCAGCTGGTAGAGAGCGATGGCACAGAAGAATTCAAAATGGCCCTGCTCTCTGACTGGCTTGGTCTTCTCAGTTTTATCCCCAAAACGTTCCAGCCCACAAATACCTTTCTCACTGGTCAGTTTGAAAGCTGGAAAAGTGGGCTCCAGCTTTTACAGAACCACGAGTGAAACCAGCATTAGCTACCCCCCAAAGGTGTATCTTTGGGGTCTCCTTGACGAGACCTCTGTTTTCTTAGACCTTACTTTTTCTGGGTATCCTCTCTCAATAAGAGGATTTTGAAAAAGTCAAATTCGTTCATGTATCCATTATCTTTTACCAAAAATGTACATTAAATCTTAAATGAATACATAAAAGTATTAAAAATAAATCTGGCTAATTCCTTCATTATCATGGAATAAGGAAGATATTTTGCTCAAAACCTAGATGCCATCACAATAAGATTAATAATTTTGGCCAAATAAAAATAAATTTCTGTGTGGCAAAACAAAACCATAAGCAAAGGCAAAATACAATGATAAACCGGCTTTAAAAAGTCACAATACCTATCACCATAGAGCAAATTTCTTGACATAAGTCTGGGTATGTGTCAGGTGGCTTGTCTTTGATTAGCAGACTTCTTTACCTTAAGATCCAAGCCTTTAGACAATGCTTCATTTTTTTTAACTAATACAAATCAAAGAATCTTTAAATCACCTATGACCTGTAGGCCCCCTCCTTTGAGACGTCCCACCTGTGTGGGCCAAAGCAGTATATCTTACATATATTGGTTATGACCTTATCCGTAATTCCGGTCTTGCTGAAATGTATAAAACCAAACTGTAACTCCACAGCCGTTCACTTGCTCCAGGCTTGTTGGATGTGGCTCCAGGCTATGGTCCTCAAACTTGGCTCAGAATAAACTTCCTTAAGTTATTTTCAGAGTTTGGGTTCTTTTCCATTGACCATCCTTCAACATAGGAAAAGGTGCTCAAACACAGACACAAATAGCAGAATGCTTTGTGATATAAATTTTCGCTTATCAGGTGTGTACAGAAATCGAAACATGGACCAGCTTACTGTTTTGGCAAGACTCTGGGGTAATGGCCTAAAGGAAGAAAAATCTGAGATGAATTAATATTGAGTTTGTTTGGGCCAAGTTTGAGGACTGCAGCCTGAGAGCAAAGATTCAAGTTACTGTGAATATACCTTTGTAGTCACACATTTCAGGGACTTGTGGACAGTGGGTGGGGCAGCTAGCAGGTACCCCCAGGCATGGGGATAGGGAGCTGACTGAAGTCCCAAACTCACCTCTCTGTGACCCTGATAAAATTTGCTTACCCCTGTAACTCAGACTGCTCTGAACTATTTGCTGAGCAATTTTTCTTTTCTAAGGCAGCTGTTCCCAACCTTTTTGGCACCAAGGACCAGTTTCGTGGAAGACGATTTTTCCATGAGTTGGGGGTGGGAGTGACAGGAGTTAGAGCTCAGGCAGTGATACAGCGATAGGGAGTGGCTGTCAATACAGACAAAGCTTCACTTGCTTCTCCGGTTCCTAACAGGGCACAGAGCAGAACCATTTTGGCAGCAGGACAATTTTCCCACAGCCTAGACTAGGGGGACAGGACAGGAGGCAGAGCTCAGGTGGCGATGCTGTGTGGTCAGGTTCCTAACAGGCCATGGATCTGTGTTAGAGACTACAGTTCTAAGGGCAAACAGGAAAGCCCAGACACAAACCATTTAAACTGAAAATACAGCTGATGTGCACATCTTGTCTTTTGTTGATCTGCCTCTTGTCATTTTACCCCTGAACCCAGGTGTTTAAAGAAATATGCATCTGTATAGTTCTATAGAGTGTTATCACATGTAGATTTGTACAGCCACCACCACCAGGATGCTCAAAATCTCCTTTGTTGTAGCATTAGTTATAACAAGATGAGTTATATTATACTTAACCCCATGTAATCTCTCCCCACCCTACCCTGCCCCAAGGGTAACAGCTTATTAGTTTCCTATGTGACCTGTAAAAAGAAAATCAAGGACTCAGGACCACCCCCTAATTCCACAGGTCTTTCTTTAAAGAAATTTTTGCTAGTCTTTGCAAGGACGTGCAAATTGTACCTATATCTAGCACCTAAAACTAGAGCCTGTCTGATTCCAAAATGAGAATGAATTACAGGACAGAACTGGAGGGAGTCAGAATCAGACATTCTTCTACCTATCCAGGGACACCTACATAATTGATGTTTCCTTCACTCCCTTTCTTTATGTATAATGTAGATTTCTTGGGCATCACAAGAATGTAACTGCTTTGCTTTGTGGGGACCCCATGTGCACACACACACATTTTTCTTCTCTGTATGCCTTTAAGCGTCCAACTTCCCCTTCAAATAAACAGCCACAGCTTGTCTGTGGTTCATGTTTTTCCCTGGCGTATCCCCAAATCATGGCTTAGTAAACCTCTATTGATTGTCTAAAGTAGAACCTGGTTTGAAGAAACAAAAAGTTCCTGTACACAATGATCGCTTTTGCAACTATTAGAGAAAGTACTCTTCCTGTCCTGGCTTAACCAGATCTCTAAGATATATTGCTACATGTGGGGCGAGGGGAGAGGAAAAGTGCAGAGTCAGGTAGGCTACCTTTTGGAAAGGACTAGGAGAAAATATATTTTCCTATTTGCTTATATTTGTTTTAAAAGAACCCTTGAAGAGACAGGAGCAGTGGTCCACGTCTGTAGTCCCAGCTACTTGGAGGTGAAGAAGCCCTTAAGCCCAGGACTTTGAGGCTACAGTGAGTTATGGTGCCACTGCACTCCAGCCTGAGCTACAGATTTTTCTCTCAAAAACAAAACAAAACACTAGAGGAATGCATAAGAAGTTAATCAAAGCATTTTCCTACAGGGAGTTTAAGAAGTGGAATGGATGGGGATGGGATGAGTTTTTTGAGCCTTGTTCACATGTTACTTGTCCAAAACAAAAGAACAATGTTAAAGACAGATGATTGGAGGGTTTCCTGGGGTGTCACCCACATAAAGTTTCATGCTAACATTGCTGAAAATAATTTCAGGATGTGCACACAACCCAGTAAGAGTGGCGAGTGTGGGTGAATGCGCATAGGCGTAGGAACAGCTGGTGCAGAGGCAATTGTACAATCTCAGGGAAGGGACTGGGCAGGTGGTATTTTTATTTGTTAAAGTCAAAGGCATCTGATGGGTGGTTAGTGTTTGTTCTGTTCTCATTCGTCTGTACCCAGGGAGAGGTCACTGCACACTCGTGCAATGCTGGGAATTATTGGCTCTTCTCCAGGTTTGTATGAGCCAGGGGCCTAACTTTTCTCTTCCCTCCCCCTTGTCAGATCTACCTGACTGCCTACTCTACTCCGGCAGGCACCTTCATAGTCTTTACTTGGACTCTAAGCAACAAGTGAATGGTCTGGCTTTGAGGGCTTTCCTTTCAGAGCCAAAGGTGCTAGCCCAGTCTGCACATTAGAATCACCTGGGGACCTCCTGTGCACCAAGGAAGCCCAGGCCTGAGTCTACTGGATCATAACCTTGACTGGTGGCCACTGAGACAGCTCTTTTCTAAGTTTGCCAAGTGATAGGGTGTGCAGCCAAGAATGCTAACCCCAGATTTAAATCTCAGGGCCACTTGTTTCTAAGACACTAGTACAGTGGTTAGAAAATGTTACCAGAATAAACTAGTTTCTTTTATTTTTTAATTTTTTTTCTTGTAGTTTTTGGCCGGGGTCAGGTTTGAACCCGCCACCTCTGGTATATGGGGCCATCACCCTACTCCTTTGAGCCACAGGCACCTCCCTAAACTAGTTTCTTTAGTTTGCTTATGTGTAACTATATTCAACAGTTAGGTTCTTAAGAAATCCTTGAAATTGTGTAGTGGCAAGGAACATGTTTTCTAAAACCTACTTGAGGCCAGATGTGATGGCTCACGCCTGTATTTTCTATCACTCCCCAAAGGCTGAAGCAGGAAGATCCTTTGAGCTCAGGAGTTTGAGACTAGCCTGAGCAAGAACAAGACTCATCTCTACTAAAAATTAAAAAATTATCCAGATATCGTAGTAGGCGCTTGTAGTCCCAGCTACTCGGAGGCTGAGGCAGGAGGATGGCTTAACCCCAGGAATATGGGGTTGCTGTGGGCTAGGCTTATGCCACCACACCGTAACCTGTGCAATTATTGTGAGGCTCTCTCAAAAACAAAACAAAATAAACCCCTACTTCTAGCCATTTCAAGCTCTGCCTACCTTGAGATGCTAACACATACATGGTTCAGGCAATTATACCTAATGTAAATAGTCTTAATATTAAAACAATTTTTTTTTTTGAGACAGAGTGTCACAAAAATGTCACCCTCAGCAGAGTGCTCTGGCGTCACAGCCCTCAAAGGGCTTAAGCGATTCTCTTGCCTCAGCCTCCCAAGTAGCTGGGACTACAGGCACTCACCACAAAGCCCGGCTATATTTTTGTTGTTGTTGCAGTTGTCATTACTGATTTTAGCTTGCCCAGGCTGGGTTTGAACCTGCCAGCCTCAGTGTATGTGGCTGGCACCCTACCCACTGAGCTACAGGAGACACCTTAATATAAGATTTTTTTTTTTTTTTTTTTTTTTTTGCAATTTTTGACCAGGGCTGGGTTTGAACCCACCACCTCCAGCATATGGGGTCGGTGCCCTACTCCTTTGAGCCACAGGCGCTGCCCAATATAAAAAATTGTTTATTCTTAAATTTCTAATATACAGAAAAGCACAAGAGCTAACGTAATTGGCACCCACGTGTCTAACCCACTTTGCTACAGATTTTTTTTTTTTTCTGAGACAGAATCTCATTCTGTGCCCCTGGGCAGAGTGCTGTGGCATCATAGCTCACAGCAACTTCAAACTCTTAGGTCCATGCAGTCCTCTTGCCTCACCTTCCTTAGTAGCTGGGACTATACGCATGCACCAGCTAGTTTTTCTATTTTAGTAGAGCCAGTGTCTGGCTCTTGCTCAGGCTGCTCTTGAACTCCTGAGCTCAGGCAATCCACCCACCTCCACCTCCCAGAGTGCTAGGATTATAGGCATGAGCCCAGCCCTGCTGTAGATTTTTTCAAAGAAGTAAAACCAGCACAAACCCCACACTTCCCTCTTGGATGTACCCACAGTCCTGAAGCTGATGTGTGTGTGCTTCTCATTCATGTTTCTAGACCTTTACTACCTGCGTGCACCAGAGTGAATACATACTATCACGTGGTGTGCTTAGCAACTGTACAGAAATGCTGTCCCCAACAAATCCTTTTGCCAGTTGCTTTTTTTACTCTATATTTTCAAGATTTCTCTGTGCTGATACATGTAGCTGTCTACTTTCATTTAACTGCTATAAAAATTCTGTTGAATCAGGGTACTATGATTTATGCATTCCTTTGCTGATGATGGGACTTTTAGGTTTTTACCTTTATAAACATCACTGCATCCTTTCCGTGTGACTGTTTTCGCATCTGAACTAAAGTACACTTGCCAGGCCTTGGTACAAATATGTTGTCGGTTTTGCGCTGCTCTAACAGAATACCATAGACTGAGTTAACTTACAAAGAACAGAAAGTCTCTAACGGTTCTGGAGGTTGGGAATTCCGAGACCAAGGAACAGGCAGATTTCTTTGTCCAGGGAAGGCTTTCCTTGCAGACCCTCACTTGGTAGAAAGCAGACAGCAAGGGAGCCTGATCCATGTGAAGCCTCGTTTATTAGGTTCTTAATTCCATCCACAAGGGAAGAGCCTTCACGGCCTAAATGCCTCTTAAAAGCCCCACCTGTCAACACTATCACATTAAGTTTCAACACCTGAATTTTGGAGGAGACCCAGTCAAAGCATGGCACATATCTTTTTTTCCTTCAAGAATAGTTTTAATAAGGTATAAGCTGGCTCTTGCTTCTTGGGGCTAAAGGTCAAAGAGGCAGGGCATCCCATCTGGAGAGTGCTCAGAGTGTTGTGGTTTGCAGCTGCTGTCCCCTACACCCAGAATGCTCTGTCACGGCAGGTGATCTGCTTCTCCCCACTCAGGGCTCAAATGCCACCCATTCTCTGAAGCCTCCCTAAACTGTTCCAGCGAAAGACAAAGTCCCCTTTGCACATAACCTCTATTACTGTGCTTCTCACGTTGTGTGGTCACATCCCCCTGCTGCTGGGCCGTGAGTAGGGCCAGTTGCACCTTAGTTTTCCTGTCAAGCCCCATGCTTGTGGGGGAGTCTCATCACCCAAGGGGGCTCAGACCGCAGCATAGCACATGCTTATATCCTTGCCATCACCGAATTGTCCGCACTGATTGCACATTTAACTCAGAGTGTAAGAGTCTCTCCTCCCTCTTTCTCACTGTCCCTAAGTCTTAAGAGCCAAGTAGTGGGGGAGAAGCTATAGAAGACTGGGGAAGATTTGAGCTGGAAAGAATGGGAAGAGAACAAGTGCAGGACAAAGTCCTGAGAATCAGGGAATTTGGAAGGAGGACAATGTGGCTGAACTGCTGCTGAGGGCAAGTGAGTCAAGGCCTGCAAAGTCTGGGAATGTCCTTGGGTGACCTCATGGAGGGAGATCCTGCTGGAGCTCAGAGGAAGCATCTTGGGGGGCGGGTGAGGAATTGACTGTGGGTGGGGAAGTAAAGCAGATAGGGGCAATGAGTGAGGCCACTTTGGGCAACGTTTGGCCAAGCAGGAGAGGAGAAAGGGTGGGGGCTAGAGGTGGCTGCACCGTCGAGGATGGTTAGTGAATGTGGTGAGAATTAGAGCAGGGTTTTCATGCTGATCAGAAGTTTGAGGGAGGAATGGGAAAAACCTGAGAGGACAAAAGTGATTCCCAAGGACCCTGAGAAGGTGGGAAGGATGGGATTCTGAGACGAGGTCAATGGACTGGCCTTAAAAAGAGGGGCATTATTTATGTTGTACATATAGAGGAGAAGGAGCAGGACAATGAGGGTAACGAAAGCAGGAGAGATTTGGGGACAGAGAAATTAGTGGTATGATGGGAGTGACAAGCTGGCCATGTGTAGAACAGATTGGTGGCGTAGATTACTGGGCAAGCTGAGGGACAGGAAGCTGGGTCTGAGATACAACTCAGAGGGGGTGGCAGTGGAGAGAGTTGCTGGAGACGAAGAGTTCAAGGCCAGAGTTCAAGGCCATGTTGCATGAGCTACCCTCATGGACTCTGCAGTCTCCTCAGATACTGGCACATGTTGGGTGAAGAGCATGTTTGTAAACTAGGTTCAGTAAATAAGAGTAATTGACCAGGAGGGCAGAAGAGCCAGCATTGAGGCTTGGCAGAGGGAGAGAGTGATGGCCTGATCGTCAAGGGAAATGGTCTCCTCTCTTCTGCAGCTCCCTCCTCCCTTCCTCCCACAAGAGCAGGGAGGTGTAATGTTCTTGAAGCCTTGCTGAGGAGCAGGGAGTTAATGGACCCTACCTCCTCACTCCTAGAAAGGTAGATTGTGAGAGAAGGAACAGTTTCCACTTGAGAGCTTCAGGTGAAGTAATGTACTCTGGGGAAAGTGAAGTCACCCTTACTTCAGGAAAGAGAAAGGAATGTTCTAAGAAGTTGACAGGGAGAGAATTGTGTGTAGTGCTCAATGACATCTGGGTGGACAGTCGGCCCACGGGGTGCAGATGTGCCTCTGAACTATCTCAGGGAGGAGGGAGAGGAAGAGGACCCAGCTAGGCAGGAACAAATGACTACAGGGATTTAAGGTCAAGGGCCGTTGTGTTACGCTGGAAGTGTTCTCTGTGAAAAGCCTGATCCATTCTTTGTAGGCCAACACAGCTTTGTTGGTGTCTTCTGTAGCCTTTCATATGATATGAAAACGTCTAGGTTTGAAGCACTTTAATACTGTTTGCAACAATACTTCATTAAGCTGGAGCACAATAGAGAAAGGGTTATGATCAGCACAGTAACTAAGTTTAAGAACCTTTACCATAACATTCCCCAATCAGGTGTTCTTAACCCTTTTCTATGAGTGAGGAATATACAACAATGTTTATCGAAGTGTTTAAAAATGTATAAAATATATAGGATTATAAAGGAAATTATAATTTACATTTTTTTTTAAGTTTGTATTTTTGAAACAGAGTCTTACTATGTTGCCCTCAGTAGAATGCCATGGAGTCACAGCTCTCAGCAACCTCAAACTCTTGGGCTCAAGCGATTCTCTTGCCTTAGCTTTCCAAGTAGCTGGGACTATAGGCACCCACCACAACGACCAGCTATTTTCATTGTTGCAGTTGTCATTGTTGTTTAGCTGGTCCAGGCCAGGTTCAAGCCTCAGTGTATGTGGCCTGTGCCCTAACCACTGAGCTACAGGCGCCAAGCCTTAATTTACGTTTTTAAGTTGTAATATAGTAATATGTGCTTCTTAAGCTCTGGCAGCAATTCTAATAACTGCTGTGAATTTGAAATAGTAGTGAGCACAAGCAGTATTTGAAGATATTTGCACCAACTCAGTGTAATATAAAAATATCTATAATTTCTTTTGATGATTCCATAATCACGTGTTCTTAACCTTTTTTGTGACATGAGTAAGGTGCATACAACAGTGTAGTAAAGTTTACAGACATTTTATCAAAATGTTTAAAAATGTATAAAATATACAGGATTGTAGAGAAAATGATAATTATAATTTGTTTAATTATAACATAGTAACATAGTAACTTAGTATCTATGTTAACTATGACATAGTAACACGTGCTTCTTTAGATCTGGCAGCATGCTGTGAATTTCAAATAGTGGTGAGCTCAAACAATATTTCAAGATATTTGCACCAACTCAGTGAGCTATCTGTAATTTCTTTTGATGACAGTGTCATAGATTCTGCTAAAACTACTATAACTAGTTATCAGCCTTCATGATTGAAAGAAGTGCTGTTGCAGTTAAGTGATTAGTGAAACGAAGATGTTAATTTTTCCTCCATCCAAGTTCATGGGCTCTATCGTTCTGTCCTGTCCGTAGGGGTCTTCAGGCCCCAGGCTTGATCATCAGCACTTCTAAGTGTGGCACAAGTCTGGTCAGTTGAGGAGGAAACAGATCAGACTCAACTCTGAAAAAAGTATTTGGCAAGGCATAAATAACCATTATTCCATTCAAGTAGCAATTGCTGCTCTGTACAAAAAAATGTGATGATGTGGTGCAATGGGTTATAACTGTGGAAAATCATTTTGATGGAGTGGACACCAAGGCTGCAAAGGCTGAGGTCACCACTGAAGGGCAGAGGACATGAGAAAATCAACATTGAAACTTCAGGCCGTGCAGTTAAGGGTAAGGGAAAGAAACGTTTCCTTTATTAAAAACTGTCTTATTAAATAGAATTTTTTTTCTGCCAGAAAAAGATAGGTAATATCTCTTAATGCTTTCATTAAAAACGGCCTCCGCTCAGCATATTTTATGGGTATCTTCAGTTATCTCCCCTGTGACTGCATACCATTCCAGACTTTTTCAAGTACATTTGCCTCTGATATCCTCTCTGTGAATCTAAAACAATTACTGTGTGTTGAACAGTCATCTGCTTTGTCAGTAGCAGTATTGAAACTAAGGGGCTCCCAGTCGTGTCAGCAGGAAAAATAGATACTGTGGTAAGACCCACTGGCTCTTAAGTTTCTCGGTGGTAAGCTTTCATCTAAAGATAAACTTAGGTGCAAAGGTGACATATTGACTAAGAAACACAAAGAATTCTGTAGTGGGTTTAGTGAAGTAAATAATCTCCCTTAGAAATAAGAAGTGTAGGCCGTCTCTTACGGTTTCTGAAATGACTGGGCAAGTTTCCTGAGCATTTTGTGGAGAAGACCGTCTCCTCTCATTCATTCACAGACTTGCCGATCTCATTTAAGACGGGACCACCAGCCCCGGAGCCAGCTTGCCCCCACCCTTCCCTCTCTCCCTTCCCCCTAATACTTCCATCCTTTCTCCCCGGTCCTGCTCCCTTCTCTGTGCCAGATGCTACCGACCACGTCCCCTCCTTCCGCTACTAAGCAGCATTGCCCCCCTTCTTGAGCCCCTTTGCACTTCCATTTCTTACCTCACTTCTCCTTTACCCTTCTTTCTTTTATAATTTTTAAAATTTTATTTTTATTATTTTTAATTTTTTTAGACATAGTGTCTCACTGTGTCACCCAGGCTGGTCTCCAACTTCTGGCCTCAGGCCAATTCTCCCAAGACGTGGGATTATAGGTGCATGCCTCTATGCCCATCCTATTCTTATTTTTAAAATTCTTTAAATATCTATTTATTCATTTACTTATTTATTTATTTTTGAGACAGAGTCTTGCTCTGTTGTCTCAGGATAGAGTGCAGTGGCATCACAGTTCATAGTAATGTCAAACTCCTGGGCTCAAGCAATTCCCTTGTCTCAGTCTCCCAACTAGCTGGGGCTACAGGCATGTACCACCATACCTAGGTTATTTTCTTATTTTTAGTAGAAATGAGTCTTACTTTTGTTCAGGCTGGTCTTGAACTCCTAAGCTCAAGCAATCCACCCGCCTTGGCCTCCCAGAGTGTTAGGATTACAGGCGTGAGCCACCTCACCTGGCCCATGCTCTTTGTAATTCTCACTGTCTGTCTCCTCTGGAAGACGACAATACCTCATGTCCTCTCTGCCTTCTTTCTAGCCTGAAATTTTCTTGCCCCAAGTCTGCCTTATAATGAGGAAAAAAAGAATTCCACACGACTTTGCCCTAAACTGTCTCCTAATTCTGAACACAAAACAAGAACAATGGAGACGCAGACTTACCCGGACATGAGTCTCTTCTGATGGGATTTCTTTCCCTCCGGGAACAGAATTGCAAAGATTGGCCTGTGTGTAGCAAAGGTTGACAGTGGTTTCAAACACGGTGACTCCTGTTTCTTTGTTCTCTTTTCTCAGCTTTTCACGTGTTTAGTCAAAATGATTAAGCAAACATATTTCTGTGTATTTCTACATTTGTTAAAGGATTTGGGGCACTGCAACAAGGAGGCACATTAATAGCAAGAAATGATTATTACTGCTACCTACCGCTTACACTGTGACCACCTCCACCACCAGCAGTTGTAGTAGGAATCGTCCTTAATGTTTATGTTTACTGAGCCATTACTGTATGGCAGCATAGGCTGAACCCTTTCATGGATTATTTTACTAATCCTTATAAAACTGCAAGAGGTTATGATCTGTATTTTATAGGTAAGGAAAGATTTTAGTAGAGACGAGTCTCAGAGTGGTTTTAACTGAGACTTTGCTTGCCCAGGCTGAGTGTGGTGGCTCACGTTAGTAATGCCAGCACTTTGGGGAAAGTCAAAGCAGGAGGATCACTTGAGGCCAGGAGTTTGAAACCAGCCTGAGCAACATAGCAAGATGCTATCTCTACAAAAAATAGAAAAATTAGCTCGGCATGGTGGTATATGCCTATAGGCATACAATCAATTTGTACCTCAGTAGTGTTGTGACTCCTGGCTTTAGTCCTGAGGCAGGAACATTCCTCAAGCCCAGAGGTTTGAGGCTACATTGAACTGTGACGCCACCCCTGTACTCAACCAGGAGTGACAGGGTGAGACTTTGACTCAGTATATGTATACCACTTGCCCAAGATCACATAAGTATTAACATCAGGTATTAGATTTGAAACTAGTTCTTTCCGACTCCAGAGCCTATTTTCTTAACCTTTATGCTATAGTATCTCTTACTTATAAAAAGTTGAAAAAAATTAGCAAAATTTCAAAAACACAGCTGCCTGGGCCACTTGCAGAAGGGCAGTTAGCTCTACCCTTACAAGAGAATGCTCTCTCTCTCTCTCTCTCTCTTTATTTTATTTTATTTTTTTGAGACAGAGTCTCACTCTGGTTGCCCAGACTAGAGTGCTAGGGCATCATAGCTCACAGTAACCTCAGATTCCTGGGTTCAAGTGATCCTCCTGCCTCAGCCTCCTGAGTAGTTGGGATTATAGGCAGCAGCCACAATACCCAGCTAGTTTTTCAATTTTTAGTAGAGACAAAGTCTTGCTCTTGCTCAGGCTGATCTCAAACTCCTGAGCTCAAGCGATCCCCCCACATCAGCCTCTGAGAGTGCTAGGATAATAAGTTTGACCGTCATCAAGACCATTGTCTTTGAGCCAGCATGCCCAGCCCATAAGAGAATGGTCTCTTGGTGGCAGTCAAATAGACATCAATAGTGTTATAATTCCAGTTTTCCTATCTAAGAACTCAGTGGAATATGAAATACATTTTAAGAATTGAATCCTCTCTAGAAAGTTTTGTTTCCTTTATTGCTTAAAGTTAATTATCTGAGCAATGTGTTATTTAAAACAGCTCATTACTCAATAACGGAGATATCTGATAATGTTATCAAACTAATGTGTTTGTGTTCAAAAGATAGTGAATTAAAAAATGTTGTAGGTTAAGGTGCTTTATTTTGGTGATATGAAATGTAAGAACGAGTTGTAAAGTTATTCCCGAAGAGACTGATGTCCAGATACCTTTCTTTTGTTTGTTTGTATGTGTGCCCTCTTCACTGGGATCTGCTCCTCTAGCTAAGAAGACATTTTCCAACTTGCCTGTCTTCTTGGAAGATTCCTCCTCATGTCCAAAAATCTTCCCAGTCAGAAGCTCTGCTCGAGATGGCAAATAACAGACTCCCACTTGCCCCACTGCAAACATTTACAGATGACGAAATAATGATAAAGAGCTCAGGTGAGTGAATTTCTCAGCTTCACCTCATCTTCTGATAATGAGCTGGGTGTACATGAAATTATGGTTGGGAAATACGTCCATCTAACTTTGGGAATGGAATTTTTACTTTTTTCTTTTTTTGAAAAGGTAATACTCTAAGATTTAAGATTTCTCTAAGATTTAAAAAAACAACAGAATAAAAGGCTATATGGTTAAAAGTGAAGTCGCTCTCACCTCTGTTCCGAGTTTCCCAGATCTTGCCAGAGCCACCTTCTCACCAGTTTCTTAAACAGCCTTGCAGAGTTTAGAAGTACACATAGGTCCATTTTGTTTTTTAAAGGGGGGGGGGGTGTTTATATTTGATGTGGAATTTAAAATTTACCTTTACTATG
This sequence comes from Otolemur garnettii, assembly GCF_000181295.1. Classification (NCBI taxonomy): domain Eukaryota; kingdom Metazoa; phylum Chordata; class Mammalia; order Primates; family Galagidae; genus Otolemur; species Otolemur garnettii. The sequence goes on along the minus strand of NW_003852470.1, from coordinate 9,363,778 downwards.
AAACACCTGTCTTTGAAATACAAAGCCTGAATCAAGAAACAGAGGTTGCATGCCATAAACCTACAGCAGTTTGTATTCATTTATATACATGTGTAGATATCTGTGTGTGTATAAAATTATGGCACACTTAAAAATCTAGAGCACAATGTCAGAATGTTCTTGGAGAGTACAGATGGTAAGTGTATTTGTTTTCTGTTACTGGGTATCAAGTCACCACAGACTTAATAGGTTAAAACAACACCCACTAACTCACAGTTCTGTAGCTTAGAAGCCCAGGGGTAACGAGCCAGACTCAGGGTCTCGGAAGACTGACTAACTTTGAGGTAAGGTACATTTTCATCTGGAGCTCAGAGTGCTTCCAAGCTCCCAAGGCTGTATCAGGATTTGGTTCCTTGTGACTATAGGACTGAGGTCCCCATTGCCCAGCTGGCTGTCAGCCTGAGGTTGCTCATTGCTTCTGGAGGCCTCTGTGTTCCTTGTTGTGTGGCTCCCTTTGTCTTCAAAATCAGTAATTCTCCTTTGCATCACATCCTTCTCATACTTAAAACCTGTTTCACCAGATAGAGCCCCATCTTTTTCAAGGGTTCGCCTGATTAGGTAGGGCCCGCCAACTATAATCTGTCTGTTTTAAGTCAGCTGATTTGAGACCTGGTAATAAGTTGGGTCTACAACATTAATTTATATATATATATATACACACACACACACATAGATATTAAAAAATATCTCAGCAGCACTTGGATTTATGTTCCATTGAATAAACTGAAAGGAGATGTAGATACCAGGGCTTTGGAATCTTGGGGCAGTCTTAGAATTCTGACTATAGAATGGGCACAGTGGCATGCACGGACTTCCAGCTACTAGGGAGGCTGAGGCAGGAGTTCGAGGCTGTCGTGAGCTATGATCATGCCTATGAATAGCCACTGCTATTCAGCCTGGGCAATATAGCAAGACCCCATCTCAAAAAAAATTTTTTTAAAGAATTCTTACAACTATAATAAGTAAATTTATTTTCCTTTGTTCCTTCAACTTTTAAATATGGTCTTTTGGGGAGATGAGTTTGGGGTGGTTAAGAAAGAAATAGGGTGAGTGGTCAAATATTTTACATAAATCAAAAGAATCACTCATATCTGTTTATTTAGTGCTTATCTAAAGAGTAAAGAGAAAAATCACTGCCTTTAAAGAACTTCATAGTCAAATAAATAGTTCAGAATAACATGGTAAAGGTCATGGAGGTATTTGGAGAGTGAAGCAGAGAGTACCTAAAATTAGCTAGAGGTGGCAGGAGGTAGGCTAGGGGAGAGTCAGGAAAGGCTGGGCAAAGAGTGTGGTTCTTCAGCTGTACCTTGAAGGATAAAGAGCAGTTGACTAGCTGGACGAGGGACAGGAAGACATTCTAGACAGGGGAAGCATTTGTGCAGATACAGAGGAATCCTAGATTAAGCCAGCATGCGCCGATCTCTTGGTCTGGCCCCATGGGCTTCTCTGCCCATGTGCGCACGTGGTATTATGGTGATGGTAAAGTTAACAAGGTGTTTTCATCAGAATGAATTGGCATGCATCCAAGACTTACCAGGTCTAGAACAGTGGTTTTCAATGGGGGCAATGTCGCCCCCAGGGACATTTAGTTATATCTAGGGACACTTTAGGTTGCCACAACTTGAGACTGGGAGGTACTACCAGTAGCTAGAGGGGCAAAGGCCAGAGATGCTGCCATACAACACACAGGACGTCCCAACAACATAGCTTAACCTCGGTGGCTCCTGTGGCTCATTGAGTAGAACGCCGACCCCATATACTGAGGGTAGTGGGTTCGAACCCGGTTCGAACCTGGCCCTGGCCAAAATGCAACAAAAAAATAGCCAGGCATTGTGGCGGGTGCCTATAGTCCCAGCTACTGGGGAGGCTGAGGCAAGAGAATTGCCTAAGCCCAAGAGTTGGAGGTTGCTGTAAGCTGTGACACCACAGCACTCTACTGAGGGCGACAAAGTGAGACTCTGTCTCTAAGAAAAAAAAACTTACCCTGCCCCAGAATGTCAGCATGCAAAGCGGAGAAGCCCTGTTCCACATGACCAGGCAGCTGTTAAAGGGCCGAGCGAGGGGGATGCACTGCACAAAAAGATCATCAAGATGGAAGTGGGAGGTAGCACCTGTGGCTCAAAGGAGTAGAGCACCAGCCCCATATACTGGAGGTGGCAGGTTCAAACCCAGCCTTGGCCAAAAACTGCAAAAAAAAAAAAAAATTAAAATTTTTTTAAAAAAGATATAAGTGGGAGCAAAGCAAGATACCATTAAATATGTATTTTATGCTTCCTGTGTGTAAAAAATATATATAAAATGTTTCTGTACAGATAAATATAGGTGATTCTCAAAAGAAAGTTTTCAGAAATAATATATAATAAACTTAAAGCTAGTTGCCGTTAGGTAGTAGACTGAGGGGCTGGGGCAGGGGCAGGGCTTTCATGTTTCATTTTGTGCTTTCTGTTTTGTTGTGGTTGTGTCATATACATGAATTATTTATGTTTTAATGTCACCAGAAGTTACAAAGGGGAGTGAGGAATTATACATGTACATGTTTAAAACACTTCATAAATTATATTTTGAAAGAAGAATGCTTATGTATATCTTTTTAGTTAAAAGGCAAAATTTTGTCAGCAAGCTGTTATGAGCTAATTGTAATTTTTATTAATATGACTGCTACCTGAGATAGACTTATCAGTAATTCTTTTCCTGCAGTTAAAAAATTTGCACAGGAACAAATTGCTCCTTTGGTTTCAACCATGGATGAAAATTCGAAAATGGAGAAGTCAGTACTAGAAGGATTATTTCAACAAGGGGTATGTTTTATAATTCTTCAAATTTCAAGCTTTTATAATTACATTTCAGTGTTTAAATGTATGCATATTTTTAGATTTAAAGACTATCATAATTGCATAATGAACTCTTCATTTCCTAGCCAAAATGATCTGTTCTTTTTTAGATTGAAGTCCTAGTTAATGTTTATATACTTAAAGATGGAATTCACATTTAAAATTAGAAATACTGTGCTTTTTAAGGAAAACTTGGGAAGTGAGACAGTGATGCATTTCTTTAGGTCAATGGTTCTCAACAGGGGCCAGTTTTGCCCTCCAGTGAACATTTGGCAATGTCAGGAGACACTTTGGGTTGTTGTAACAGGGTTGTTCTGCTGGAGAGCTGGAGGCAAGGGACGCAGCCAGACCCTACAGGGCATCGTGCGGATGCCACAGCAAAGTACTCTCCAACTCAATGCTCCATAGTTAAAAAGCTCTACTGTTTGTTTGTTTTGAAACAGAGTCTCGCTCTGTCACCCTGGGTAGAGTACTATGGCATCATCATAGCTCACAGCAACCTCAAACTCTCAGACTTGAGCAATCCTCTTGCCTCAGCCTCCCAAGTAGCTGGACTGTCGGCTCCCACCACTACAGCTGGCGAGTTTGTTTTATTTTAGTAGAGTCGGGGTCTCACTGTTGCTCAGGCTGGTCTCAAACTCCTGAGCTCAAGCAAACCACCCACCTCAGCCTCTCAGAGTGCTAGGATTATAGGTGAGAGCGCTGCGCCTGGCCTACTTTTTAAAAAAACTTTTTCTTTTCTTTCACTGTTTCTACATCCTCTAGGCTTCTCTGAGAAGTTTTCTGACTTGAGTTTGAAACCTCTCTCTTGAAGTGGCAGTTCTTGCAGTCCAGGCTTTTTAATAGAGACGGGGTCTCGCTCTTGCTCAGGCTGGTCTCAAACTCCTAAGCTCAAGTGATCCTCCTGCCTCAACCTTCCAGAGTGCTGGGATTACAGAAAACTATCTGGGTATTGTGGGGGGGTGCCTGAAGCCCCAGCTACTCAGCAGGTTTAGGCGGGAGGATCACTTGAACCCAGGAGTTTGAGGTTGCTGTGAGTTATGATGTCAGGGCACTCTAGCCTGGGACAACAGAGTGAGATTCTGTCTTCAAAAAGAAAGAAAGAAAGAAAGAAAGAAAGCCAATGTGTAGGAGCCCAAATAGAAGGGTCTGCAGTGAGCCCTACCCGCTACTGCTCATCTCCATAAACTGCTCTTTCTTAGATGCCGCCTCACCCGCCTCTCACCCCTTCGTCCCAGCCCTTTGGTCACCTATCATAATAGCTAACAAAACAGTATTTCCACTTTGTGGGAAATTAGTCACATTTTTAGAGACTCATCATCTCTGACAGCTGTTGAAGACATATAATCAGATAGTTAGCATCCCTCCTGAGTCTTCAGGCACACCCAGATCCTTCCGTTCTTCCTCCCAGAACATCACTTCTGTTCCTCTGGCCATCTCAGTCATCCTCCCCCTCAGCCTGAACTAACAGCCACAGCCCTGACTGCAGCCTGATACGATTCCAAGATTGTCTGGAAGGATGAGGAACATCGTCCTTTCATCTGTTAGCAGCTGTGGGTCTTGAGTACATGTACACACGCTGTCTTTCTGAAGTTGAGAGTACAGTGGAAGGTCCAGTGGTGACTGGTCAGACTTCCTCAGGGTTGTTGGAAGACCTTGGCCAGCATTTGTTCGTGTTTACCAGGTACCTGTGCCTTGTCTAGTGTAAACATGTCCAAATGTCTGCTAACCATCCTCGACCTGCTAAAATGACCCAAGAGGAATGGGCATTCAATTATTTTCCAGGCTAAGAAAAGTCAAGGTAGGCCAGGCACAGTGGCTCACACCTGTAATCCCAGCATTCTGGGAGGTTGAGGCAGGAAGATCTCTTGAGCTCTGGAGTTTGAGACCAGCTTGAGCAAGAGCGAGACCCCTATCTCTATTAAAAATAGAAAAACTAGCTGGGTGTTGTGGGAGGTGCCTGAAGTCCCAGCTACTCAGCAGACTTAGGTAGGAGGATCGCTTGAACCCAGGAGTTTGAGGTTGCTGTGAGCTATGATGCCAGGACGCTCTAGCCTGGGGCAGGGCAACAGAGTGAGATTCTGTCTTCACAAAAGAAAGTCAATGTGTAAGAGCCCAAATAGAAGAAAGTATACCAAATAAAACTGTAGATATTCCCACTGAGGGATATTTTCTTCTGTTTCTTTAGGACACTGAAATCAGTATAAAGGATGTCATGTTGAAAAACCAAAACACCATCTACAGTCTTTCTTTTTTTGAGACAGAGTCTCAAGCTGTGGCCCTGAGTAGAGTGCTGTGGCGTCACAGCTCACAGTAACCTCCAACTCTTGGGCTTAAGTGATTCTTTTGCCTCAGCCTTCCAAGTAGCTAGGACTACAGGCTCCTGCTACAACACTCAGCTATGTTTTGGTTGTAGTTGTCATTGTTGCTTGACAGGCCCAGGCTGGATTCGAACCCACCAGCTCCAGTGTATGTGGCTGACACCCTTGCTGCTGAGCTACAAGCTCCAAGCCACCAAATACAGTCCTTAAGCAGGCAAGAATAGTTCTTAACAAGAAAGGTCATCAGATTATATATATATATATATTATAGAGTATGTATTTTCTCATTCTGTTCGGTTATCCTTCAAAGCATTTTACCTCCATTATTTTCATTTCTTGGATCCCAAAAGGAAACAAATGATAGCATGTAATTTCCTGCATTTCAAATATATATAGTTTCTGTAACAGATTTTGCTACTTATAGCAAAATAGCCATACCAAATTAAAATAATACATGCAAAATTTTAAAGTCGAGAATATATATGATTACAGTTTATCTTTGAATTTGTACTTGCAAGAAATTCTCCGTATAAAATAGCTTTCTTAATCTGTTTCCTTGTTTTTCCCTTAGTTGATGGGTGTTGAAATTGACACAAAATATGGAGGGACGGGAGCTTCATTTTTTTCCACTATCCTCGTGATAGAGGAATTAGCCAAAGTCGATGCAGCTGTGGCAATCTTTTGTGACCTCCAGAACACAATAATTAACAAAATGATTACAAAACTTGGAACAGAAGAGCAGAAGGCCACCTATTTACCCAAGCTGGCTACAGAGATGGTGAGTTGAGATAAGTTGTTGAAATGAGTCTGATCATTTCTAAATTTACAATATTTTCAGGAGAAAAGTAGCTGTGTTATTGACTTTATTATCTAGAAACACAGTGCAACACCATCAATTAATCAAGCAATTCTCAATAAATTAATATTACTAGAAAAATACACTTTGCCTCTCATCTGCCACTTGAAAATTTAGAGAATAATCATCAGACAAAAAAATTATTTCCTTTTTAGGCTCAGTGCCTATAACTCAGTGGTTAGGGCGCTAGCACCCTACACCAGGGCTGGTGGGTTAGAACTGGCCCCGGCTTGCTAAACAACAATAACAGCTACAACAGAAAAATAGCCGGGCATTGTGGCAGGTGCCTATGGTCCCAGCTACTTGGGAAGCTGAGGCAGGAAAATCGCGTAAGCCCAAGAATTTGAGGTTACTGTGAGCTATGACAACACAGCACTCTACTGAGGGTGACATAGTAAGGCACTGTCTAAAAAAAAAAAAATTATTTCCTTTTTGTCCCAGTTATATTCTCTAATACCTTTGTTGATGGTTTCATTTACATTGAGATGTCTTTCTGTTATAATTATTAGAATCAATTTAAATAAACTTCATTGTGTGTTCTTAAGTCTTTGAATTTGTCTTAAACAAATTCTGGCATATGAGGTCAGACAATTACATTCCTGGATTCATCCTAGAAAAAGTGCAACCTGCCTCATTGCTGAGTATCAGTATGGTGACCTTCAGAGTGCTCTGCCTGGGGGGCTATGCACCACTGCCAGCACTTCAAAGCAGTTTTAAAACTCTTTTGCTGGAATGGCCATCAGAGCTGTCATCGTATGAGGTCTACATTTAAGTTTTTGAACTCATCCTAGAGAAAGTGTGACATACCTCACTTGCTGAAAATCACTACGGTCATCAGATAGCCAATGGGAGGACTTCAAAGGTGACCGTAGTGATATCCAGCAATGAAGTCGGTGGCACTTTTTCTAGGATGAATTCACAAACTTAATTGTTAAACCTCATATATTTTGGAAAATAATACTGTCAGAATAATATTACAATTTTGATAGATATAGACTTTTTTAAAAACTAGATAAAGGTTTGATTTATAAATGTCCATTTTGCCATAAGTTTTGTTATACAGAGTACAAATATAGTCATTAATGTCAGTTGTTTTTCTCTTATACGTAGATAGGAAGTTTCTGTCTCTCAGAGGCCGGAGCAGGTAGCGACCCGTTTGCTTTGAAAACGAGAGCTGATAAAAAGGGAAATTATTATGTCATCAATGGGTCCAAGATGTGGATCTCCAGTGCCGAGTATGCAGACCTGTTCCTGGTGATGGCGAATGTAGACCCCAACATTGTGAGTGTGGAGATAAAACTAATCCCTCTTTTCTTCTCATCTCTCTTCTTTTCACTGTCCTCTCTCCATTTCCTTTTTAGGATTTAGCCTGATGTTTTTCCTTCTCGGTACCAAAAATGTTAGATCTCAACTGGCATCTTTTCATCCTCTCATTACTAACGTAAAATAAATATTGTTGACACAATTACTAATTAAAACCAGCCCTCTGTATTTGTGGGTTCCACATCTGTAGATTCAACCAACCACAGAACAAAAATATTCAGAAAAATATTCCATGGCTAGGTACCTATGGCTCAAGTAGCTAAGGCGCCAACCACATACACCTGAGCTGGCAGGTTCGAATCCAGCCCAGGCCCACCAAACAACAATGACAGCTGCAACCAAAAAATAGCCAGGCATTGTGGTGGGCACCTGTAGTCCCAGCTACTTGGGAGGTGGAGGCAAGAGAATCACTTGAGCCCAGGAGTTGGGGGTTTCTGTGAGCTGTGATGCCATGGCACTCTACCCAGCAACAGCTTGAGACTCTGTCTCAAAAAAAAAATTCCACAAAGTTCCAAAAAGCAAAACTTGAATTTGCCATGCACCAAGTACTACTTAGAACGAAGTGATGTATAGGCATCGTATGAGGCTGTATAAGTAATCTAAAGATTATTTAAAGTCTGCAGAAGTGTGTGTATAAGTTGTGTGCAAATACTACTGTATTTTATAATAAGGGACTTGAGCACTTTATATAAAGGACTGTGGATTTGGGTATCCTCAGGGGTGCTGGAACTAGTCTCCCCAGATACCAAGGGATGACTGAACACAGAGAACCATTTTATTACTTATCTCATAATATATAGGAATCTAATCTTTAATGTTGTGGAATTCCAATTTTCTATTTAATAATAAAGAATTTAAGTATTACTTCGGCGCCTGTGGCTCAAGCAGTTAAGGCTCCAGCCACATATACCTGAGCTGGCAAGTTGGAATCCAGCCCAGGCCCGCTAAACAAAAATGATGGCTGCAATCAAAAAATAGCCAGGCATTGTGGTGGATACCTGTAGTCCCAGCTACTTGGGAGGCTGAGGCAAGAGAATCACTTAAGCCCAGGAGTTGGAGGTTGCTGTGAGCTGTGATGCCACCGCACTCTACCCAGGGTGACAGCTTGAGGCTCTGTCTCAAAAAAAAAGAATTTAAGTATCTATTTATTTTAAGAATATTTTGTTCAGTTGGAAAATATACATCTAGCAAAATGGTAAATAAAATGGCAAATTTTAATCTTTTATCTTTTCATTAATGTATTATTTAAAATAAATTGCTAAAACTTTAAAGTATATAATAAAATTAAATTTAAAATATGGAATGCTCATCATCTTGTCAAATTACATGTATAACAGTAAATTTAATGTCATTGACAGTTTCTGAAAAAGTGAAAGGAGCGGTCAGGTACTTGAGTTTGGATTGAATGTCCTTCATTCCCTCTTGTTTCATAATGCCCGTGTTGTCATTCTGAGTACATTAGTATTTATTGCCAAAGTCTATTTTTAGTTTCCTTTTTACTTTGAGTTCTTTAGAAACAAGGGATTTTGTAAGGCTAAGTGGTAATAGCATCTTAAATCTTCTTTTTAAGGGATATAAAGGAATTACCTGCTTCTTAGTGGATCGAGATAGTGCAGGCCTTCGTATAGGAAGAGCAGAAAACAAAATGGGGATCCGAGCGTCTTCCACGTGCCCTTTAACGTTTGAAGATGTCAAGGTCGGTATCTTAGAATATTCGATAAAAGACTGATGTGAAAAGAGCTTGGCATCATAGTAGGTGTTCAAGAGAGGTGTCAAAGTATCAAGGGGCAACAAGCACTCACAGGAGAATATTTTGTGAAACTCCTCAACAGTGCACTTAAGTCATGACTGAACACTCGTTTTACAACAAAAGTTTAGGCCAGGGGTGGAAATCTTTCTGCCCAGCAGCTGGCCTCAGGAGCAAATGTTGAGAATTAACGCCATTTATGTTTTACAACTTACATACTTCTGAACCATTTATACTTTTTAACTTGATCCTTGAGAACCAAAGGTGGCTTCGCAGAAGGGAGTCTGGTGTCAGTGCACCAAAGGCCACAAGATGGCGATGTTGCGCAGCGAGAGCAGAAACCAGGCAGGCAAAGCCCACAGTTGAAAGTCTCTTAGGAACAGATTGACGGAATTCTTAGGCTTATGCTTTAGAACTTTCTGTGGTAGGGCAGGTTGTGGTGGGTTTTCCACCACACATAGTAGAGCTTGATCTTTTTGTGCATGGGTGTGGGGGTAAAGGGAGAGTTGTCATCTTTACAAATGGCATTTTGGGTCTCACCATTTCACTCCAACTGCCCTCCTTGTACTTTGCCTGGTCTTTCTTCTCCCCCGTACCCTCTCCCATCTGTCCACAAAATGCACAAAAGTGTATTTTTTATTATTGCTGGCCTTAATTTTTAAGAACTGTTTTTGTTCGTTTCCTCCCTCCTCTTTCTGTCCCCTCTGTGCACGCACATACACACCCCTCAGTTGGTTTTGGAGACGCTGAAGAGCCTCAGCAGATGAAGGGCTTACTACTTTAGATTTTGCAAGGCCTTACATGTTTTTTATGATGTTATCTCACATTACAGCATACAGGTAAGAATTGGGGGGAAAAATATTTCTGTTATGGATGAATGTGATCCGATTCCCTTTTTCTAGATCCCTTCATCCTTTCAGCAAGTTAGGCAAGGCTTTGGAGCATGCAGTGTGGACAGCGTGGATCTGGGTACTTTCCCTCTGAGAGCTGTGAGGAAGCAGTGTAGAGGGAGATGCTGAGATGTCAGCAAGTCCTGAGAGGGAGGAATGTCACACAAATTGAGTCTTTAAGTGCTTTGAAAATAGATGAAAATGAATACAGTCAAATTAAATTGAGAACTAAGTGCTCATTTGTTTTTTCAGGTTCCAGAAGCTAATATCTTGGGACAAATCGGCCATGGCTATAAGTATGCCATCGAGAGTCTCAATGAAGGTAGAATAGGAATAGCTGCACAGGTGAGTCGCACTGTAGCTGTTCCACAGTGAGAGGCAATTAAAATGGAAAACGGAAAAACAATGCAGTTAAGACCAATGAGTATTTGGAAGCTCGTGAACACAAGATGGCACCCTCCCCTTACTTGCGGCTTCAGATTACTTCTTGCAGATTCTGTTTTGGGCAATTGTGGAAGTGTCCGGAGAACTAAACAATGGCCTAGCAATACCAGTTTTTCTGAATAAATATTATTCAATACCTGTACCAATAACATCTAAAATGTATTGAAAATTAAAAATGTTTTTTTTAAGAAACCAATTTTTCAAAGCATGAAATTATGGAAGAAATTTTTAAAATTAAGAACAAATAATATTTATTCTACAAAGTGTTCTAAAAGTTACCCCTAAAGTCAACATATGTAGGAAGAATGAGAAATTGTAGTTAAATGTACCTTTATTTACAAAATTTGATACATTTTACAAATATTTTTTATAGTGAATATTTTATAAATAAAGGTACATTTAGCCGCAACATTCCATGTTCTCTTTGCATGGTGATTTTAGGGGCAACTTTTGGGATACCTTGAACTGTGGAGAAAGAATCTGCAGATAATAAATAGATTTTGTTGCTTAGTGTTTTTACAGGTAAAAATCAGACAATGTTTTTTGGTTTTTTTTTTTTGGTGGCATATGAAATAAAAGAGCCACAATTAAGTAATATACATAAGATGAAAACTGTTCCACTTTTTTAACAAAATTTGTCCTTTACGTGGTATAATGCTATTACATTTTCTATTAAGTGATAACAATTTTCTAGATTAATAAATGAATATCTTTGATGTTATTATAAATAACATTATTTGTATTTGTTTATTTTTAATCAATGAGTATCCAAAATTTAAGAACTGTGGCTTTTACATTTTGAAGATATTTCATATATAACAGCTGTTGGAATAGACATTGTTTTCAAACTATAGCCTGAGGGCCACGTGTGGCCCCCTGGGTATTTTTGTGGCACCTGCCTGTCCTGCTTAGCAACTGACTGTCCCAGGGCCCACAGTCCGGCCCTCCAACAGTTTGAGGGACAGTGAACTGGCCCCCTGTTTAAAAAGTTTGAGGACCCCTGATTTAGACTCTAAATTTTTTTTTTGTGCTGCTGTTACTTTGCAAACAAATTATTCTTAGATCAAAACCTAACCCTTTCCCACAGAGTTAAACAGTATAGTACTAAAGAATATTGGCTTATCAATTCTTTTTCTTTTTCTTTTTTTGGAGGCAGAGTCTTACTTTTGTCGCCCTCAGTAGAGTGCTGCGGCATCACAGCTCACAGAAACCTCAAACTCTTGGGCTTAAGCAATTCTTATGCCTCAGCCTCTTGTTTTTTAAAGACAGGGTCTCACTCTCCTCAGGCTGGTCTTAAACCTTTTAGCTCAGGGCAATCCACCCGCCTCAGCCTCCCAAGTGCTGGGATTATAAAGGGGCTTATCAGTTCTTTTTAAAGTTTTTCTGCGATTTAACTTGGTTAGGACTGGATCTCATTATTCCCAAACATATAAATAATATAGATGTTCTGGCAATAAAATACATGGCCTGAGCTTTAGTCCGATTACTCCAACTTATCTTATAACCTAATTAAAAGTTAAGGTCAGGTAGTTACTCTGTCTGGGTAGATGCCTTTTAGAAGAGGAGGGACATCCACTATAACAGTGAACTGAAGGCATCCATCCTCGAAACCTTGCAGGTGGAGTGAATTTAATTCTTCAATTTTATAGTGGAAACATTGTACTCAATAGGAAAACCTATTTTAATCCACAACTGATAATGTCAGCCTTCGTGTCAATATGGAATGTTACTTTAAATTTTTGTTATAAGGATACAGTGACATCATCTTATCTCATAGCCAAAAGGGCAGTGAGTCTGCTGCCTCATTTTTATTTGGGGTTTGTGGGGACTTTTTAATTTTTTTTTAATTTTTATTTATTTTTATCTTGGAATATTATGGGTTGGTTACATAATTTGCTTTTGTACAGTTTATTTATTTATTTTTTTTTGTGAGATTAAGTCTCAAACTGTCGCTATGGGTAGAGTGCCATGGCGTCAGCTCACAGCAACCTCAAACTCTTGGGGTTAAGCGATTCTCTTGCCTCAGCCTCCCAAGTAGCTGGGACTACAGGCCTGCCACAACACCTGGCTATTTTTTGGTTATAGTTGTCATTGTTGTTTGGCAGACCCAGGCTGGATTCAAACCCGCCAGCTCTGGTGTATGTGGCTGGCTCCCTAGCTGCTGAGCTACAGGCACCACCTGTCTCTTTAAATTTTAACATAATATTCTATTCTCTAGGAAGTTCAAAATAAAAGGCTAAAAGAAAATCTGAATGAATGTTAATGAAATATTGATGAGTTTGTGGGTATTTCCCCAAAAAGCTTTAACTATTGATTTTTTTTCTTTTTCTAAAACCTACAAAGTTTGACATAATTGGATAGTGACTTAATGGCTACCTAATGTGGAAATTTAGGAATCATTTTTAAGCTTGAGTTGTTCAATAGAGATGAAATTTGATTAGCAATGAGACAGTTCAGCTAAAATTATCACCATGTCCTGATCTGTTTCTTCAAGCATGTGAATTAATGCTTTTACCAGTTTCTCTATCACTTGTTCTCAGCCCTAGTTGTGCATTAAATCAACCAAGGAGTTTTTTAAATGCTGATGCTTAGGCTCACTCTACCCCCAACTGTCAAGATTTAGACTCAGTTTTTAAGCAAGGGTTTCGTTGTATTTGGGGGGGGGGGTGGAGAGTTGAGACAGAGTCTCACTTTGTCACCCTCAGTAGAGTGCCCCGTGGCATCATAGCTCACAGCAACCTCAAACTCTTGGGCTCAAGCCTTTCTCTTGCCTCAGTTTTTCTATTTTTAGTAGAGACAGGGGTCTCGCTTTTGCTCAGGCTGGTCTCAAACTCCTGAGCTCAGGCAATCCACATGCCTCGGCCCCCTAGAGTGCTGAGATTATGGGTGTGAGCCACCACACCCAGCTGAGGAGCTGTTACTAGCACATACCTCACCACCTGGGCATCTCCTGTTCTTCTCTTACCCCAGCTATTCAATTTAGGTGTGAAAACAATTTACAACTTGGATAATTAAAAGCATAAACTTGTGACAAAGTAAGAAATTCTAATATATATGTGTGTATATATATATATATTTTTATTTTTTTTTTTTTTTAACAGATGCTGGGACTGGCCCAAGGATGTTTTGACTACACTATTCCATATATGAAAGAAAGAACACAATTTGGCAAAAGAATATTCGATTTTCAGGTATGGAATTATTAGATTCTTTCTACTGTGCTGGATTCTCCCAGCTTCCTATTATGGAAAAACTGTGTTGAAGAGAGATGGAAGGAATCCCCTCAAGGAGATTTTAGTGGCAGAGAGGTGGGAAGGAGTAGGCTTCATGACAGGTATCTGTGAATGCCTTGATCTTTTCCAAGGGCAGAGCAGTGGTCCTTGAAGCCCGGCTATGGTGTGACCCGGGCACGTTGGAGAGACTATAGCCTCGTCTCCTCACTGCCTCAGAAGTTCCAGGGCAGAGCGTCTGGACTCAGGTCTCCTAGGTTCAAATCCTGCTGCTTCCACCTAGTAGCTTTAGGCTGTAGGCAAGTTTTCTTGCCTCTCTGAGCTTCAACTACCTTGTCTGTTAAATAATAACTACTTCCTTATTGTGTTTTTTTTTTCTTAAGATAGAGTCTCAGTCTGTTGCCCTTGGTAGGGTGCTCTGGTATCCTAGCTCACAGCAACCTCAAACTCTTGGGTTCGTGATTCTCTTGCCTCATTTTAGCTGGGACTATAGGCACCCATCACAATGCCTGGCTATTTTTAGAGACAGGGTCTTGTTCTTGCTCAGGCTGGACTTGAACCTGTGAGCTCAGGCAATCCACTTGCCTCCACTACCCAGAGTGCTAGGATTACAGGTGTGAGCCACTGCACCTGGCCCCTTCTCATGTTTTAAAGTAGGTATGTATGTATAAGATATTTCTCACATTGTGTAGGTAGAACAAGTGCTCAGTAAATAGTACACTTGTTATGAGTCCCCTATTCAGTCCAGAACCGTGCAGTAATCCTCCAAGGACTAACTGTACTTTGACACATATGTCTTAAGAAGCGATGGCCCCAACCCAAGGCCATGGACAAGTAGCTATCTGTGACCTATCAGGAACCAGGCTGCACAGCAGGAGACAAGCAGTGTGCAAGCAAGCAAAGCTTCATCTGTATTTACAGCCACTCCCATTGCTCACATCACTGCTGGAGCTCTGCCTTCTGTCTGATCATCTACAGTATTAGATTCTCACCAGAGCACCAACCCTACCATAAACTGCACACGTGAGGGGTCTAAGTTGCATGATAATTGTGAGAATCTGATGCCTGATGAGCTAAAGTGGAAATGTAATGTGTTTGAATCATCCTAAAACCATCCCCTGTCCCTAAACTGTAGAAAAATTGTCTTCCATGAAATTGGTCCCTGGTGCCAGAAAGGTTGGAGACCACTGTTAGAGAAGAACCAGTTTCCTGCCATAAATGCAAATAAGATGCAATCAGCCGGCTTGGTGCCCATAACTCAGTGGTCAGGGCACCCGCCACGTACACCAGGGCTGGTGGATTCCAACACAGCCTGGGCCTGCTAAACAACAATGACAACTACAACAAAAAATAGCCAGGCATTGTGGCGGGCACTTGTAGTCCCAGCTAAAATTCCAAAATAATTACTTTACATGGTTGCAGAATCTTCTAAGCAGCTCTAGGCTTCAAGTACAGTTTCTTATTACACTACCAGCTCTGCTGTGCTGCATGGTCTGCGGGCTTCTAACAGTGAGTAGGCATCACACAAGTATGCTCAGATTGCACACATGCATACTGGGCTATAGACATGCACGGCTGGTTCAAGACCCAGAAAGACTGAGTGTCGCAGGCCTGGCCAGTGCCTACCACCATCCCGTCTTATGCGTGGGAAACTGAGGCATGTAAAAGTTGAGTCTCCAAGGTCACATAGCTACTATGGTACCAAAATGACAGGGTTTTGTCTTGGCTCCTACTCTAATTCTCATTTCATTATAATAGAGCCCTTGCTCAGAGCCAGCTACGACAAAGATTGTAATGAAAGGGACAAAATGTAAAGACAGTTTTAAGAGAAGTCTTTGATCTCCCTGTACACAGGAAACTGTTCTGTGTGTATCTGTATATTACATGTAGATGCAAGAGATCAATTGTACTAAGACATAATCACAATGACATTTTTAGAGATGCCTTGTGCGAGTAATTTAAAGAAAACTTAGAAATTTGATCTTAAAAAGCAACATTATGTGAAGCTTTCATTAAAGTTAGGAGGGTTTTTCCCAACAACTTTATCTCATTAGAGTGATTTGGTTTTTGTTTTGCCTGTGTTCATTCTCACCTTTCTGATCTCTGGACTAGAAGGTCCCTGTGGGGAGGGACCAGGCCTGTTCATCTTAGCTCTTTCAGATGTTTATTCAGCACAGATTTATTGAGCATGTTCTTCACGCCAGGCCTTGTGTTCTCAACACAGTTAGGGAACCAGAACTCAGCAGTGGTGAGGTCTCATGGGGCAGGAGACGTGCCTTACTCACTTCTCACGGTGCCTGTGTGGGAACTGGGAGAGGCAACACGTAGAATATCGAGGTGACCTCATGGAGGAAAGGATTTCATAACCAAGGCACAAGAAGGACTAATCATAAAGATAGGTTTGGTGATAAGACTGGTATATGTCTTTTCTTCAAAAGATGCCATAAAGTGAAAAGATAAACCAGAAGGGGAAAGGTGCCCCTACTCTGCACATAGGTTTGTGGGTGTCTCTTATTATGCTTTATAGCCTTCATAACCTACATGTGTTATTACATATCAAATTTTTGTACATGTCAAATGTTTCAGAAAGGGAAGAAGAAATCTGTTAGATATTTAGGAGCAGTGTTATTTTTCTCCAGCTTTTTCCTGAATTTTAATTACAAAAAGCCATTCCTGGGATTACTGTGTGATTGCCTTAATTCTCTGGCTCAACATTCATCACCCCTGATTATAATTACTTCATTACCTGTTCTTCCTGTCGGACTGTATAAATCATGAAAACAAGGAATTCTGACTGTCATGTTCAGCATGATTCCTCCATCACTAAGCCCGGCGCCTAGACCAGTGTTTTTCAACCTTTTTTATCTCGAGGCACACTTGAACCTACAGTTAAACTTCCCCAGCACACTTAAATTATGTTGATCCAAAAAAAGAGTAAAGGAAAGAATATACTTACTGTGCTTTGAACTCCTTTCTAAAATAATTTAATTAACGATCTCTAAAAATTTTCATGGCCCACCTAAGATCTGAGGTACACGGGTTGAAAATTACCGGTCTAGCATTTCATAGCTGCTCGTGGTGTATCTGAATGGATGGATAGATAGATTAGGCAAGAGAACCTTTCCATTTGTAATAAACATCTGTGCCTAGTGTTTCCAGGAAATTGTTTATAACCATAAATGTTAATATTTGTATTCTCACTAAGTTCGTTTCTTTCATTGACAAACATTAAGTGTGCAGCTAATCATCCTCCAAAATTTCAGGATGAGGGTAATTGGTGCTTCAAATATTCCTTTATTACTTTGCAGCTAACATCTTATAATGCCTTGGGGCCCTATGCAAAATCAAAATTTTCTTACTCCAAGCAAATAAAGAATATAGTCAAAGTTTTTCTATGCTGGGGTTTAATTTAAGCTCAATTTTGATCATAAAGAAGTGAAAATGATTATCAAATGCTGCCACAATGGACTCTAGGAGGCTGAGGTGTGTGGATTGCTTAAGCTCAGGAGTTAGAGACCAGCCCAAGGAAGAGCGAGACCCCATCTTTACTAAAAATACAAAAAACTAGCAAGGTGTCATAGTGGGTGCCTGTAGTCCCAGCTACTCAGGAGGCTGAAGCAGGAAGATCTTTTGAATCCAGGAGTTTGAGATTGCTGTAAGCTATGATGCCATGGTACTCTACCCAAGGTGATAGACTAAGACTCTGTTTCTTAAAAAGAAAATGGTTATCAAATGTAACAGTTGAGTTTTTATTTTACTTATGTATTTGTTTGAGACCGAGTCTCACTCTGGCATCATCACAGTTCACAGCAACCTCAGACTCCTGGGCTTGAGCAGTCTTCTTGCCTAAGTCTCCTGAGGAGCTGAGTCTCCAGGCATGCACTACTACTCCCAGCTAGTTTTTTTTGTTTTAGATTTTTTTCTATTTTTAGTAGAGATGGGATCGCTCTATTGCTCAGGCTGGTCTCAAACTCCTGAGCTCAAGCAATCCACCTGTCTTCACCTCCCAGAGTGCTAAGATTACAGGCGTGAGCTACCACACCAGCCAACATCTTAAATTTTGTGATAATTTATTATTTAAATCTTAACAATTGTGAAGAATTTGAACTTTGAAATTTTTCCAAGGAAAGAGGATTTAATAATATTCATAGTCTCATATTTCATTTTAGATTGCAGACTTTAAAGTATTTTAAAGCAATGAATGTGAATTTCCTTTAGAGTGTACTTTGAGTCTGCCAGTGTTGTGTGTCCAGGCAAGACTTTGAGGATGAGTTGCTTTTTAGAAATCATAATTCTCTAACTGGGGCCTGACTGTTACAGGGGCTCCAACACCAAGTGGCTCTCGTGGCCACCCAGCTGGAAGCTGCGCGGTTGCTGACGTACAACGCTGCGAGGCTCGTGGAGGCCGGAAGGCCATTCATAAAAGAAGCTTCCATGGCCAAATACTATGCATCAGAGGTAAGAAAAAAAAATCCAGACACCCCCACACATCCATAGTTGAGCTTCCTCTGAACGATGGTGTCGTGTCTATCATTTCAAGTTGGGGCAGAGTGAATGGTGTGGAAGATGTCTTCATAATACGAGCAAATGAGATTAAAAATACCAAGAAAAGGCTGTCTGTGTCTTTAATACTTTCTACTCACATGTTCGCATTCTGTATTTAACACATTAGACTTTGGCTGGAGAGTTCAGCCAAACCATAGGGTACCTATTTCCCAGCATCAATGATAGGTTTGTACATTCCATGGCTTTCAAATACCCGTTTAACCTCTCCAGCCCCTGAATTTCATCTCCTCCCTCACCTTCTCTTCTCAGTTCCAGACTAATATATCCAGCCTCTTTGTTGCCTACCCACCTGTGCAGCATCAGAACCTGAAGGTCCTCCCAACACCCTCCTTTCCTTATCTCCCAAGTTAAATCAATCAGTTCCCATGGATTTTACTCCTAAGAGATTATTTTTTTTTTGAGACAAGAGTCTCACTATTGAGAGTGTATGGCATCACAGCTCACAGCAACCTCAAACTCTTGGACTTAAGCGATTCTCTTGCCTCAGCCTCCCAAGTAGCTGAGACTACAGGCACCGCCACAACACCTGGCTTTTTTCTGTTACAGTTGTCATTGGTGTTTTAGCTGACCCAGGCCGGGTTCAAACCCTTCAGCCTCAGTGTATGTGGCCGGCGCCCTACCCACTGAACTATGGGCCCTGCCCCCAAAGATTTCTTGACTCTGTATTTCTCTCCTCTGCTGCCACCTGTCTAGTCCAGCAGTGTCATTTCTTGACCAAACTCCTACAATCACCTCACTGCCCTCTTGGCCCCTGTGGTTTTCCCCAAGGCAGACCCTCCCTTTTCAAAGTGTCTATGAGACAACGTCTCTCTCCAGTGGCTACTCACAACAAAAGGAGCTAGATTTGTATTAGATTCCTATCTCTGCTGCATCAGATTGCCCAGAATGTAATGGCCTACAGCCGTTCAGCTTTATTCTCTCCTGGATGTCAGACATCTGAAGTGGGTCCCGCTGGAATAAGATCAAGGCATGCTCAGGGCTGCCTGTGTGGACGTTCTAGGGGCGAATCCACTCCCAGCTTCTAGAGCAGAGCTTCTCAACCTGTGGGTCGCAACCCACAGGAACTGTATTAAAGGTCCGCGGAATTAGGAAGGTTGAGAACCACCGTTCTAGAGGCTGCTACATTCTGTGACTCATAGCCCCTTCCTTTGTCTCAAAGCCAACAACGTGGCCTGTTCAAATCTCTGCTCTGCTTCCTATGTCCCTGGTCACATGGCCTTCAGTGAGGAAACCTCTTTCCATTATTAGGACCCTTGTGATTAGACTCACTCACATAATCTGGGGTAACCACCCGATCTCGGGGCCTTAATCATGTCTGCAGAGCTCTTACTGCCACGCAGGGCAGCATATTCACAGTTTCTGGGGATTGGGGCGTGGACATCCTCAAAGGGCCTTTATAGTATTCACCCTGCTCACCACTTAGTAAGGTCAGCCTGCCCCTCCATTCTCTTTCCCAGCTTGCCCTGATTCCAGCCACTGGGTCACTCAAAAGACCTTGAGGTTGAGGAGCCCATTCTTCTATGGAGCATTAATCAGATAACTTCCTGCCTTCTGGAAATGTTACATAGAAGACTTTACAATGCCTAAGTTATGGTTTCAGGTGTGATTCCTTCTTATTTTGTAGATTGCGGGGCTAACTACTAGTAAATGTATCGAGTGGATGGGAGGAGTCGGCTATACCAAAGATTACCCTGTGGAAAAATACTTCCGAGATGCAAAGATTGGTAAATAGATACTTCTTACATTTGACTTTGCCTCTTTAGAAGTTCTGGCTATTTTATTTGTCCATTTCGTGTTACTCATACCCAGATAAAGGCAATTTTAACCTCTTCAGTGTGTGTCTATTGGCGTTCTTGTGGCTGTGTGTTTTCCCTATCTCTTCTTTAAAGGGGGTGGAGGGCTATGTTTGTAAAAACATCAAATTGCCTTTTAAAATACCTCAGTAGGGGCGGTGCCTGTGGTTCAGTGAGTAGGGTGCTGGCCTCATATACCAAGCGTGGCAGGTTCGAACCTGGCCCCAGTCAAACTGCAACCAAAAAATAGCCAGGCGTTGTGGTGGGCACCTGTAGTCCCAGCTACTCAGGAGGCTGAGGCAAGAGAATTGCCTGAGCCTAGGAGTTGGAGGTTGCTGTGAGCTGTGACGCCACAGCACTCTACTAAGGGCCATAAAGTGAGACTCTGTCTCTACAAAAAAAAAAAAAAGAAGGAAATGGAAATCACCAAACTGGGGTGGCACCTGTGGCTCAGTGAGCAGGGTGCCGGCCCCATATACCAAGGGTGGTGGGTTCAAACCCAGCCCCGGCCAAACTGTAACAAGAAAATAGCCGGGCGTTGAGGCAGGCACCTGTAGTCCCAACTACTCAGGAGGCTGAGGCAAGAGAATTACCTAAGCCCAAGAGCTGGAGGTTGCTGTGAGCATAGAGAGCAACAAAGTGAGACAGAGTAGCTGAAAAAAATAATAGGGCAGCACCTGTGGCTCAAAGGAGTAGGGCACCAGCCCCATATGCTGCAGGTTGCACGTTCACACCCAGCCCTGGCCAAGAAAATAAATAAATAAATAAATAAATAAAATAATAAAATAAAATATCTCAATGGACGTTTTAGTAAAACTGCAACAAAATCTATCTTAATTTTTGTTTTGTTTTGTTTGAGACAGAATTTTACTATGTCACCCTCGGTAGAGTGCTGTGACATCACAACTCACAAAAAGCTCAAACTCTTGGGCTTAAAAGATTCTCTTGCCTCAGCCTCCCAAGTAGCTAGGACTACAGGTGCCCACCACAATGCCCAGGTATTTTTTCCTTGTAGTTATCATTGTTGTTTAGCAGGCCTAGGCCAGGTTTGAACCCACCAGCGCTATGTTTGTGGCCAGCGCCCTAACCACTGAGCTATAGGCACTGAGCCAAAAAATTTACCTTAATTTTTAAAATTTTAATGTGTTATGATTAGTGTAATTTAAGGCTGATCTTTGAGAGAACATTCTAGTGTCAGAACCTAAGTGCCCAATAAAGCCTGAGCCCTTCAGTGTTCCATGGCTATATAGGAAACTAAACACCGGCTCCAAAAGTGACCAGTTCTTAATAACCCCCTGGAGTTCATGAATTAATACATACTGGTTTGATGACCAAAATTTTCAATTGTTCAGTACTGATTCTAGACGCCTATAAGCCAAATGGAAGATTGTTGTCTCTTATCAAAATTACTTTGACAAATAGTACCATATTTAGGGGACAGTGACTATCACTGGTGACAGTTTTATAACATGCAGAGATAATGTGCATAGAGCTATTTCTAATAGACTCTTAACCATGGCTCTCTCCTGTTACTTCTGCTCCCCTTTGTTTAAGGTACAATATATGAAGGAACTTCCAACATCCAGCTGAACACCATCGCGAAGCACATCGACGTGGAATACTGACGTCCGCAGGACTGTGACTTCTTCTGGTGTCATTGCTGTCAGAGTTTTAACTGTTGTGCCTTGCTGGAGCAGTAAACCTCCAGAGCATTGAAGTGTTTTATGTGAGCCCTTAGCTGCGGTGCGGGGGGCAAGTCCCTTTAGATTTTACCTTTTCAGTCTGCTAAGGCACAAGCGATCGTTTTGTAAACTGGGGAAGACAAGCAGCCATATTTTCTTCAAAACTAGTTTTAAAGTTCTATACATATTTATAATGTTAGTCTAATTTCAGAGTGTAGAAAAGTTTCACCTCATCAGCATTTGGAAAAATAAAACCAGCCAAACTACTGAATTACTTCTAGAAGTAGTTATTTTACTAATATATTCCTATTAAATCTTCATCTTGTGGCATCAGTCAGAGAAATATGTTAGAGGAGGAAATTTTTATTCATTACTTTCTTCAGATCTCAGTTGCTAAATGAGGTAAAAACTGATTTAAAAACACCTATTTAGAAAAATCTAAAACCTAGTTTTAAATATGAGAATGGATGAAAAATAAGTATGTAACTTTGCAAGTCATATAATCAAGAAAACATTCTTTTAACCATGTGAATGCAGCAATATAATTTGTTACAGTGGTTGATCTTTATAAAAGATGCAGTCCCTCAGGAGGTCATTTTAAAACCAGGTCTCTACATTAGTTTTCAAGTATAAGGTTTAAGTAGTTTGGTTTAAGAGTCAGAAAATACTCAATACAATATTGTAATAATATGCACAGGTTTTTAATAGTAACATTTCTTTCTGTATTTTAATTGAAACAGTGTTATTTCCTCAAATTTGCTTATTGGGCTTTATCCTGAACAGTATCAGAACTTGGCTCTTGGCTGAAAGATTCTCAAGAGAGAGATCTCTTGCATAAAGAAGGGTATCAAAAATCTCATAAGGAATGGGGAGGGGAGTTGTAGAGCTTGAGAAAGCGTATTCAATATTAAAATAATTTTATATTTGGGAAGGCAAAAATAAATCTGTTGTTTTATAGTGCAAATTATAAATAGGAAAAAATTAACAAAATCTATAGTTAGGCCCTTCTTCAGTATTAGGGAGGAAGAGACCCCTGGAGGCACAGATTCTGAGCCCCTCAGTAGGGAGCCTGGGGACAACAGAAGAGGGGGATTTTCACATGTTCCAGACAGTGGACATGAACAAGGTCCCAAAGCTCATGCAGTTGCTTTAACACATTCATTACTGTTAAATGGGAAGCATTTTAGTACTTCAATGAAACAGTAATGTTTATTAAGAAAACCTGATGTTTTCAAAGTAATTTTGCCTTGTACTCTCATTTTTCTTGAAGTGAATTAATTTCTACAATGCAAATCATAGTTAAATATTCACAATTGCATAAATACAATCGAGATAGGAATTACATTAAAATATTAGAAGAAGTAAGGACCTATTTAGACCTTGGAGCCAAAGAGATAACGTCTACTTGACTTTCAAATAGGGAGATGATGAAAACCCACTCATTTGGTCTTTCAGAATAAAAAGCCAGTAATCTGATAAGAAAAGTAGGAGATGGATGAAATGCCCTACTGGGGCTTTAGACATCTGTAATTTCTGTGATTATGGGAAAGAGGTGGGCTTGACAGATAATGAAGCAGAAGCCGACACTAGTAGGAAGAATCCCACCTTCTTCCTGTGGATTTATAAACACACAAAAGTGCAGTAAACCTTGTGTTCAAATGAGCAGCATCAGTCAGCGCCCTGTATACATCTAAACCTGGAATTTACATTTAGTACTAATAAAGTTCTAATTTTGTGCATGTTCACAAAGAACAGTTAGAATTATATTGTGCATAATAGTTAAGATATGCACCTTAACTAGTGAATCAGCAAATGGTTTAAAAATGTGTTATTTTGCCATTTTTACCAAAAAAGATGTTGTAGACTTTTCTCATAATTCTTTATTACTTTGCTTTTGGTACTCATGACTTTGAGATCTTTAAAACTACCGATCTTGAGGCTCAGCACCTGTGGCTCAAGTGGCTAAGGCTCCAGCTACATACATCTGAGCTGGTGGGTTCAAATCCAACCCAGGGGCAGTGCCTGTGGCTCAAAGGAGTAGAGCGCTGGCACCATATGCCAGAGGTGGTGGGTTCAAACCCAGCCCTGGCCAAAAAAAGAAAAAAAAACACTACAAATCCAGCCCAGGCCCACCAAACAATGATGGCTACAACCAAAAAAAAAAAAAAAAAAAATAGCCAGGCATTGTTGCAGGCACCTGTAGTCCCAGCTACTTGGGATACGAAGGCAGGAGAATTGCTTAAACCCAGGTGTTGGAGGTTGCTGTGAGCAATGATGCCATGGCACTCTACCCAGGGCAACAGCTTGAGGCTCTGTCTCAAAAAAAAGAAAACTACCGATCTTGAGTCCATGTCCGGTTGAGAACTAACTCTTTCCCTCCTGAAGCCAATTACCATTTTTGTTAATTTGAGGATTGGGCTGTCTCAGAACTTATAAAAGAGAGAACTGTTTGAACAGACCTGTATGGGTGGAGCTAAAATCAACCCAAATGCCAAGTTAGTATCATTAAAGATTTCATTTTATAACATGAAAATGAATAAGTATCAAAGATTTAGAATCATAGAAAGTTAAACTTAGACCTTAGTGAACCATCCAGCCAACTCTTTCATTTTAAAAGTGAAAGATTCATAGGTTGATTGCCCAAGATCTTCCATCCAAGGACAAAGACAAGAAGCTACATGTACTACTTCCCAGTCCACTGTTGTTCCTATCATTACGTGAGGTTTAACTGATAAAGAATTAACATTTCCCAGGTGTTTTGATTGACCAGTGTCATTGCTTAAGTATATAAATCACTGGCCAAAGATCCTGGCACTTTAGTGGCTCTCTTTGGCTGTAACTGTTATATTAAATTATGAAGATTATTGTGTGATCATTTGGTTTCATTATTCTGATGTATTTTATAAATGCACTAGCTATATCCTTGCTGATGTATTTTTGCTCATCTTTTATAAAGGGGAAGTTTGTTTTAATGATGTATGTATTAGACTGTATCCACTGTTACAAAACCAGTATTCTATGGAGAATGAAAAAATAAAGCACTAAATTAACTGGAGATTTGTGCTGCTCTTATAAAGCAAAATTTTTGTTACAGGTACAGATGAAGTAAGAAAATAATGTAATGTTCCTGCAAAATAGAGACACCTTTGTTTACCAAGCCAATAGCTTGCCTCTTATGTGAGCCAATTTTGTTTGTTTTCCAAGAAGAGGTGTTATAATGTAGGCCAAGTTTAAATTCATGATGCTAAAGGAAATTTTGCCAAAGGACCCCTTTTTTTTTAATGGCTAAATAAATAGCTCTTCACTCACTAGGTCATCTCTTCTGAGCATATCCTCACTGTGGGGAGATTATCTGGCTGATATTTATGCCCATACTTTGTAACATTACTTCTGGAAATTCTATATTATTGCACTTTTACTCAGTGATGCACTGTAGTCTAAAGCCATAGGAGATTTCAGCTGGTCTGTTCCCCATTATTTTCTATTATTTTAGAACTCTAGTTTTCAGTCCCTTTTTCTTTCTTTGTCATTCAGCAACACATATGGAGTGGTTGCTGTGCCCAAGGTACTGTGGGCCCTGAGCCACCACACAAAGATGAATAAAAACAGCTCATTTATATGTGTGTCTATCTCGGGTGTCTTGTCTGTTGTCATTAGTGTATCCTCACAGAAAGAGTGAGTTGGAAACGACCAAGGTCTTCTGCAGAAGCATTTCTTTGGGGCTGTGAGAATGGGCCAGTAAGCGCCAGCATCTCCTGAGCGCTTACTGGGTGCCAGCCATTACTCTGCGCTCCTGACAGACATTAACTCCCTACAACCCTGTAGGGTAGGTGCTTTTGTTATCCCACTTTACAGGCAAGAAAACTGAGGCATAGAGAGGTTAAATAAGATGCTTATTGGTAAATGGCAGAAATGGGATTCAAACTCTGGTAGTCTCGCTGATGAAGGACTCCCACCCCCTACAGATTATTCATTGAGGTCTTTAAGGCTTATTTATCTTCAGGAAGCTTCCAGTAAAAATGCCATCACCAACTAGCCCGTAATGAATTAATAATTCTTCATAGGTGAGTTTCAAGCCTTTTTAAGCAGAGAAACTAGCAGAGAATAAGGCCTAGGAAACAAGTAAGTGTGGTGGGAACACGTGTTTTGGTAGAAAGAATGGATGGATGGAACAGTAGGAAGATGGGCTGGAGGGATGAGAAAAGCACTGAAAAGGGAACTAAGGAAGGCCCATGTCACTCCCCGTAAAGTTTCAGCTAGAACTGCCGTGTGCTGAGTTTGACTCTTGATCTGGAAAAAAAAATTTTTTTAAATAAAATAATAGCTAAAGCCTACCCAAGGGTGGGGAGAATGACAAAAAATCATGATAGAAATCTGAGTGGTGGCTACAGGGTGTTTGGTTTGCAACTATTTGTACAGAGACCTAACTTCACAATTTTTTTTAAAGAACTGGTAAGGAGAATACAAAATAAGACGGGAATATAGCCAAACATCATTGCACTTGTTGCAAATGGGTTAAACTCACCTATTAAAAAAATCAAAGATGTTCAGATGGTCCAAAAAAAAAAAAAATTTAAATCCCAGCTACATAAAGTTAGACACACCTGCAACAAAACACCAACGGGGGTTGGGGTCGGAGTTGAAATAAAGAGATGGGGGAAAAAATAAATTTGAAAATAAATAAAAAAGAGAGATGGGAAAAGACCATACAAATGCTACCAAAAAGGAAAGCCCAAAGTTAATAGCTAACTAAACTGAATTAAAGGCAAAAATAATTTTAAAGGATATCTCATAAAAAGGAAGAGTTTGCCAAGAAGGGCCAATAGTCATGAACTTTATGTCCCTAACAACATAACTGGGAACTATATAGAGCAAAACAAATAGAAATACAATGAAAAAAATTGACAAAGCCATAATCACAGGTGCTGACTTAGAAATCAACAAGTCAAGTAGAAGGTAAAGACAGGTCTGGAGGATGCAGATGGCGTATAATGAATGGGCTTGACATACAGAGAGAGAACTTCTGTGTTTCTCTTCAAATGGTCATCATTGGGATTTTGTCTCAAAAGAAATTTTTACAAATTTAAAAAGACTAAATTTTCCAGGCAGCATTCACTATACAATGATAAGCAAATAAATGACCAAAGTATGTAGGCTATATTAATAAAAAGCTATATATTAATAAAAAAGAAAGCTAACCATAACTTAAGCTGGATCAATTAGAAAATCGAAGTATAAATTACAAATTGTCAGCAAGGATATGACAGGCTCAGCTCTCCTAGTTTCCGGGAAGGTGCCCACGAAGATACCAAGAACATTCAGTGCAGCACCGCCTACAGTAAATAAAAATTCGAAATGGCTATGCAGGAAAATTAGCACACACGACAGCTTAAAAGAATACAGTGGATGCACACCTGGAGATGAAATCGTCAGCCAGTCATATTGTTCAAACCACACAGTACTTGTGCAGAACCATACCAAGCTATGTATAAACATTTCTTTAAGCACAAACGGGTATATAAATTCTTAGGAAAAGTTTGAAAAGTACAGCTGCCACATCAGTACCTACACTTCACTTTGGGGGCCTCAGTTGCTGGGCCTAGGGGTGAAAAAGGAGGTCATGGGGTTCACCAACATCCTCTATGTTGTTGAGGACCCACCCCCAGCTGAGACAAAGCGTCACTCAATTTAGAGTGCTGTGGTATCAGCCAAGCTCACAGTAACCTTAAACTCTTGGATTCAAATAATTCTGCCTCAGCCTCCCTGGCAGCTGGGACTACAGGCGCCCACCACAACACCTGGGTAACTTTTCTATTTTTACTAGAGATGGCCCACAAAGCCTGAAGTATTTATTATCTGACCTAATAGGAAAATATTTGCCAACCGCTGATTAAATGATTGCCTCAAAATCAAAGTTTAACTTTTGGTTGGGCGGCACCTGTGGCACAAGGAGTAGGGCACAGACCCCATATGCCGGAGGTGGCAGGTTCAAACCCAGTCCCAGCCAAAAAAAAAAAAGTTGGTCATTCTGCCTGGGTGCCATACCAAATAAAAGAGAGAGAGAGAGAAGTCCTCCCCTGGGAACTTGGGTCATTCTTCTCTCTTTAACCCTAATGACTCCCTCAGATAATGTATAAATACAGTGGTCCCTCCTTACCATGGTTTCAGCTGCCTGCAGGTAATTATGGTCTAAAAATATTAAGTGGAGGGCAGCGCCTATGGCTCAAAGGAATAGGGTGCCAGCCTCATATACTGGAGGTGGTGGGTTCAAACCCGGCCCTGGCCAAAAATTACACACACACACATACAAGATATATATGTACATATATATAAAGTGGAAAATTCCAGAAATAAGTTTTATTTTGTTTAACTGTTATCTTTTTTTTCTTTCTTTCTTTTTTTTTTTTTTTTTGAGACGGACTCTCACTTTGTTCCCTCAGTAGAGTGCTGTAATGTCATAGCTCACAGCAAACTCAAACTCTTCGGCTCAAGCTATTCTCTTGCATCAGCCTCCTAGATAGCTGGAACTATAGGCGCTTGCCACAACACCTGGCTAGTTTTAGAGACAGAGTCTCACTCTTGCTCAGGCTGGTCTCAAACTCATGAGCTCAAAAAATCTACCCATCTCAGCCTCCCAGAGAGCTAGGATTACAGGTGTGAGCCACTGTGCCCAGCCTAATTTATAGGTTTTAAAGCACATGTTGTTCTGAGTAGCATAATGAAAGCTTACACAGTTCCACTCTTCCTACCCAGGACAGGAATTATTCTTTTTCTCGGCATATCCATGCCGTCTATACCTGCCCATTAGTCATTGACGTTATCTGCTCCTGACATCCAACCATCTACCTTGTCATGGCTCAAAGGATCGCCTGAAACAGATAATCCTCCTTCTGATATATTGACAAGTCAGTAGTAGCCCAATGCTCCATCACGATGCCTGAGACATTCACCAACTTCATCTCGTCATGCAGGCATGTCATCATCTCACATCATCACCAGAAGGGTGAGTTCAGCACCAAAGATACTTTGAGAGAGAGACAATATTTGCATATGGTAATAACTTTCATTACAGCATATCGTTGCAGTTGTTCTATTTTATTATTTACCTATTGTTAATCTCTTAACTATATGTGCCTAATTTATAAATTAAACTTTATCATGTATATACTCAACTATAGGAAATAAAACATAATATATATAGGGTTAGATACTACCTGTGGTTTCAGGCATCCACTGGAGGTCTTAGAACATATCCCTTGTGGATAAGGGGGACTACTGTGAGCCGCTGCTCCGCAATGCTGCCAGGATGGACACTGCTCCCTTTCTTACAGCAGCTCCTCACCCTCAGAGCCCTCTCTGTAATCCCACTTTACTGGTGTTCAGGTTTGTCTTCAAGTACGTCACACACAAAGTAGAAAAATTGACCCAAAGAAAGTACCTGGAGCCAGATAGAATCGACTTCTGGGAGGTGAGGAGTGCAGGAGACAAGGGAGGCTCTCAACCTCCTTTGCACTGTGGCACTGGGCAAGACCCCAGACACAGCTTCTGGGAAGGGAACCCTGCACAGATTGGATATCTCATCAAAGGTTGGCTGTGGGCTCAGAGTTGACATGATGCTGATCAATGGTATAAGAAGATGTAGGGTTTTAGTCTTTTTTTTTGGCCAGGGCTGGGTTTGAACCCGACACCTCTGTCATATGAGGCCAATGCCCCACCCTTTTGAGCCACAGGTGCCACCTGGGTTTTATACTTTTGAGGAACTAAAGCTAGAGCCCAGAGCTGCTTATGAGTTGGGTGGCCGTAAGTATCATTGTCCCTGTATGTCACATTGTCTGGGACAGCCCATTGTCCCAGAGACTTGTGAACTACCCCTCCCTTTATCTTATGTAGAATCTGAGCCCAGAGAGGTAAAAGCCCTTGCTCCCAAATTCTCCCAGCAGGTGACTAAGAACCTACGCTTTGCTCTCAGACTGCTGGAGTTGATGTGTCTGCCCCACCACTTCTAAACTGTACAACTGATAGTGAGTGACCGATGTCCACTCATACTGCCATAACAAAATAACTCAGAGTGGACAATTGAAAAACAAGAGAAAGTTACTGCACACAGTTCTTGAGACTGGGAAGATCAAGGTCAAGATGAAGCTCACTCTACTTCATAGATGGGACTTTTCACTGCATCCTCACAGGGCCAAAGGGCAAACAAACTCCCTCAGGCTTCTTTCCTAAAGGCAGTAATCCCATTTATGGGGGTAGAGTCCTCATGACCTAATCACCTCCCAAAGACCCCACCTCTTATTACCACCACACTGGGAATTAGGTTTCAACATAAGGACTTGGCGGGGACGCAGACATTGAGACAATAACTGAAGTTGCTTGACCTCTCTAAGATTTGGGGGATTTTCTTGAGTGTAACGTGGGCATGATGATGATGCTGTGCCCACCTGGAAGGGTAGCTATGAAGGACAAGTTACACAGTGCATGTGAACCCCTAGCAGAGACCCCACATGTGATGAGCTGGGACCAAGAGCCGGCTCTCCCAGCTACCGGTCTATGTTCTTGCCTCACAAAGTCAAACCAACTGCTAATTAGCAGGTTAGAAGGCAAAGCTGAAAAACTGAAATCTACCTTTTCTCAGATTGTAGTAACTCCCTTAACCAAGGGTAAAACACCCTGACCCACTTGCATAGGGGTTTGGCATCAAGGCCACTGCCGCGTCTAGCTGTGCAGACAGCAGAAAATGTGAAGCCTGTTCAAGCACTCTGGCTTCTGCCCCAAGATGATCTGCATGATATTTGGGTCAATCAATCTAGAGATAATGATTCTCACTACAGAGCTGTGCATGTCCAATCACACACACACAAAAAAAATAGGGATCCCCAATTGATTTTTGTAGACTGGTTTTATTTTCTCAGAAAGCTTTTCAGGTCAATGGTGGATGCTAGGGTGCTAATGGGCGGTGGCATATTTCCAACTACTTTTGATCAGGAATGTCTGGCTATCATTGTGTTCTGTTGAATAAAATTGGAATCATCAAGCCCTTTGAGGCATTGCAAGGACATTTTTAAAGCAGGACTTTTAACGCAGGGAGAAAAAACACAAGCATCTGCCTGGAGGAGAGACACACACATACACACGCTCACACACAGGTCTAAGTGTGTCACACACATGAACATACACGTACATACATGTGTGCGTGTACTTGCCTTTTCCAGAGTGAATTTCTGACAGCAACACAGTGAGATTCAAGAACCTGTGGGGGCTCTTTCTCTCTGCTACTTCTCTGCCTCAATATGTGGGCTTCATTTACAACATCCTCAAAATTAAAGTATAAGGAAACCTAAATGAATAGTTAAAGCGGTAATTAAAAATAGGCAACTGGCCTTGTTTCTCTCCTAAACTGGTTGATTTATGCCTTGTTGTGGTTTTTCTGAGAACACAAAACTATTAATTTATGTGTGAAAAGAACAATGAATTAATCCTAAAGAGCCCTGCAGCCTTTAAAGACCTGAATCATATGTTGAGCTCGTTTAAAACTTGCATAGGAAATTAAGGTAGAATAAAGCCCTTTAATTTGAAAAGTGCATCTATAGTTGCTGTCCCTGGGATATCTGCAGGGTCATTATTCAGAAAGGTTAAGGAGGACTTTATTTTTTTATATTCACTATGTATTTCCCAGTTACAGCTCACCATGGTGCATTTCAACTTATAAAGAGAAGGAGATAAAAAGAGGGGGAGGGGAGCTTTTTATTCACTTTCCACTTAATTTCCTTGCCGCCACGCCAGCCCCAGCTTAATGAATGTAATTGCTACCTTTGATGAAAATACTATTATCAAGATCACACATTACATTGGAAAACAGTTTTTCTTTAAACACAGCGACTGCAGTCTCTAATTATGCATGTAACAAGTGTCTCCCGAACAAAAGAGCATGTTGTCTACAATTGCTAGGAATTGGAGCAAGGCAAATTCGAACAAAGGACAGATTAGATTTGCTCCCTGCTCCACAAAGCCCATCCCTCTGATTAATTTCCTGCAAAAACTAAAACAATTCTTTTAAAAGGCGCTCACCCCCTTCTTCAGAATGATCCATATGCCATTTGGGTCTTTCTATAGGATGATAATGGCCCCTGATTTGAACCTGTGTTCGAAAATAAGAAAGGGCTTTTATGAATTTCCTCTTTCATATGTAAATGAGCAGTACGAGATCTTGAGGGATAATGAGCCCCCCAAAAAGTGACTTTTCAGTGGCTATAAAAGAGCTCACTGGTAGCGGAAAGTCTGCATGGAGCATGTTCAACCCGATTATTTTTTTGGTTTCAAGACACAAGGCATCTTTGAGAAAATAATTCTGTGCTGGTTGAATCCGAGTGACAATAGTTTTTCCAGAGTGGCCTTTCCCAAAAAGACAGTTTCTCGATTTCCACATAGAATTTTTTAAGTGAATTCATGATTAAGCAGAAAGTATGCTTGGTAAGGGTTCAGGAGACCTTGGGTTTTTCTTTTCTTTTTTGAGACAGAGCCTCAAGCTGTTGTCCTGGGTAGAGTGCTGTGGCATCACAGCTCACAGCAACCTCCAACTCCTGGGTTCAAGCGATTCTCCTGCCTCCACCTCCCAAGTAGCTGGAACTACAAGTGCCTGTCACAACCCCGGGCTATTTTTTAGTTGCAACCATCATTGTTGTTTGGAGGCCCAGGCTGGATTCCAACCTGCCAGCTCAGGTGTATGTGGCTGCAGCCAGAGACCTTGGGTTTTAATCGTACTGTGCTACTGACTTGGGCGGCTCCACTGGGAAACTTACACAAGATGCTTCTGGGTGTTCCGTGCTTCTCTTCTCTGGGGTGGGCATGGGACTGGTACTCCTGAATGTGCAGCCCCTATAATGCCTCAGTTCTGCTGCCCAGCATTTTCAAACGCAGAAGAAAAAAGTCAGCATCTAACATGGTGTTTCTCAACCTTTTTTTTTAATCTCACAGCACACTTGAACCTATAGTTAAACTTCTGTGCCACACTTAACTATGTTGATCATAAAAAAGAAAGAGTAAAAAAAAGAATATACTCACTGTGCTTTGAACTTCTTAGAAAAATAATTTAATTAATAATTCTTTAAAAATTTTTCAAGGCACTCCTCTCCCAGCACACCAGTTGAAAATCACTTGTCTACACAATATTAGTCATGAGTATGTGGTCGGGAGTCTGGCTGCCTACGTTCAAATTTCAACTCACAATTCACCACTTGTGTGACCTGAACAAAAATCATCTTTCTATGTCTTTATTTCTTCAACTTTAAAATGGTATCAACACTGAAAAGGTAATGAAAATCAAACAGTATTTGTAAAATGTTTACAATACCTGGCACCGGGCAAGTACAGACTCCAGAAATGTTTCCTTCTTTCTCTTATCGTTAAGACTTAGAAGACCTCTGGCACTGAATGAAATGGGTTCTGTAAAGTACTGCCACCACCTCTGTGAGTCCTGGGAAAATGGCACAGGGAAGTGTCATCCCAATTAGAATCCTATGTCCAGGCAAGAGTGATGAGAAAAGTGCCAGAACCTAGGGTAAGAGCAAAGTTAGGTCTGGAGCTATTTTCAGTAGAATCTTCTGTGCTAGACTTGGCCTGATTCTTTTCAGAAGCTTCTGTCTTCTTTTACAATGAGTCTCTCAGAAATGGTCCAGAAAGATCCAGCAGAGACGGCTCGAATGAAGCATGTTTGCCTTCACTGTTCTTTGTTACAGGAAGAAGGATCTGAATACCCAGAAAGAGAACCGTCACTCTCCTGGCTCCTCATTATCCAAGGATTCATCTCCTGTATCTTCCAATTATTTTCCTTAGAGCAGGAAAGTCATCATATTAATGACACTATGTTAGCTAAAGAACCATCTATGGCAGTAGCCCCCAGTCGGACCACCCTTTCTGCTAAACTCTAAGTCTCTCTTAGCTCAACCCATATCAACCTTATTGTCTGTCTCACTAATTGTCAGATGTTCTAACAGTACATTGCAAAGCTCGTACCGATTGATGGCAAATGGAACTGCGAATGTGCCGCAGTGGCAGAAGCTCTTGGAGTCGTGAAAGGGATGCTGGAGAACCATTTGAATTCTGTAAAAAGCTATGGACAAGTGAGGACCCAGCCATTCTTGAGTTAAAGAAAAATAAAAATGAACAAAAGGAATGACACAGTAGACACTCAAAAGAGAATGATTTGAGCGCCATGGATTAAGATATGCCCTTGTGAAAATGCATGAAGCCTTTGGATAATTTTGCAAAAATGACACTCTCTAAGACCATGCTGTGAAAATTAACCACAAAGAATGGCCTACAGAGTGAGCCGTCATACAATTTTGTGCTAAACCCCTTCCAATCAACATTTGATTCATTCTTCACTCAGTCTAAGATTGTCGATGCAATAATAGCCTTAATTTTAAAATGAGTTAAAGTTAAACTTAAAACTTAAAGTTAAAATTAAACTGAAAACTTAAATTTAAAATTTAACTTTTAAATTTATTTTCACAAATTTTAAGACAAATTCTCTGTTTTAAGACAAATTCTATGTCAAGCCTCTTTTGTTTTCACTATTTATTAGGTAAGGGGTCCCTGTTTTAAATGGAATCATTTAAAGTGGAATTTTTCCTGCACCAATTTCCTAGGATGACAAGGACCTTGTGTACCCCAGGTGATACCTTCGGGTCCCCGAGAGGGACTTGGTGCTGCAGAGCACCTCTACTCACATACCTTGGCTGGTGTCAGTGGAAACCCAGGAGGCCGAGCACTCAGCTCCTCTGCACTTTCACCTGCAGTTTCAGATGGGGCCGGCCTCCCCACGCTGTGTCATCCTGGTAGGGAAGGCTTTCCCAGTTCTGACTTGGAGTCAGTCACCAGTCAGCTCTGGTGACTTCCTCAGAACACAAGTCTCTATGACTGGAGGGCAGAAGGAAAGGAGCCAGGAGCATTAGCTCCCGTCCAAATTGCTGGGCAAAAGGCTTGGAATAACAGCCCTGAGCAGTAGCCGCCCTGGAATGGTCTCAGACACAGCAAAGGGACAGAATATAAAAGCTGAACTCTGCAAGTCCCAGGCAGCATTCTGGACCCACCCTTGCCCCCGCCACCCCACATACACACACCATAAGCAATGGAAAGAGCAATGGGGCTAAGGGTCAGCAGAGAGTCCAGAAATGCCTCTCTGCACCCACACCAATTTTGTTCCCCTCCAAGAGCCTTCAGGCCCCTGAAGCAGTTCACCTGCTGCCTGGTCCTAGGGGAGGCTCAGGGTACACAGCAGTCTCAGCTGCTCAGAAGCAGAAGCCAAGGGGCTGGGGCCAGCCCCAGGGGACCTGGCTGGTGCTGGGAGCCAGGGCAGTCTGGGCACAGGTGGAAGTTCCTGGGAGGGCCCCCAGAAAGCCCCTCAAACCCATCACTTGTCCCTTTGCTCATGCTGCCTACACCTCTGGAAACTGGCTGCGGTGATTGCTCTCAGGAGCCGCTACAGGGGGACGGCTTTAAAGACGAGTGAGCTCTAAGGCAGCATCTCTGAGTCCTGATGGCAGCACAAATGACCGTCCATTTCCTGGTCCACTGGGTAGGGAATTAGCATACTGCGCCGGGTGCCTCCATCTGTCTTCCCTGCTCTTCATTACCAGTGGCAAGGTGGAATCGGCATCTAACCTTTGAGTCCATGAAGGGTAATGCCCAGACACTCCTGAGATGACGCGCTCACCTGTGATGGCCACACCACCAGACTGTGAACAGCCTCAGCAGAGCTGTCCAGGCCATATCTGTGACTGGGGGCACCAATGTCTAGAGGGCTCGGGGAGCAGGTGGACCCTACAGAGAACACGAGTTTGAGGAAGGAGCCCTGGGGTCAGAGTCGGGAGGCTCTCCTGCTGGTTCTGGGCACTGCCTATGGGTGGTTGTTTGTCCTCAGGAAATCAGGGGTCATCTCAGCAGGTCTAGGGCTGCCTTCCCAGGAAGCCTTTTCCAGACCAGTCCTCACCTTCTCTCCTAGCCCTGGAGAGCCAGCTGCTCCCCCTTCCCTCCTCTCCCCTGCCCCGCAGGTCCTTCCTGGCCCCCACTGCCCCTTGGGGAGTCCTCTGGCTCGGTCCCTGCAGCTCCCTCCCTTTGCTCGGCAGCAGCAATTGGTCCCGGCTTCCTCCCAGGGTCTGCCTGTGGCCAGAGCTGCAGATTGGGTTGGAGGACAGAATCCCCAGGGGAAGGAAAGGGGAGATGAGGCTGAGACAAGACCAGGTCCCCAGGACACCCATCTGTCAGAGGGAACCTCCTAAGGTCAGCTGGCTCCTATGGCCCTGGCCTCTGTCATACAGGTGGCAGATGTTTCTGGAGGCCCAAGCTGAGGCACTGGGGCTACATCCTAGCTGGGACTAGGGTCTTTGAGAAAGGAGATTTAACCACTGCTGGGTGCCCCAAGCCGGTGGTTGCGAGGTGTTATTTAGAAATCTCACTGGGTATAGTTTTTGTGTCAATTGCTCAGGAAGCCCCCAGGTGGGGCCAGGAAAGTCAGGGCCGGAACAGAGCTGGTCTGGACCTCATTGTGGGATGTGACCTCAAGCCAGTTTTCTCTAGTTTGAAGCTCAGTTTATTCCTCACTTGAATGAGTGATTGGACCAGATCTTGGCTAAGAAACTTTTCCAGACCTGACCTTCTGGATCAATGGTTCTCAACCTTCCTAATACAGTGATGTATTTTCATTGTTACAAAGGGGTCACGACCCACAGGTTGAGAACTGCTGTTCTAGACAGAAGACTCCAAAGGTGATGGAAGGGATTGGAAAATGTGCTAGCCCAGCCTTGTTTTGCAGAATGGTAAGTTTGGGGCCAAGGAAACTGACCCATGTTATTCAAATACTCATCAGCTCAAGGCAGTCACAGTGAGGGCATGACTGCCCCCTAACCAGAGGCGGGGAAATGACAACTGGCTTCCAGGCAGCGTTCTGTCCACCCTGTGGAACTCCAGAGTCTCTGTGGATCTCACCTTCTCTCCATGGGGAGGGGAGGTTGGGGCTGTGGCTATGGAAGGACAAAAAGGGGGGTACTCATATCTGTTTGGTTGATTTCATCTACTTGTCCCCTCATTCAGGGCTGCATTCACACCTCAAGGGCTTAGTGAACTCCTATTTATTCCTCAAGACCCCACTCTGTTGTTACCCTGCCCTTCCCTTTGCCCCCCCAGGAATAATGAAACCTTCTCTCTACCTGCACCTCCATCATCCTACAGTCCATATCTCTAAGGTAATAATACCTGGAAGATTTCATGAATGGGCAGTGAGTCTGAGGCCCCTAGGGGGAGGGCCCTTTGTTCCCCAGCACATGGCATAGCAGGTGCCTAATCAAGGTTTGCCAAATGAATGAAGTGAGAGAGGCAGGTGTGGGGAATGATGGAATAGGAGCACTGTAGGCAAAGGCCAATGGAGGGAAACAGCCCAGTGCTAGGGACCTGGAAGTAATAATCAATACAGACGAGTGTGGGAGCACCTGAATGCCCCCTCTTTGCTCCTCATCCTATAGGCCAGTGGTTCCCAACCTTCCTAATGCTGCGGCCCTTTAATACAGTTCCTGTGGGTGGCAACCCACAGGCTGAAAACTGCTGCTATAGGCACTTGGGTATCTGCCTTAATATCTGTATTATTTACTAGATTGTGAGTCTCATATCCCGTCTGGCTATATCCACAGAGCTCTGAGATCTAGCACGTGGGAGACGCTTAATAAGTGCTCCTTAACTGAATTAATCAGACAAGGTGGGAGGGAAGAAGGTGGGCAGTGCTGGTCAGGCTGCAGTGCATGGATGGACCCCTGGAAGTCCACAGGTGCCAGAGACCCTTAGAGGAGATGGCCACAAGAATGGTAGCATGCTCGGTTAAACTTGAACTTCAGATAAACAACGAATAACTTTTTAATAACTATGTCCCAAATATTTTACACAACAGTTATTAAAAAGTTATAGTTGTTTATCTGAAATTCAAATTAAACTAGTATTTCAGATATTTTTGTTTATTGCTTAATTTGTTGTTTCTTTTCTTTTCTTTTCTTTTTTTTTGAGACAATCCCACTTTGTCACCCTCAATAGAATACCATGGCATCATAGCTCACAGAGACCTCAAACTCTTGGGCTCAAGTGATTTTCTTGCCTTAGCCTCCCAAGTAGCTGGGACTACCGGTGACCGCCACAACATCTGGTTATTTCTAGAGATGTGGATCTCGCTCTGGCTCAGCGTCATCTTGAACTCCTGAGCTCAAGCAATCCACCTGCCTCGGCCTCCCAGAGTGCTAGGATTATAGACGTGAGCCATCACACCTGGTCGACTTCTTCTTCTTTCTTTCTTCCTCTTCCTCTTCCTTGTCTCTGGCTTTCACCATCAGGCTTACCTCAAAGTCACAAGATAGCTGCTGGAGCACCAACCTTCACATTTGAGATTTAGGAAAACAGAAGGATAAAAGGAAGGACAAAAGATATTTGTCTCCCATCCAAGTCAGGCTTTCCTTATGAGGTTTCCTCTATTAAACATGGATTGGTGCTTTGATAATATCGAGAAATCATTGTTTATTTTGCTAGGTGTGATAGGTATCATGAATATATAAGAAAAATGTCCTTCCTTTCTGGAGATGCATTCTAAAATATTTAAATGTAAGGTGACATAATGTCTGTAATTTATTTTTAATTATTCCAGGAAAAAAAAGCAATATGGCAAAACGTTAGCAACTAAATCCGGATAATGGATAATATATGGGTACCCATTACCCTCGTCTCTCAACCTTCCTTTGTATTTGAAGTTTTTCTAATAAAAAGATTTGGCTTTGGTTTTGTTGCTCAAAAGAGAGATCACCCATGATCCATGACCATTGCCCAACAAGATTTTCTTTCTTCTCATTGGCCACAACTTGCTGAAGCTGCTGAGAGGTGAAGCTTGCTGAAGCTTGCTGAGGCTGGGAAATGCAGTCCTTTAGCTAGGTATCCAGACGCCTGATACAAGCAGGGTTCTGTCAGCGAGGAGAAGGGATGGTAGGCCCTGCTCCCAGGGCAGTTTCTCTGCTCCCTCCATACATCACGTGGAGGAGCAGGGGCCACAGTGCCTGATGCTCTGCCTTGCTTTCTTGGAAGCAATCCCTCCTGGTTCACCCAGGCTCCTCATAATGGGATTTATACTCTTAGTACAGTGACTAAGACATAGCCAACCCCTCACCCTGAGGCAAGTGTTGAGAGAAGACAGGCTGAACCCCAAATCTGCATTGCACAGCTTGTTCACCCTGCGTGACCACCGCTGGGTGGTCACTCTTGGGCTTAAGCGAGTCTCTTGCCTCACCTTCCCAAGTAGCTGGGTCTACAGGGTGCTTGACCTCCCTGGAACCTTTGTGCTCCCTCTGTAAGGGAGAGCACACAGCCCAGTTCCCTCCCTTCTTCATGTGATGGGGTTAAATTTTCCAGCTCACTGGGCTGGGCCCCTAGGGTGGAAGAAAAACCCTTGGACAGAAAGCTATATTCTTAGCTATCATCAGGTAAGATAACTTGGGCAACTTACTTTGCTTCCTGCCTTGGTGTCTACTAATCAGGAACTCCACACACTTGATCTTAGCCAAAAGGCCGAGAAGCGATAATCAGGAACTCAAAGTACCTAGTGTAGTGTTCAGAGTCTGTAACGAGACCTTGAAGCTGTAGATAAATACACGCTTTATTCCACTCTGCATCTGTGACACATACAAGGCCAGCCATGAAGATTTGGGGAAGGCTGGGAGCAGGGGAAAAGCAGGCACTCTGGTTCATCAACTGATGAATGGATAAATAAAATGTGGTCCATGGGAGGCACCCATAGCTCAGTGGTTAGGGTGCTGGCCACCAGGGCTGGTGGGTTTGAACCCTGCCTGAGCCTGCTAAACAAAAAATATCCAGGTGTGGTAGCAGGCACCTGTAGTCCCAGCAACTTGGGAGGCTGAGGCAAGAGAATCACTTGAGCCCAAGAGTTTGAGGTTGCTGTGAACTAGGATGTCACAGCACTCTACAGAGGGCAACAAAGTGAGACTCTGTCTTAATTTTTTTAAAAAGTGGGATATCCATGCAGTGGTATGTTATTCAGCTATTAAAAAGGAATAAAATACTAACGCCTGCTACAGCAACAGTAACAACAGTGAACCTCAAAAACACTGTGCTAAGCTAAAGAAGCCAGTCACAGAGGACCACACACTAATAGACTCCATTTACAAGCAATGTCCAGGATGGGCCAATCCCAGAGACTGGCATGGATGGAAAAGAAAACAGGTGCAACTGCTAATAGGTACAAGATTCTTTTTTTTTTTTCTTTTTTTTTTTTTTTTTGAGACAGAGTCTCATTATATCACCCTCAGTAGAGTGCAGTGGCGTCACAGCTCACAGCAGCCTCAAACTCTTGGGCTTAAGCGATTCTCTTGCCTCAGCTTCCCAAGTAGCTGGGTCTACAGGGGCCTGCCACAACACCCATCTATTTTTTTGTTGTTGTAGTTGTCATTGTTGTTTAGCCGGCCCGACCCGGGCCGGTTTCGAACCCACCAGCCTTGGTGTATGTGGCTGGCATCATAACCACTGTGCTACAGGTGCCGAGCCAGTACAGGATTTCTTTGTGGGGTGATAAAAATATCCTAAAATTGGTCATAGTGATTGATGGTTGTGCATTTCTGCAACTGTTTTCAATCCCTTTGAATTATACACTTAAATTGCTGCATTACAAGGTATGTTAATGATATCTTAATAGAGAGATTTTTTAAAGTTGGAGGAAAGACACTTGGAAAATGGGGTATGTTTTTATCCATAGTGACAATAGCAAGTTGACACTGACTTCATGTGTGTGGACACCCAGGGCCCTCTTGACCACCAGCAACCCGCAGGATTCCCAGCTTCCACTGGAATTCCAGAAGACACGTCAGGCTGGAGCAGAGGGGTGGGGAAGAGCTCTGCCTGGCTCCTGCCAGCCTGAGCGGCTCGAGCTAATGCGCCTCTGATTACACTCATTGATCGTTTACCCCAGCCCTAGATCTATGAGCGAGAAAAAAGGAAAAAGGAGTTCAGGTTTAAACTCTTATCACTAAAGTGAGTCTCCCTCTACATTAAAAAACTATCCAGACCCTGTGGCAGGAATGGGCTCTGTTCTTGGGGCATAAATTTGTGTGTGTGGAAAAAAGACTTATTGGTGAATTTAGCAGTATTTTTCGTTGAACTGGCAGTTGCTAACCATTACACCAGTATTTATTTGATTCTTAAAGAGTACAAAACCATGGACCACAAATAAAGAAGATGGAGTAATAGTTTGTGGCTGGGCCACTAGCTTTAAACTTGAAATGAAGTGTCCAGTTTTGAGTTACTGTGTCCAAGCGCCATTTGTACAGTTTGAAAAGTGGGGGCATTTTTCCAGGCTGTCAGTGTGACTGTAGTTCATTCCCATGAATGATATCGCTGAAGGAGCAGTTGTTCTGCTATGAGCACCTCACTCATGACCAGAATATATTAAATGTATTAATCTGTGCCTCCCGGCGTAATTTAGGAAGGCCCTCGGTTTGACACATTCCTGTACATCCTTACTTTATTGCTTGTTCCGGCAGGTAACAATGTCTCAAAAGTCTCGCTCCTGAATGAAGTTAAAATTACATGTCACCCAATAGCATATGCAGTTTTGTGGCTTATTTTGCTGTCAAAATTACCACCGTGCAACAACATGAGACGTTAATGGAGACGTGCTGTGATTTACCTCTGCAGCTCTGGGCCGGGTGTCAGGGAGTCCTCCCGCGTCTCAGCGCCCACGTGCTGAGGGAAGCCGGGGCTGCCGCCACCCCTCCACTCCGCCTTTAGCACCCAAGCTGTTTCACTGAGCGTGGCAGGCCTTCCTACAGATGAAAATAAGAAATAGTTTGAGTTTCTCTGTCAAATAATTGCTAAGCTTGTTTTAAGTCACTAGGGAAAGAACTGTATATTTCAAGCAGTTTGGTTCTCCACCAACAAGCAGGATTTATAATCTATTTTGCACTTAGACCGGTGACTGTTGTCTGTTAAGAATGTGCCCAAGACTTAATGTAGAAATGTCTAATTTTAAGGCTAATGGGAGCAGCCTTGATTTACCACTTCACCCAATATTTTTCTACCCTCCCAAGCTAGCGACTTTGGAATGTTTATGATCTCAGGTAACAAGAGAAGGCCACAAAGCTGGGGTGTGCCTTTTAATGAGCTATGGATCAGCCTTCTGGGAAGAGAATTGGGTATAGTTTAAAACCACCCGGGAGCTGGACCAGCGGCTGCATTAGGATGCTACAGGTCCTAGGTGCTTTTGCCTGTGTGGGCCCCTTCCTCCAAAAGAAAAACAGTAAGATTATGTTACAACTCCACTGATATTGAGACAAATACAATCTAGGCTGGATTCATTATGTAGTCATTACTATTATAATTGGGTTTTGCTTCTGATTTTAAAAGAGATAAAAATTAAAACATTTCCACAGGCCCCACGCTCTGTGCCTATGGGGCCTAATGGATAAGTAAGCCCTATCCTAGGCCATAGGGTCCAAGTTTCTGGTCTTTCTCCAGGAGTTTCTTTATTTCAAGACCAGGAGTGTCTGGCCGTGGCAGCTCACAGAAAAGCTCATATGGAAGGTGCCTCAGGCCCCAGCCTGGCCCAGAGCTCCCACACCTCCCCGTGGGTGACCCCTGGGCAAGGGTCTCAGATGCGTTCTCCTTCCCCAGCCATCTCCTTCTCCCATTGATTCATCTTTATTGTAAACAGATAGGCCAGGGCAGCTGCTATGGATTGTCTGGTGCATCTGAGAGCCGGGGACGGTTTCTGAGTGTAGGAGCAGGACGTTCTACCTGCAGGCGTGGTTGGCCACTGTGATGGGAAAGGGCGTTAATCATGGGCCACTGTGCTGACCCCTGACCTCATCGACCGATACCCCCCGCCCCAGCCGAGATCTGCCGGCCAGGCAGCTGCAGAGGAGTCTAAAGGGCAGCCATCGTCCCCGGTCAGCCAGCCTGTCATTAATAATGTTTGCATCTGTGACAGTGACAAACCTGCAGTACTTGAGGAGAGTTTATTAAGGTCAGTCTATAAATAAGAATTAAAATTTTTTAAAAAATGGGTTGACACGGATGAACAGATGGATGAATGAAGTGATTGGGTGAAACAGTAAATATAAGAGTGGACAAGGAGCCCCCGAGCCGGCCTGGGAACCAGACACCACTCTTCCTCCGGCCTGGCACTGAAAGTTTAGATCTCCTGAAGCCACTTGGAACTTGCAGTTTTGGTGAGTCTAGGTCCCAGCTAATATTTTGTCATTTAATGCCTGTTCTCTCAGCTGATAAAAAGAATTGCAGCCATTTCTCTATGTCAAGCCCATAACTGAGGGCTGGTAAAATTTAAATGTCTCATCTGTTCTCAGGCTTACATGCAGATGGCCTTACCTGGAAACTTGGATCCGAGTGACTGTCCCCTGGCTTGCCCAGCTGGCCCTTCCTATCTTGGGACGGATGACCGGAGCAAAGCAGCCCAGAGGGTTGTAACAAGAAGAATGTCTTTCTGCTGCTTGGTCCCCTGGCTCAGAAGGCTGTGTTTGAGAGTCTTTGAAATGTGGCTGCAGACCATCCCATTCCACTTTCTCAATCACGTGGCTCCTCCTATCCAGGACCTTGATTTCTAATCATATTTTAAAGCAACTATTTCCAAAGCTCTTTACCTGCATTCACTTATTCGTGCCTCACAAGAAGAGCAAGAGAGACTCAACACAAATTTGATCATCTCCATTTGGGAGATATTCAGGGCACAGAGAGGTCAGGCTTGTCCAAGGTCACTCAGCACATAGGACAGAACCAGATCACTAAATGCAGGGAGAAGGGAAGAAGGCAGTGGGTGGGAAGACCATGCACAGCAGGAAAACGGAACTGAGCCAGCATTCTACCCAACAGCAACGCCCGTGAGCACAAAAGGAAACTGATCTCTGCTTCTGTGATAGCCAGGGAGCATCATGGTGGCCCTGCAGTGCTAGCAGGCTCTAAAGAACCTTCACGTTATTGAGATTTGGACCTAGTTGGTGCTTTATTCCAAATAAAGGAGTAAATGTCATTAAATATCTTTGTGACTTCTCTTTCAGGAAGAAGCATTAGACTGAAGTACCCATAGTAATTAATTCTCAGTTAAGTAGAACCATCGACAAATCAGAATACCCCAAATAGGGAAGCAAGCAACAGACAGCCCGGTGAGGACAGCATGGTGGGATAGATGGCACTGGGATGTCAGCTTAGGCAGTCACTTAGAAATGAGCGGGTCGGATGGCAGGTGCAGTCCTGGCTATTTTGTATTGTCTTGGGTTAGGTTGGCCTGAGCTATGATGGGAATGGGTCAAATCAAGATCTTGCAGGTGTGGGGTGTTTTGAGAAGCTAATTATTTGGGGGGACTGATTAATGTTCCTAGTACTTTCTGACATGGACAGATAGATACTAGTAGTTATGGGAACATTTTTTATAGGAACAGAGTTGATCAAAACCCTGGAAAGTTTCTAAGAAGCAACAGATACCTCTCAAAAGTTGTGCATAAAATCCTGCACTGCACTCTCCATAATGCCTGCAGTCTCCAGGATGAGGCCCGGCTTGTTATCCAAGCTGTTAAAATAAACATTTCCTTTCCTACTAAAACCTTACTAGCTCTTCTTCTCTTCAGTCATCTCAGTGATTACCTAGAGCTGTCACCACACAGCCATAACGGTGAGAACAGAGCTTGGTAGAAGGGACAGCATGGTGAGGGTAGGCTGCCCAGTGGGACAGACGGCACAATGAGGATAGGCAGCCCGATGGGATAGATGGCACAGTGAGGATAGGCGGTATGGTAGAATACCCAGCATAGTGAGGATAGGCGGCCCAGTGGGACAGACAGCACAGTGAGGATAGGTGGCCTGATGGGACAGATGGCACAGTGAGGATAGGTGGCATCATAGGACAGACAACATGAACAGACAGCATGGTGAATTTCCTTGAATGTTCTGCCCTGTTAGTTCTCAGATCCCCCATGACCCAAATTCAAGCTGGAGGGTCTCAGAGTGCAACTCAGAATGAGGGCTGTACAAAACTCCCACCCAGAACCACTGGCAAGGAAGAA
Organism: Otolemur garnettii; assembly: GCF_000181295.1. Classification (NCBI taxonomy): domain Eukaryota; kingdom Metazoa; phylum Chordata; class Mammalia; order Primates; family Galagidae; genus Otolemur; species Otolemur garnettii. Next base: position 9,318,951 of record NW_003852470.1, on the reverse strand, counting down.
AGAAGACTTCAGAGGGAGTCTAAAGGAGAAGAGTCTGCTATTCAGTACAATTTATCAAATTGTCTGGTAAGCATGTCCTCTGCACTAGACCCTGGGCCAGGAGCACTGTGGTGGGGACAAGGTAAAGTGGCCCACTCCCTGAACTTTGGGAGTAGGACAGGCAAGTATGTGACTACTTGTGAGCCTCCTGGGGGAAATGGATCAATGCAAAGCCAAGGCCAAGTTGAAAGGTGTTTTGGAAGCTCTCAGCCAGCAGTACAGGCTCTGTAGCTAGGAGGAGTATGGTAGACTGGATAATGGCTTTCAAAGATACCAGGTCCTAATCCCTAGAACTGTAGCATTTTCCTATATTAGAATCTCTGCACAAGTGATCTTGAATGGGAGACTATCCTGGATTACCCCAGTGGCCCTAAGTGCAGTCACCATATGATAAGGACATATTCCTTATCAGTGGGAGGCAGAGAGAGATTTAACACATGCAGAGAAGGCCATGTGAAGACACAGCCAAGAGCTTTGAAGGTGCTGGCCTTGAAGATCGGAGTGATGTGGCCTCAAGCCAAAGAAACCAGCAACTCCCAGCAGCTGGGAGAGGTGAGAAAAGATTCTCCCCTAGAGCTTCTGAGAGAACAAGGCCTATGCCTGCGCTTTGATTTCAGCCATGATACTGACTTCAAAATTCTGGTTTCTGTAAGGGTGAGAGAATAAATTCTGTTGTTTTAAGCTCTGTGCTCCTCATAGTCTCTTACTGTGGCCACGGGAAACTCACAGAGAGGCAGGCCAAGGATCCAGGGCAATCCTGACACCAGCCGGCTCTCTAACCCTCAGTTTCCTCCCTTGTGCAATAGGAGTAACTGCCAATCCCATCCTGCCCTCCTATGCATTTGGGTTAACTGGTACCCACAGCTGTCCAGACAGGCTTGGGATCCGCAGCAGCCCCTCCAGGCAACAGAAGGTCCCAAATGTGAGTCCACCATGTTAGCAGAGGGTCTGACAGCCCTGAGAGATGGAGCTAAGGCAGGAGGAAGGTAAAAAAAAAAGAGTATTTTCTTCCAAAAGAGCTTCCTAAGTGGGAGCCTGAGCCCAGGTGGGTGCCCGGGAGGTTCAGCAGCAACCCCTGAGGCCACTGTCCCTGTCTCACCAGTGCTGATGGGCAACGCTGACATGCCAGCCAAGGGACCAAAGAGAGGTGAGCTGGTGGAGCTGGGGGAGACAGGGAGACCCTAGGCTTGAGAGGAAACCTCAGGCTTGAGAGGGGCCCTCCTCTTCAGCCTGGGAGTAATTCCTGGCCAGAGAACATTTGGGTGCTGCCACCAGGGCAGCAAAGTGAGCTCAGACACACCTGTGCTGCCTTCCTGGCTCCCTGTCACCAGCCCCCTGATTCCACTCCTTTCCAAGTCATTCCTGCCACATCATTCACTTAACTTTCTTTACTGCAATCATCGTGCATTTTCCTTTCTTATTGCCTGCTGCTCCCTGTAAGTGCCTGGATGGACCAGGCTGTGTCCTCAGTCTCTGCCACAGGGAACTTGCTCAGGAAATACTGAATTAGGGGATGGGTGAATGAATGAGAGGGGCACTCAAGACTCAGAATGACTTAACACAGATGGTGAGGAGGGGTCCTCAGAATCAGTATGACACCTCATCAGGGAAGTGAAGCCCCCTCCCTGGGCAAGCAGACATGCCGTGCCACCCCTGCCCCCCCCCCATTCTCCCTGACTCAGTGTTCACTGGGTTGGTTCCCAGGAGTGATTTTCAGAACCTTCAGGGAGGCCTCTGGGGGAGCAGAGGATGAGGAGGGTTCCTACCCTCCTTTCTGTGGTCCTGAGGTCCGAGGACAGGGAGGGCACCTGCTTCTGTCATAACTAGGCGGATTACGATGATGGCTGTGCTTGGGGGTCAGGCAGGGCCACAGGGGCTGGTGGGAGAGATAAGATTGGGGGCCGTAAGTGGACTCCAGTGATTTATCACAGTGTTCAAATCAAAGCACAAATTTTTCACAGAATGGGAGCCATAGTTAGGCCATAATCCCCCTCAGATTGGCAGTGCCCAGCAGACCCTGTCTGCAGCTGGCCGCGATGACCCCTTCTCTCATAGACCCATATCCTGCCATAGTCCCACCCATCTTCACAGGGATGAAGGTGCCCCTTCCATTCCTTCCCTGGGTCTCATTCCCTTGGTGGCATTTTAATCAGCTTGAATCTTTCTCTAATCACCCTATGAAAATCTAATTGTTAATTTTTTTTTTTTTTTGCTGTTTTAAGTTTCATTATTTTTAAACAATCCAATTTTACGGGCATTGCATCTTTAATGTGCCCTAATTATGGGGGATGTTTTGGTAAAGACGCAATGGCCTGCTTCACTCAAGAAAGTTCCTCCTTCTCCGGGAAGGGGTTGCCATGAGGACTTTCGGGGATTCTTACATCATTACACACTGTAATTATGCATATTTTTAGTAGGAGCTATGAAAATACTTTGTTACAAATAATTAAATTCAGCACAACTAGAGCTATACCGAGAAGACACAAACCTTGCATAAAAGCAACACGATCAGCAGCTTTGGACTCATCTGCAGAGCTCCCTTCGTTGAGCCCCCAGAAAGCGCTGCACAATGCCCCCTCCGTGAATGCACACAGTGGGCTGGGATCAGGACACCTACGTGTGAGTCCTGGCTCTGCTTCTTAACCAGCAGTGTGACCTGGGGTGAGTTATTTTCCCGCTGAGCCTTCAGTATTCCCATCTGTGAAATGAAGTTAATATTAACACAAGCTGGGAGGATCAAATGAGATCCTGGATGTTGGCTTGGTGCCTGTGGCTCAAGTGGCTAAGGCGCCAGCCACATACACCTAAGGTGGCGGGTTCGAATCCATCCTGAGCCCACCAAACAACAATGACGGCTGCAACCAAAAAATAGCCAGGCGTTGTGGCAGGCGCCTGTGGTCCCAGCTACTTGGGAGGCTGAGACAGGAGACTCACCTGAGCCCAGGAGTTGGAGGTTGCTATGAGCTGTGATACCATGGCACTCTACCCAGGGGGACAGCTTGAGGCTCTGTCTCAAAAAAAAAAGTATATAAAAAAAAAAAAAAGGAGATCCTGGATGTCAGGGTACTTTAGGAACTAAGCAGGGATGGGTACACTACTTAGAGGCCCACCTTCATCTGGAGAATGAATCAGAGGCCCTGGACTACTGCCTGCTGGCCGAGCCAGAGCCCTCCATGGCAGGTACTCTGTCCCGTCCTGTGCCTTAAGAAACCTAACACTTCAACTACCCACTACCCGCAGGGCCCAAAGGTCAACCATTCTGGCATCTCTATTTCCACTTTCCTCCATAGTGACTAGACAAGTGTAAAAAGGATATTTCAGAAAACACAGTGCATGGGTCATAGGCCCACCTCCAGCCCCACCAAGCCTCTTTGATTCTACTTAAAAGTAAAAGTTATATGAGGTATGAATCATTGAAATTGACAATGAATGTTTTTGGTAAAACCTTTTATTAAATAACCACCTAAGTTTTCGATATGTATTTTTTTTTGTTTGTTTTTTGCAGTTTTTGGCTGGGGCAGGGTTTGAACCCCACCTCTGGTATATGGGGCCAGCGCCCTACTCCTTTGAGCCACAGGCGCTGCCCATAATATGTATTTGTTGAAAGACTTGATTGACCAGAGAGCCAGTAAGAAACACAGTTTGGTTCCTAGGTTTGTAATATGTTAATAAATAAATAAATACATACATTATCTGGGAGTATAAGTAGAGATTTTTACTGTAACATCTTAAATTACTGATTCTATGAATGTTTCCTCCTTCCTTAAACTTGAACCTGGCCCTGTTCAGGCAAGAGGGCAGGAGCTTGGCATCTGCTATTCTGCCTGGCAGCACACCATCAGCAGGTGCAAACCATCAGAATACCCAGGTGGGGACTCTGGTCAGAAGCCTTGGTCTCAATGTGCCACATAATTCTCAGACTTAACTGTGGCCTCAGACATCACAGGGTTGTTTGGGGTTTAGATGTGCACATACATATCGACAGGGTCATTTCCCTTAAGAAGAGGGGTGGCATGGATCAGGCCATGGCCATCTATGTCTTCATTGTGTGCCCATTCACCCACCAACTGGAGTCATTCTAGAGCTGTGGACCATCCCTGGCAGATTCTACACATGTCCCTTAACTTTCTTCCTACTTGTGTGTACCTCTTGTTTTTTCTTTTCTTTCTTTCTTTTCTTTTCTTTTTCCTTTTTCTTTTTTTGGAGATAGAGTCTCATTCTGTTGCCCAGGCTAGAGTACTATGGGGTCATAGCTCATAGCTACCTCAAACTCTTGGGCATGAGTAATTCTTTAGTCTCAGCCTCCCCCGTAACTAGGATTATAGGCGTGCACCACCAGCTTTTCTATTTTTAGCAGAGATAGGTCTCTTACTCCAGTTGGTCTCCAACCCCTGAGCACAAGCAATCCACCCACCTCAGCCTCCCAGAGTGCTAGGATTATAGGCGTGAGCCACCGCACCTGGCTCCTCTTGTTTATTCTTTGGGGTGAATAATGAGAACTCTTGTTTGGGGAATGACACATCTTATCAGAGACCCGTCAGATGCCACTAACTGGGCCTGGGGACCTCTAGGAGCAAGAAGGGAACACAGCCCATAGTTCTATTAGACACTCCAGGGAGCCAGTTAGTTTATAGAAACGCTGCTGTTGAAATAGGACCCGAATCCACTGATAGAAACCTGGAGGCTGTGAGGCAGGAGCTCCTTCTCCCAACAGAGGCAGCTGGAGCAGACCAGGAGGGTTCTGGGGAGAGACCGGCAGAGAGGCTTCTGCCCGGCTGCTTCCCTTGGCCAGGGGGTACCACCACCTGACCTCCTTCTCCAGAGGTAGCAGCATTCCCCACCGATAGATTTGGTTCCCATCTCCCCCAAGACAAAAAGCACTGTGGCAACTAGAAATGATTGTCATGATTAATCATTCCTGACATGTAAAGGGTTTGAGGTCATCTGGCACTGTGGCAAAGCACACAGGCCTAAGGGACAGCACCTTTTAGCTGGTAGAGATTGGGGAAAGCACAGTCATCTCTAAAATGGGAACAGCAATGATGATAATTACCCTGCTAATTATGTCAGGGGCTCACCGTGAAGATTAAAGGAGATCATCCAGGCAAATTACCCAGCAAACAGGAAGTATTTGATACAGTTTCTTATTTCTGTTCCCAAGTACTTTCACTGGTGTCCATCACATTTTATTCTCATGGTCATTTTGTAAGTTTGTAATTATTATTACTATTTTACTATAAGGAAAAGGGGACTCGGAGAGGTTCCGGGACTTACTTGTGATCACTGAGCAGCCAGGAGCTGAACCGCAGACAGTCCCACATCCTTGTGTCTCCCCCCAGACAAACAGGGCCACCTTGGGTCCTGGGGGTGCAGCAGCACTTCGTTTTCATCACCAAATCACTCCCAGAGCCCAAATAAACCAATCAGCAGGACTGTCTAGACCAGGGTGCAAAAAACCTTCTTTAGGTCAAGAGCAGAGCCTGTGTGATCAGCACCAGCCGACCAGGAGACAGCAGTGTTTCCTCATCTGCATCCCACCAGACAGCAAAGACAGAAGTGGTGTTACCATTTTGACCAGAAGGAACAAAATCCTGCCAGGACAAAAGGGAAAATTCACTCATCAAGTATTGTTTAAATTATTTGAAAATATACTGCATCTGTTTAATGTTTAAAGTGAAAGAAAGTGGCAAAGTAACCGAGCATGAGATAGCTTTCAATAAATAATCATGGAATAAATAGGAATATTCGCTTGGGAGCCCTGGAAATGCACGAGTAGTTTGGTACCAATAAAATGCAAAGGATAAAAATAAAATACAATACAGCAGCAAAAGTATTTATATAAATCATGAAAATGTAAGGAAAGAAAAAGAGCCAGCTGCCCCAGCTCCCATTCGGAACAAGGTAATATGAGAAATATAAGTCTGCCACCAAAGACTGTATTAGAAGCTGGGAAATAACGAACATGATTGCATTGTAGTTTTTCCAAGGGTGAAATTTACAAACGATTTACTGTAAATGTTTACCCAGTGTACAATAGAGAAATGTGATCAGAGATAATTTATCTTAAAATTTTCACCACATTCTTGCGTATTCCACTTGAGAAGGGACATGGGGTTTTTAAACATGCTATTGTATATTCACCTCCCCCAGGGCCCTGTCTTTTTTTTTTTTTTTCTTTTTGGCTTAATATCAGCTACCCGACAAAGCTGTCCCTTTGATCCTCTGCTAAGAAAGTTAAGACATGAAACCATAAAAATACTAGAAGAAAGTGCAGGGAAAACCCTTGATGATATCGGCCTGGGTGAACATTTTATGAGGAGGACACCCCGGGCCATTGAAGCAACATCAAAAATACACTATTG
>NW_003852470.1:9286048-9306048 GCF_000181295.1 Otolemur garnettii | reverse complement strand
TGCATGCCTACAAACATACACAGAAAGTTGGCATCCTCATTTTGGGGAGTTCACGTGAGGACTCGCTTCAGGTAACTGGCTGAAGGCTGAGGCTCCTGGTTCTAAGCAAAGGCAAGCCCCATGGCATTTGGTAGAAAAAGACAAGAGCCACAGGATAACGTATGCAGGGTGTCATAAGTAGAGTATCCTCTGTAAGTGCATATCATGCAGATACTTACATAAAATATCCTCCACAACGGTTACCTACAGATAGCAGGTGGTCTCTGCTAATTGGACATCGAATGAAAGCCTGAGCCAAAGAGTGTCTCTCTATTGGCTGGGCTGGGCCAATAAGAATCTCCGTCCCAGGCACCTGGAGTGTGGACACAGTATCAGTCTCTTGGGCACCTAGAGGTGATGGAGGATTTCTTTGCTGTGAATGCATAGAAAACAGAGGCATCTCTAGTGTAGAGAGAGCAAAGAATGACAGAGCTGGGCCCAGGCAGGAGCCCTGTGGCTCATTTCTGCCTCAGAAACGCAGAGAGCCTCTGCTTCTGGGTTCTAGGTGGTCATGAGGATGGTCCATTACTTAAGCTAGTCGGAGTGGGCTTTGTTTCTAGCTATAAAACCATCTTTAAGGATGCTCTTAAGTATTTAAGGTCTCAGGTGATGGTTGTGAGGACTGGGAGTAGGGACATAGGAATAAGAGAGAAGGAAGGCTGGGTGCGGTGGCTCATGCCTATAATCCTGCATTCTGCGAGGCTGAGGCAGGTGGATTGCCTGAGCTCAGGAGTTCAAGACCAGCCTGAGCAAGAGCGAGACCCCATCTCTAAAAAATAGCCAGGCATTGTGGTGGGCACCCGTAGTCCCAGTTACTTGGGAGGCTGAGGCAAGAGAATCACTTGAGCCCAGGAGTTCAAGGTTGCTGTGAGCTGTGATGCCACAGCACTCTGCCCAGAGTGACTAAGACTGTCTCAAAAAAAAAAAAAAAAAGGAAAAAATATATATTTTTTATATATATATATGTGTATGTAATACAATGAAAGTAAGATAAAATAAAATAAAATGGATCTGGAAAAAACCATGAAGTCAGCAAACTTGCCTGCACACCCCAGGACTTCATTCTGTCTTTCCGTAACTCTACTTTTGGTCCCTTCTTCTCCCACCAATGATAGATGTAGCGGGTTGAATAGTGACCCCCCAAAATTCATGTCTACCAGAACCTCAAGATGTGGCTTTTTGCGGGGAATAGGGTCATTGCAGATATAATTGATTACATTAAGATGAGGTTGCACTGGAGAACCATGAACACTAGGCCAATGACTAGTGTCGCTAGGAGATACGTTGATACACACAGGCAAGAAGGCCACGTTTCAGTGGAATCAGACTGGAAGGGGGCAGCCACCAGCCCACCAGCACCAAGGACTGCTGGCGATCTCCAGAAACCAGGAGAGCGGCAGGGAGCGCTGCAGAGGGAACCAACCCCACTGACACCCTGATTCAGGCTTCTGCCCTCCTGTGAGAGAATAAATTTCTGTTGTTTAAGCCACCCAGTTTGTGGTAATTTGTTACAGCAGACTAAGGAAGCTAACACAACAGGCCGGAGGACCTCCCTGGGTTGTTGGCATTTTTGTAGATGACAATAGAGAAGAGGCAGTTTCATACCAAAGTGTGAATTACTACTATTGACCCTTCATGCTTCACTGGGAAAGCTATTCTGGAGTACGTGTAATCAAAATGCAAACAAGTAAGTGCCTGTTCTGTTTACACTTATTTACACTTCTGACAAAAGGAAACATATGTTTATTTAGCACCCACCATGTGCCAGGCAATCTGATAGGTGCCTTCACGTTTCACTTAATTTTCATAATACTTTCTGCCCTGTGGGGTAGAATTATTGTACCCATTTTGCTGTTCAGGAAACCGAAAGCATAAACAACTGATGTAAGGGCACAGAGCCAACAAGGGCAGGACCTGGGTTCTGATTCTGGGTCTCCTCCTCAAAGCACAAATCATTTCCAACAAGTCATTTTATTCTAAAGGAAAATCCCTTTATTTTCAATTAGGGAGAAAGTGGCATGATCAGCTTATAACTGCCAGAGTCCTAGGCTTGGACCTTTAAGCAGCCAACCTTTCCGTAGGGGTGAGCTCTCTGCCTTGGAGACCCTCATGTCCTCGCGGTAGCGTGTCCTGGGGCTTGACAGAACTGTCTGGTAAATGATGCTAAGGAGATTGCTACTCTGGAGGAGAAGGAAATCTGACCCACTATTAGATGACATGGAGCCCTGGGACGGGGAATACATGGCAGCCTTTCTCAGGGAGAGGCTCTAGCAATGCAGCCCCTGGAGGTGGGGCTTGTGTTGGGGGTGGGCAGTGGGGTGCATGCTATGCCCTTCCAGTATCTTTTCTAATCTGACTCTTATAACTTCCGTAGATGATGTGATCAGCTCCACTGAACAAATTGGTGAGGAAATTGAAGATCAGAGAGGTTGAGATCTTTGTCCAAGGTTGCACAGCTAAGATCTTCAGTACAGGTCTCCTTCTCACATGATACTTTACTCCACTGCCAGAGGAAAACTCACACCATTCCTGTTTACGAAGCTTTCAACGTCAATAGAAGTTTGAAAGGTGAGAATAAAACAGATAACAAGAGAAAACTGCTGTGTGTAGTCACTGATTTGGGCTCCTGAGACCCCTCCCCTCTCTACATAGCCTGAGGTAGGTGGCTGGCCAGTCGAGGACTCCATCTGTTTGGAGGAGTGGCCACATGACCCAATCTGGACCAATCATAGGTGTCCAATTTTCAACTGGAAGTTGATGGGGATGTCTTGCCAACCTAGATAGAAAATTGGATCCCAGAACAGGAATCTCAATGGAGCATGGGTGACAGAGACATTCATCCTGGATCCACCTGTGCCTGAGGCCAGCCCATCCACAACCTACCCATTACCTGAGCAGATTTTTTTTTCTTGAGCTGGTCTGAGTTGAGTTTCTGAAAGAACTGCAACTCATGCAGGCATGCGCCAGAAAATTGAATCACATACTTACTAGCTGAGATAGACTAATAGACCCACAATCGAGTCAAGGCCCCAACAAACAAGTTGATTTCACATTCATGTAAATCCAAGGTGAGTGGTGGCGGTAGAAGTGACAGAAGGCAAAGACCCTCTCTACTTCCATGTGGACTTCTGAGGACACCCTAGGCAGCAGAAAGGAAGAGAATACAGAAGATGTAATGTGGGAGATCTGTATGGTCCAGGCCTGGACTCAGATATCAGGGGGTAACACAATCTAGGTAACAGCAAGGAAGGTGGGGAAATGTAGTTCAGCTAGTGTCCAGGAAGAGAGGGGGCAAGTTTTGGGAACCAGCTCTCCAGTTCCTCCAGCCTTGGAAACATCTTCAGATCTCGTTGCCTCCCTTTATTGGCCCTCCCCTTACAGTCCACTCCTAATTAGCACCTGTCCTTTGAAGCCAGGTTCAGGATCCCTGGAGGAGAGGGGGGCCCTGTGGTGGACTCCCTGAACACCCAGAAAGGGGAAAGAGGATCCCAAGCACAGCCACTGACTTAGGAGCACTACCTGGGCAACCCGAAGAAAGGCCTACCACACAGATGCCTCCCTGGAAAGACTTGACTGAGAGTTCTCAAGGGCCTCCTGGAGTTCTGTGAGAGCCCCCCAGGAAAGAAAGGGCACTCTCCACTCACTCTCCTGCAGGTCATCTCAGCCTGTGTGCACCAGCCTTCTCCTGCTGCAGAGTTTAGCCTGATGGTCTGAGATGCTGGCAGGCTGCTAGGAGTCCCCAGGTCACCAGCACAGTCTGGGGGTTTTCGTCCTTTCCTTGGCTCAGTATATTGGGGTCAAGACTGTGCCTCTGGGACTTGGGATGCCCAGTCATCTACTGCAATTGCTCTGAGACCCTGGGCAAGCACCCAGTAGCCAGCCTTCCTGCTTCGGGTTGCTCTAGGGACCTCTGACTTTGCAAACTTAGGACAGTATCTCTACCCTCTGGGACTCCTCCACTTCCCCCTAGGATAGGAAATTCTTACCAAGCCCTTTCCAGACAACAGGGAAGATTATTCCCAATGAGCACTGTCTTTTGTCACCTGATCCTCAAATGAGCTGCAGACCCACACCCCTAAAGCCACATGAAGCAGATGGTTATAGTCTGGTGTTGAAACCAGGGGAACCCTCACCCGCAAAAACCCTGGATCCTGGCTCGGCGCCTGTGGCTCAAGTGGCTAAGGCACCAGCCACATACACCTAAGGTGGCGGGTTCGAATCCCCAGCCCGGGCCCGCCAAAACAACAACGACGGCTACAACCAAAAAATAGCCAGGCGTTGTGGCGGGCGCCTGTGGTCCCAGCTACTTGGGAGGCTGAGGCAGGAGACTCGCTTGAGCCCAGGAGTTGGGGGTTGCTGTGAGCTGTGATGCCATGGCACTCTGCTCAGGGGGACAGCTTGAGGCTCTGCCTCAAAAAAAAAAAAAAAATAAAAAATATAAAAAATAAAAAATAAAAAAAAAATAAAAAACCCTGGATCCTAGATTCTTATGGCGTATCTCCTGGCAGCCCTGTGTTCTCTCAGCATCTTCTTGCTTGGTTAGACATCTGCAACATTAATTATTACAATTAAATCTGGGGGAATGAAATCTTATTGCATACCCCTTGCCACTGCCTGGCTCTCCTCACCAACATGGAGTGTCTTATTTTGCTAACTGCTTAAACATAAAACTCCAGCAGAAAAAAAATTGTCCCCATAGCTCATATTTTTCATCATTTGGTCATTAAATAGCAATGGATATAAACCTATAAAGAACCTAAACTGAACCTTTTAACAATCCATGAGCAATACTATCATTTCTTTAATAGAACCTGCTGACCGTGCCTCGTGCAGACACCATTTGTCATTTTCAGCACACAATAATCAATACGTTGGCTTGAAAATAAATAATATAACAGTCACAATATATTATCTTTCAGACTGGCCTTATACTGACGATAAAATGGGACCAAAACAAGACAGATACTTTTACATAAACGTTAAAAAGTTAGGGGCATCAGTGTTGAGACTAACGCATGAATTAGACCTGTGCCAGGGTCTCCATCCTAATTTGCTTTGACATCTCTAAGCTGTACCCTTGTGGTCATCCATGGTCTGCCCTGTTGAAGAATGCAGACTCTAGGCAGCAGGGTCGCAGTCGGCATCACATGTGGGGACAGATGTGAATGAGCTCCGTCACAGGCTTATATTACCCAGGTCTTTCCAGATGCCCCAGATCAACCCTTCAAACTGAAAGGCCTGACTGGCTACACACTCGGGACCAAGGCTGGGAGGTACTCAGATCCAAGAGGGGGCCACAGCATATCCATAGGCAGCTTCTGTGGGCGAGAAATGACACAAAGAATCCAGGCCACCAGGTGGCACTAATGGAGAGTGAGTTTGAGAAGCAGCAATGAAGTGGCACCGGGTGACAGTGAACTTGTGGTTATCCATCCATTAGGAGCCCCCTTCGCAGCTCAGCCTTGAGTCTGCTGGCTCTCTGGTGCAGCTCTTCAAGGGCAATAAAGAACCATCAGCCCAGGTCCCTGGTTTGCTTATTTCCTCATTCATTCTTTTTTTTTTCTGAAACAGAGTCTCACTGGATTGCCCAGGGTAGAGTATTGTGGCATCATTATAGCTCACAGCAACCTCAAACTCCTGGGCTCAAGAGCTTCTCTTGCCTTAGCCTCCTGAGTAGCTGGGACTATAGGCGCCTACCACCACACTTGGCTAATTTTTCTGTAAAGATGGGGGTCTTACTCTTGCTCAGGTTGATCTTGAACTCCTGAGCTCAAGTAATCCACCCACCTTGGACTCCCAGAATGCTAGAATTACAGGTATAAGCCACAGAACCCGGCCTATTCATTCGTTCTTTTAACAAATAGTGACTGAGAGTCTACTTAAATGCCAGGCACTGTTCTAGGTGCCAGGTTTACAGCAGTGGAACAGACAAAAATCCCTCTCCTTCCCTTTCCTCTCCTCCCAGAGCTTAGACACCAGCTAGGGCCGCACAACATAGATGGGTAACATGGAAATCTATAATGTGGCAGGCGGGAGATCAGTGCCACAGAGAATTATAAAGTCGAGTGAGGGGACAAGTTTAATTGTGTGCTGTTTGGACCAAGTCCCTGCTGGTTCCTGGGTGCCCAGGCCGTTATTCAGACCACCTCTGCACCCTGCTGCCTGGAACCTGCTTTTGGGTCCCAGCTTCCCTGGCAACCAGTCTTGATGGTGTCCTCATGATACCCTACACCAGTCAGCACCAAGCTGCTAGAGCCCCACAGGCCCCTGTTAGGTAGCAGCACTGTCTCCACTTCACAGCTAAAAACCCAGAGGGAAACTAGGACGGCTGGTAATCCTCAGGCCAGTGGCAGACCTCAGACTCATGTGGGTGTAGGGCTTTCCACCACCCTACTTGATAGGGCTTCTTCTGTCCGTCTGAGGCTGGTGCACTCCTGGGACATTATCATAGCAATCTGAAGCAGCAATGCTAAGTTTAAATATGAATAGGCTGACAAGGACAAACTTAGATGATCTTGGCTTATCTGCATAGAATCTGGGGTCAAACAGACCTAGGATTCAATTTCAGCCCAGTCACTCACAGATGGGTGACCCTAGACATTTAACCTCTCTGAGCCTCTTTTGAAAATGCAGGTGAAAATGCATCTTTCGGTGGGGGCTTTATGAGGATTTGATATCATGCCTATGACATAGCCCATGGTAGATATTCCATAAGAAGTGGTGTTATTAATACCTAGACTATTTCATCCCAGGAACTGCGGAGAGAACTCCTGCTCCTAGGGGAGGTGTGGAGGTAGAAAGCAGTGCTGCCACATTTATTATGAATCAGCTCGCTTTGTGGAGCCAAAAATACTCTCCTTGGGTAGCGTCTCTGTGACTGATATTAAAAATGACTGATTTAAGAGAAAGTGCTTCACCCTTGTTGCAAACTAAGAAGGTAGGTCTGGAGTATTCTCAGCCTTAAATGCTGCCACTATTTCATCTTTGGGTAGTCATAAAGTTAAAGGTTAATAGGCTGTACAAATGACAGAGTTTAAAGGGGAAGGAGGGGTGGGGGGAGGGACTCTCGACAGCCGCGGGCACGTTGGAGACAGATGGCGGCTCACCTGTGGGGAGGAAATATGGCGGTTGGGCTGCCCACACCTGCCCAGCCCCTCTGTCCTTGCTCCCAAATGGAAATTCCTCATCCCAGGAGTTTTTTTTTTTTTTCCCATAGGGGAATCTCTTTCCTGGGAGGACTAAAGCTGGGCTGCTTTGTGAAAGTCCATGCTTGGTTCAGAGTTCTGAGGAAGAGGGCTGGGGGGCAGAAAGATGGAGGCTGACAGCAGCCTAGGAAGAAGATTGGAAGGTTCAAATGGAATGGCAGTGAGCCCTGATTTCATACTGCTGACCCTGTGGTCAGAGCTGTTTCCAATGCAGATTTCTGGGCTCTAGCCCAGAGGTGGAGTCGGGGCCAGGGAATCTGTATTTTTAAAAATTCTCACCCTTATCTAAAAGTGACTCTAAGGTATCTAAGACAGGTGATGCATTGGCACAGAAATTGGTGAATGCTTTAGAATCAAGTTCTAGATCCAGATTCCCAGACCTTCGGCAATGAGGGACTTGGGAGATTATCGAGCCACAAGCTGTACCTAAATCAAGACAAGTCCCCACGGGGGCTTTCTTTTGCCAAACAGAATGTTGAAGATGCCAGTGAGCGCCCAGGAGTGGAGACACCCCTCCTCCCATCATGTTACCAGTGAGGAGGTGGAGGTGACACCACAAAACCACAGAGCTGGCACTTGACTCCCAGTCAGGGCTCTTTCTACTGCACCACAGAGGACGGGATGTGGTCACTGCTGCTTCTGGAAATGTGGCCCACCTGTTCAGCCTTGTTCTGCTCCTTCCTTCTCACTTTGGGGGTGGGGAGGACAACTCTGTCATGTGTGCTGTCTGGGGATTGACAAGGGGTGTGGGGGAATACATCCTGGGTGCAGGTGTACATAGGGCCCATAGAATTCACATTTTATCCCTAGTCTGAGGTTTTAGATGGAGCAGGAACTGAGCTGCCTGCAAACACAAACTGGTTTGGGGAGGGAAAGAATGCTAAGAGTCAGTGAAGCAGAATCCTTGGCAGAAGCCAGCCATGCATGTCCCCTCCCAGAAAAGATTTTTTAGCTGAGTTCTTTCAAGTGCACCAAAAATATCTTTTCTTGGTAAGAAATTTATAGAATAAAAAGAACATTTATTGCTTTATCTCCTTAGGTCCTCATGAAAACACCAGGAGGTAGGCAGTGCTGTTCCACTCTAAGGATGGAGAAACTGAGGCCTTATGTAAGTGGAATAATGGCCCCCAAAGATGTTCTCGTTCTAATCTCCCAAACTCTTGAATATGTCACCTCACATAGCAAAAAAGACCTTATAGAAGTTATTAAGTCTAGGACATTAAGATTGGGGAGATTATCCTGGATTATCTTTGTGATTACAAGAACTTTATAGGGGAGAGAGGCAGGAGAGTCAGAGTGGTCGGATGTGGGAAGGGCTCAGCATTTCTTTGCTGGCTTTGAAGGTGGTGAATGGGGGCTGTGATGTGAGGATTCTGAGCAGGCTCTATGGCTGGAAAAGGCCAGAAGCATTCCTCCCTAGAGCTTCTGACACCTTATTTTATCCCAGTGAGACTCATTTCAGACTTCTTACCTGAAAACCATAAGATAATAAATTCATGTTGTTTTAAGCCACTGAATTTGTGGTGTTTTGTTATAGCAGCAACAGGAAGCTGATACACGTACAGTCACACAGAAGGAAAACAGCAGAATTAAACCCCAAGTTGTAGGCTCAGCCCAGGACCCCTCTGTTGCAGGGAGGTGCAGATACAGGTGAGGGGAAATATTTTGTGATTTCCAGTGACTATTTCATTCCAGGAGCTGGTGGCCACAGTGATGCCAGGATGGTAAATTACTCGAACTCTTTACATACTCTCCTCTCTCTTCTCCTTAGCCCATGAGCTCTCTGCTCACAACTCCAGCCTCCACTGAGCTCCTGCCTACTGAATGTGACCTGGGGGCTCAGGCTTGCCAAACCCCAAACAGAGATGTTGGTCCTTCCCTCCTTCCCCAGGGCAGGCCTGATGGGGACCAGAGAGTGCAAGATTCCTGAGGGACCAGCCTGTCTCAGTCCTGTCTCTGTCCGAGCTGGGGCAGGGAGAGGCCCCTCCTTGGGTCATGCTGGGTCTGGGGCCCTGGCTGAGCCCCTAGCCCCACCTCAGCCTCTCACCTTGAGGCTCCAGGACAGTCCGGGAAAGGAGCTTCTCCCGATCAATCTTGCCACGGTCTCCATGAATTTTAAATAATAGCGGCTTTGCTCTTCCTCGCTTGCTCCCTGGGTGCGTGAGACTGCAGCTTTTACAAGATCATATTTCTTCACATTTTCATACAATTATTTTAAATGGACAAGATAATGTTGAAATTCTTATTTAAAATGTATGTAAGTAGAGAATGAACCTTCCTGCTTTTTATATTTAACACCAGACGGAGCAATAGAAGGGAATTTTAACAACAGAACTGAAGTGGAGGTGTCTGAGGCGTTCGTGATGGACTGGGGTTTTAAGCAGCTGGTTTTCTTTGATGAATAAATAATTACACCCAAAATAGACAGGTTAGCCATTATTAATCTCATTTTAGACTGTGCACATTTTATTGATTCTTAAGTACAAGAACTTTGCAATTTTCACCAATGGGTGACTTTCTTAATTAAAATGTAAGTTAAAGGAAAAAAAGTTTCATCAGTCTTTACAGATCCAGGGAGGCAGAGGGCCTGATTTCTTCCAGAATAAATTCCTTCCAGACTAATGACCCACAGAGATGCTTCAAGCAGCCAGCCTGTCTCCAGCATAGCCAGTGAGACTAGCAGAAGCCCAGACAAAATGGGCAGCAAGACACAGGACCCAGGCCCGGCCTGGAGGCTCATGCCTGTAATCCTAACACTTGGGGAGGCTGAGGTAGGAGGACTGCTTGAACTCGGGAGTTCAAGACCAGCCTTAGCAAGAGCAAAACCCCATCTCTACAAAACTAAAAATATTAGTCGGGTGTTTCTGTGGTAGCTGCCTATAGTCCCAGCTACTCAGGAGGCTAAGGCAGGAGGATCACTTGAGCCCAGGAGTTTGAGGTTGCTGTAAACTAGGCTAAGGCCATGGCACTCTAACCAGGGCAACAGAGAAGACTCTATCTCAAAAAAAAAAAAAAAAGAAAGAAAGAAAGAAACACACGGAACTAAGGAAGCCTGGTGCCTGTCATCCTTCTGTTTGATTTCGCTCTATGTGACCCCAGAAAACAAGAATGTTTATTCTGTCTCTCTCCCTAATCTACCCATTCATGCAGGTATCTCTTATACGAATGTTGAGGCATTATGTTTTATTTTTAAATGCTTATTAGGATATCATAGAGAATACCATAAAGAAGAAAGTTTAGTAATCTTATTGCATAGGTAACACGCATGGACTTTCTGAAATAAAGGGAGTGGATACACTCAGAAAGTTCACGCAGAAGAGAGAGGTAGCTATGCGGTGTGTGCACTATGGCTCCAAGGAGACAAAAACTGTGAAAGACGATATGGTTCTTGTCCCTGGTTTATGGAGAAGGAAATAGACGTCCAGGAGACCTCAGCATGTCAGAAGGAGCAGTTCTGGGATTCGAACTCCATCTCTAGTGGAACTATGGGGCTCTATTGGCTTTTTAATAAAAGGGTGTAAAAAAAAAAGCAAAAACCTCTCACTCCTTCACCACCTCCCACAAAGGGAAGCACTGTCAATTGTTTCTGGAAATTTCTTCCAGGAAAAATGAAATGTTTGTGGTTGTAGTATATTCTGCTTACAAGTATCAGAAATACATGTACGGAAATGAGAAACCAAAAGTACATTTTCTCAACAGGAAAATGGTGGTTTGTTAGAAATTGCACCCCTCTGGGCAGCACCTGTGGCTCAGTGGGTAGGGCATTGGCCCCTTATACCAAGGGTGGCAGGTTCAAACCTGGCCCCAGCCAAACTGCAACAAAAAAATAGCTGCCTGTAGTCCCAGCTACTCGGGAGGCTGGGGCAAGAGAATCGACTAAACCCAAGGATTTGGAGGTTGCTGTGAGCTTCGATGCCATAGCACTCTACTGAGAGTTAATAAGTGAGACTCTTTCTCAAAAAAAATTAAAAAAGAAAAAAAAGAAAAAGTAATTTCACCCCTCCCCCTGCTTCCTTGGGGCAGCCTTCTCTTATCTGATTCCTCTGCTGGTTCTATGTATCCTTTGTGAAAAGGAGTCTCCTTGCTCAGGGAAGCAGCAGGGTGACCATCTGTGGAGCACCTTCTAGCTCCAAACCCAGCTTTCTAGGAAATATAGAGGCCTCTAGCTGCCCTTTGAGGAGGTGTGGACCACAGGGCAGTCTGCAGCCATAGGAGGCTCCAGCCTGAGGTGGCAGCAATCAGAAGGGAATGTGGTGCAAAGTGACAAAGTCACTCTGGATGGTTCTTTAAACCAGCCTGAGTACAGTGTCCTTTCCACATGTACTTGTCACTAGGGAGACTGACATGGCATCTCCTAGCAAGCCCAGCTCAGGTATGGGGGTCTTCTTGGGCAGAGGGCAGAGCACCATTGTGAAATAGTTGGCTGGCATTTAGGGTCCTGGTGGCATGAAAAGAACAGAACTTGAAGTCCTAGAGTCACTCTCAACTCTGCTGCGATTCTCACTCTCACAGGGAGCCCTGGAGAAGACATTCTGGAGGAAAGACAAGGATCTGAGCCTGAATCCCAGCCTTGCCCCAGGGATCCAGGCAAGATTCCCTTCCCTCCCTCTCTGCCTTGTGGGGAATGTACTTAGGTTGGCTGCCTGCACTAAGCACTTCCTCTATGACAGAACAGGACTGCTCATGCCTGTAATCCTAGCACTGGGAAGCCAAGGAGGGGGGGATTGCTTGAGCTCATGAGTTCGAGACCAACCTGAACAAGACCAAGACCCTGTCTCTGTTAAAAATAGAAAAGCTAGCCAAGCACTGTGGTGCGTGCCTGTAGTCCCAGCTACCTGGGAGGCTGAGGCAAGAGAATTGCTTGAGACCACGAATTAGAGGTTACTGTGAGCTATGACGCCAGGGCATTCAACCTAGGGCAACAAAGTGAGACTCTGTCTCAAAAAAAAAAGAAAGAAAGAAAGAAAGAAAAGAAAAGAAAATGACTGCAGGTCAGTCAGGGGCCCAGGCCACCTCTGGTCATCTACTTATAACAATTCAACTTTTAATAACTGTAATGAGTCACCCATTTACCATTAGTGACGGTGATGACCCTTCTGATAATCTTCCTAGTGCTAAATGTATTTCACCTAAATTATTTGCTATAGTGAAAGCCAGGGAGAGAATGGTGCACATATTCAGAGTTTTACTTGATATATCACCCACCTAGAAAGGAGGGTTTTCTTAGTTCTGCAGCCATTTCCACTTAACATGCTGTCTCCAATGTCCAAGATTTACAACTAATTCTGATAAAATTTCAGTGGAATTGGAATGGTTATGGTTGTTTTTCTTTGATGGAGAATCAAACATGTGACTTGAGTGAGTACTTGCCTTTTATTACCATCCCTGTCTGTAAAATATCTGGTTTATGTGCCAAGAAAAGTATAAACATATGGCACAGTATTGGTTTTTCAGTAACTTGGTTTAAGCCAAAGGGGGAAAAAATCCCATCTTGACACTATTTATGAAACAATTAATGTTGTCAACAGCCTTCCCACTTGCTGAGTTACACACAGCCGTCTAGAATGTGATGACTCCAAGAAGTGTCAACAATTTTAATATGAACTGTTGAAGCAAATCCATTTGAAAGAACTTATTTCTACAACCCATAAAATGTGATGATAGATAGCTCTTCAACTGTAGACTACAAAAGATGCCTTATTCTCCAGTAAAATCCCCTTGTCCTGAAGCTGATACCAAGATAACAAGCAACTAGGACGTGCCAGGCATTGCTGTGAATAGTATCTCACTTAATCCTAACAACAACCTGGCAAGGTCAACTACTATTGTTGTCTTCCATTTTATAGCTGGAGAAGCTAATTTTCATTGATAATGAAAGTTAATATTCAACTTCAAGTAAATATTGAGAAGCCAAGCAAGGATTTCAAATTTGATCCTTGGGATCTAAGGGAATATACATAAGGTGACCAGATTTTAACATCGGTAAAGCGGGACACCATGGGGGGGTTGGGGGGCCTGACAACAATGCAGACTTTGATAAGCAGTTCTCAATAATCAGTTCTCAACAATTATTGTTATTATTAAAGTTTAGCATTATAAAATTAACAAAAATAATATAAAATGCACATCCTGGCGAAATAGCCATATGGCAGCCGAAATATTCTCTTCCTGTTCTCCCATGTTCCCTAGCTTGTCGTGCATTCTTTCCAAAAATCGGGGCTTTTTAAAACCGCAGCTGGACGCATGACAAATTGTTAAAAATTGGGACTGTCCCAGCAAAAGCAGGATGTCTGGTCACCTTACTCTAGAGGTGGGAGGTGCTACTTGTTTGTTCCAGACAGTTTGGCTCCTTCTGAGCTAATTGTCCTTACTTAGAAGCAAGGGAGGGAGCCAGTGTCCTTCTGATACCTTACCCAGGAGGGGAGTAGGGAGTCTACATTAGCCTTTTCATTTCCAAATGAAGTTACATTAACCTCTTCATTCCCAAACGGAGTTACATTAACCTTTTCAGCAGCTGTATATTCCCTTCCCATTATCCCACTGTTCCCTAGCTTGTCATGCATTCTTTCCAAAAATTGGGATTTTTTAAAATGCCGCAGGACACAGGACAAATTGTTAAAAATCAGGACTGTCCCGCCAAAAGCGGGATGTCTGGTCACCTTAAATATACACCGTGCTAGCAGGTCATCCAGAAGGACCTACCAGGAATATCCAATCTGTGGCCCTGAAGAGTTTTTTGCTTATCTGTAGTGTTAGATATCATGAAAAGTATGCACAGAACATTTTTTCTTTTGCTCATTAGCTTTTGTTTTTGTTGGGGTTTTTTGAGACAGAGTCTAACTTTGTCACCCCTGGTAATGTGCCATGGTGTCATAGATCACAGCAACCTCAGACTATTGGGCTCAAGCAATTCTCTTGCCTCAGCCTCCTGAGTAGCTGGGACTACAGGTGCCTGCCACAACACCCAGCTTTTTTTTTAGAGACAGGGTCTTGCTGTAGCTCAGGTTGATTTTAAACTTGTGAGCTCAGGTGATCAGCTCACCTTGGCCTCCCAGAGTGCTAGGATTATAGGTGTGAACAACCACGCCCGGCCAATGCTCATTGTTAGTGTTTATGTATTTAATGTGTGGCCCAAGACAATTCTTCTTTGTCCAATGTGGCCCAGAGAAGCCAAAAGTTTGGACACCCATGTTGGGGATGACGGCTCATGCCTGTAACTCTAGTGCTTTGGGAGGCTGAGGTGGATGGATTGCCTGAATTTAGGAGTTCAAGACCAGCGTGAACAAAAACAAGACCCCATTCTACTAAAAATAGAAAAACTAGCCAAGTTTACTGGCAGGTGACATAGTCCCAGCTACTTAGAAGCCTGAAATAAGAGGATCACCTTGAGTTTAGAGGTTGCTATGAGCTATAACACACAGACACGTTAGCCTGGGCCAACACAGTGAGACTGTCTCAAAAAGAAAAAAACGTTTAGGTATCCCTGGAAGGGCAAACCTCACCTAAATAAACCAGATATTTCGAATTTAAATTTTTTTTTTTTATTGAATGGTAACTATGTACATTAATGCACTTCTGGGGTATAGTGTGGGGTTTTCACACACAATCCGAAACACTTCCATCAGACTGGTGAACATAGTCTTCATGTCATTTTCTTAGTTATTGTTTTAAAATATTCACATTCTACTCTTAGAAAGATTCACTTGTACCCTTGTAAGATAAACCTCAGAAGTGATCCCTCCAATCCCCCTCCCTAAATTTTTTTTAAAAATCAGATTTTCAGCCAGGTGTGGTGGTTCATGCCTGTAATCCTACCTCTGGGAGGCTGAGGTGGGAGGATCAATTAAACTCTGGACTTCAAGACCAGCCTAAGTAATCCTAGCACTCTAGGAGGCTGAGGAAGGTGGATTGTTTGAGCTCAGGAGTTTGAGACCAGCCTGAGAAAGAGTTAAAAATAGGAAAACTAGCTAGGCACAGTGGGGCATACCTGTAGTGCCGGCTACTCAGGAGGCTGAGGCAAGAGGATTGCTCAAGCACCAGAGTATGAGGTTGCTGTGAGCTATGACGCCATGGCACTTTATCCAGGGCAACAGAGTAAGACTCTGTCTCAAAAAAAAAAAAGAAGAAGAAGAAGAAGAAGAAGACTCGCCTGAGCAAAAGTAAGACCTCGTTTCTATTAAACATAGGAAAATTAGTTGGCATGGTGGCATAAGCCTGTAGTCTCAGCTACACGGAGGCTGAGGCAGGGGGATCATGAGAGCCCAGGTTGCAATGAGCTATGATGACACCATTGCACCCTAGCCATGGCAAAAGACTGAGACTCTGTCTCCAAAAATAACTAAGTAACTAAATAAAATAAATAAATAAATATAAAGACACTATCTTCCAGTAATTCGTCAAAATGGTAAACACAAAGAGAAAGAGGAGAGGCCCCATCGTGGTCCCAGGCATTTTAGAAAACATGAAGGTGTTTCTTAGGCCACATACATGCAAATCTATGAGATAGGTGATGCACAGACGTTCAAAAAGACACATAAATGCCATCAAGGCAAAACTGTGAGTCTATAGTGTTACCCAGCATGTTGGTGACATTGTTGTAAACAAACAAATTAAGGGCAAGATTCTTTTTTTTTTTTTTTTTTTTTTTTTAGACAGAGCCTCAAGCTGTCCCCCTGGGCAGAGTGTCGTGGCATTACAGCTCACAGCAACCTCCAACTCCTGGGCTCAAGCGAGTCTCCTGCCTCCGCCTCCCAAGTAGCTAGGACCACAGGCGCCCGCCACAACGCCCGGCTATTTTTTGGTTGCAGCCGTCATTGTTGTTTGGCGGGTCCGGGTTGGGGATTCGAACCCGCCACCTTAGGTGTACATGGCTGGCGCCTTAGCCGGTTGAGCTATAGGCACCGAGCCAAGGGCAAGATTCTTGCCAAGAAGCTTAAAGTTCGTGTTGAGCATGGTAAGCACTGTAAGAGCCAAGACAGCTTCCTGAAGCATGGGAAGGAAAATGGTCAAAGAAGAGAGCCAAAGAGAAAGGCGCCTGGGTTCTACTGAAACGCCAGCCTGCTCCACCCAGAGAAGCTCATTCTGTGAGAATGGAGAGAAGCCTGGGCTGCAGGAACCTATTCCCTATGAATTCGTGGCACAAAAGGTGTAAAAAAATAAAAAGCTACTGTAAAAAAAAATAAAAATAATAAAAATCAGAGCACAGTATAGTCTCTACAAAAATTAGAAAAATTAGCCATGTATGATAATGCATGCCTGTAGTCCCAGCTATTCAGGAGGCTAAGGCAGGAGGATGGCTCGAGCTCAGGAGTTGGAGGTTGCAGTGACCTGTGATGATGCTACTACACTAAATTTAGCCTGGGCAACAGGGTGAGAGACCCTGTCTCAAAAAAATAAAATTAAGAATAATATCAGATTTTCAAAATCAAATTTCAAAAAGACAAATACTGTGAAATACTTCTGAAAACTAGAAGTTTTGTATAAATATAACCCTCCCCTGTGATCCAGTAACTCCATGTCTGTGTATTTAGTCACAAAAAATGAAAACATGTGTCTACACAAAGACTGGCACCAAAATGTCCATAGTAGATCCAAACTGGAGACAAACCACCAGCAGGTGCACAGATGAACAAATAGTACTATATCCATACAACTCGTACGAGCCTGCGAGAAAAAGGCATGAACTGCTAATACAGCAGGGACTCGGACCATTCCCCAAAACCTGAGCTAAAGAAGCCAGACACAGAAGAGCAGATATCGAATGAAATCCTAGAATAGGCAAAACGAATGGATAGTGACAGAAAGCAGGTCAGTGGTTGCCTGAGGCTGGGGAGGGAGGGTGATTGTGAGGAAGAGCTCTCTAGGGGTAGAGAAATGCACTTTGTCTTGACTATAGAGGTGGTTATGTGGGCTTATGCACATGACAAAACTTATCACACTATACACTTAAAACTGGGACAGTTGATGGTATGCAAATTATGCCTCAATAATGTTGATATTTTTAAAGGCAAGATAATATGGTCCGTTGAAAAGAATATGGTTCTCCAAGTAAGAGGACCTGGCTATATCAGCCTGGAAATTTCCTCACCTTGCTATTCAGTCACCCTCTGCCCCAATTCTCTGTGCATTAAGTAGCGATGACAATACTAAGGCCGTGTCAGGTAGGGTTAATTTTGGCTGCATGGAACAAAAAACTTATGCAGACTCCCCAGAGGTATTCACAACACCCCGCTTGTACCTTGTTGGCTAAAACCGAAAGGCATAGCAATCCTAGCTGCAAAGAAGGCTGGGATATATAGTCCTTTTTCTTTTCTTTTTTTTTTTTCCTGTTGCTATAACAGATGGATATATAGTCCTTTATTCTGGGCTGTAATGTGCCCTCCTAAAAATTGGAATCTGCTGAGGAAAAGGGGAGAGGATGCTGGGGGGTGGGCATCCAACAGTCTCTGCCCCAAATTCCTGCTCTTCCTGGTTAATCTGAGGATCCAAAGACATCCACCCACCATTCCGGGAAGCACAATGTGCACAGCTACTGGTATTGGTTATTGATCAGCTATTGTTGATTATTCCTCCTTCTGAATGGAATTATCATTATCATTATTATTATTATTTGGTGAGACAGAGTCTCAAGCTGTCACCCTGGGTAGGGTGCTGTGGTGTCACAGTTCACAGCAACCTCAAACTTTTGGGCTTAAAGGATTCTCTTGCCTCAGCCTCCCAAGTAGCTGGGACTACAGGCGCCCACCACAACGCTCAGCTATGTTGTTGTTGTTGTAGTTGTCATTGTTGTTTAGCTGGCCCAGGCAGGTTTTGAACCTGCCAGCCCCAGTGTACGTGACTGGCGCCCTACCCACTGAACTAGGGGTGCTGCCAGAATGGAATATTTTGTATGCAGAATCGGTCATTTTAGATTTCCATTAAATATCCTCCTCCCTCACCCTCTGTCTTTGCTCCGAACTGACATTGCTTTCTCAGAGGTCAGGGCTTCTGGCAAAATCATTCAGTTGGCTAATTTAGGACTTGTGTACAATAATTATTCAAATAATAATAAATACTACATTAATGATCATTGCAGACATTAAGACCCACATTGTGTTTCGGGCTCTGTGCCAAGGACTTCATACGCATTTTCTCACTTAATTCTCTCCACAGCCTCCTTGAGGCTGCCAGTGGACATTTGCCACATTTGGGCCACCCGACATGAGAACACCAGCTGGATGCAGAGGAATCCCTCCATTGTATGGATCTTGGAGGCAGAGCCTTACTTCTGCTGCAGAAGCTGAAGTGGGGCAAATCTCCTGTCTTTGCGTCCTGGCAACTAGGCTGTGGTAGGCAACCAGGGCTTGACCAATCAGATTCTCCCGGCAGGCGTTTACACTTGAGCAGGCAGGTGCAGAGGGGCAAATACATCTGGTGCGTCCAGCGGAGGCTGCAGGGGCTGGTGGCCTTCCTGCTGGGGGCCTGTGCTATCGACTTTCACAGCAGCCATGTTCTAACGGGAAAGAAACTTAGTCTGGGGGGACGTTGGGCTTGCCACTATCTGCACACCTTCGGTTCCTACTTTTCCTGAGCCACTTCTCCAACTGTCCTCTTTTGGAGTTATCCCTTGTTTTTCTAAAAAATTATGTGTGACTAATTCCACTAGCACTTTCATTGGGGCCCATCATGAAGACTCCAGGGCCAAAGCCAGGGGTGCCTGATGTCACCTCTGTAAGACGCACAGGACTGGCCTCCTCCAATGCCCCTGAATCCCACTGCCATGCTGCCTGCGCCCAGAGCCTCTCAAATTCTGTGTTAAAACAGCTCGCTCGGGTTCTGGCCTTAATGCCTGTCCCTAGCAGGGCTCCATCCAAACCAGCTCCTGGGGCTGGGAAGAGCCAGGCAGACGGCAGCTTTTCCTGAGCCTCTTCTTCTCTTTTCTTCTAGTTAAACAAAACCCAAGTAAGACACAAAATCTTGTTTCTCCTTCTGCCAAAAGCAAAAGCCTCATCCATATTAACTAATTTAGAAAAGGGACTACCAGTTGCCAGTTTTAAAAAGAGCCAAATTCTAAATTCCATTGTACAAGGGCACTAGGCACCACCATGTTACCAAAATAATAATAATTCTGCACACACATAAACCTGCCCTGGGTAGTCTGATACTCAGGTGGAGTCTCCGGGGGTAGGTGCACACACGAGGGATTGAACTGGCTGATCTTGTCTGAGCACAATCAATTTAATTCTTTTTAATTATCAGCTTCACCATTAAGTGACTTTTTAATCCACTACTGTTGTGGAGGAAATGGCCTGAAAAAAATGGTAAATATATTTTCTGTCTCCCCAACTTTTGGGGAGAAATCTGCATCCCTGCTTTAGGCCCGTGGTTGGGAGAGGCAGAGCTCAAGAGAATTGTCTGGGAGGAGGTCATAAGATCCTCTTTTTTTTTTTTTTTTGAGACAGAGTCCGCTCTGTTGCCCTGGGTAGAGTGCTGAGCCTCTCATCATAGCTCACAGCAACCTCAAACTCTTGGGCTCCAGTGGTCTTCTTCCCTCAGCATTCCCAGTAGCTTGGACTACAGGCGCCAGTCACAACACCAGCTATGTCTAGAGACGCTTTTGCTTAGGCTGGTCTCAAACTCCTGAGCTCAAGCAATCTACCCGCCTCGGCCTCCCAGAGTTCTAGGGTTATAGGTGTGAGCCACTGCACTGGCCTTCATGCAGTGTTTTTTAAAAAACTGTGTCCATGGCTCGGCGCCTATAGCTCAACCGGCTAAGGC
>NW_003852470.1:9278173-9285803 GCF_000181295.1 Otolemur garnettii | reverse complement strand
AAAAAAAAAAAAAAAAAAAAAAAAACTGTGTCCATACGGTACATAACATTTTTTGGTTAAGATGATCTCATGAGAACTTTCCTTGTCATTAAGTAGACTTCAAAAACATCAGTTTTAATGGCTCATATAACATTCTATTCCACTGTTTTCCTATGTCACAATTTATTTAACCACTTTTTATTCAGATTTTATGAATACAATTACTGGAACAATATTCCTGTACAAGAAACAGTAGAATGTATGTCTGCACATATGTGAGTATGTGTGCATAACTATTTCTTTAGGGTATACTATATTTTAAAGAGAAACTACTGGTTCAATGGGTGAGAACTTCTTAAAAGCTCTTAAGCCACATTGCCAAAATATTTTCCACTGATTAATTCCCAACAGTGAGGTAAGACTGTATCGATTTTTCTTCAGCCTCCCTAGCACTAAGCATTATTTTTTTCCCTTAGTTTTGCTAATTTAATAATAGAAAGGCGTTTCAATGATGTTTTCATTTGCGCTTTTTAATTGATAGAAATTCTGATCTGTTCATTATTTCTGTGACTTGCTGATTATATTCTTTGCCTAGATTTCTATGCCTGTTAAAGATTTTCATAATGATTCATAGAGCTTTAATGCTCTTTATACATATATTAAGAATATTAACTCTTTAATATATTTGTGGCAAGGAATTTTTCTAATCATCTTTCTATATTTACAGGTATCTTCTGTTACATATGGAGGGAATAATTTTTTTGCAAAGGACTACAGTTCTAATTTGATAATAATAGTATGTGTAAAATTTCTGGGCTTATACAGATAATCAGTTTATGGAATCTATTTATTTCCCAAAGTAGTTACGAACTTCATTGACTGATTTCTTCTTCATAAACTAAAGACAATCTTTGTGAAAGGCACATAACTCAACTATATGTCCACACTGATTTTTGTTGTTGTTGCTGTTTGGAAAAAAAATTTTATTAGAAGATAATTATCAGTTGCTATACACTTAATTAAGTCTGCATTTTTTTGTGATATTTCTTTTTTTTTTATGAAATCATCACTGTGTACATTAATGCAGTCATGGGGTACAATGTGCTGGTTTTATATATAATTTGAAATATTTTCATCAAACTGGTTAACGTAGCCTTCATGGCATTTTCTCAGTTATTGTGTTAAGACATTTATATTCTACATGTAGTAAGTTTCACATGTACCTTGTAAAATGCACCATAGGTGTAGTCCCACCAATCACCCTCCCTCCACCCATCCTTCCCCTTCCCCTCCTCTCCCCTCTCTCTCCCCTCTCCCCATATTCCTGGGCTAAAATTGGGTTATAGCTTTCATATGAAAGCTATAAATTGGTTTCATAGTAGGACTGAGTACATTGGATACTTTTTCTTCCATCCTTGAGATACTTTGCTAAGAAGAATATGTTCCAGCCACACTGATCTTTTTTCTGAGACTTTCTGTGTGCCACCTGGGGGTCTCATTCCCCCCTTTCCCCAACCTTCCGAGGGCTATGCTCTTACCTAAACTCCTTCCCACCTCCCTTTAGTAGCTGCATTCAGGAAACCTTTCGCCTAAGCACTATCTCAATCTTCCTTGGTTAGAGTGAATATTTGTTTTTTATTTTCCTCCTGGTCTGTTAAATATCTGCTTTTGGAGTCAGGCTGGCCTGGGCTCAAATTCTGTATTTGCTACATATTTGCTGTGTGATCTTAGGTAAGGCTTCCGAGCCTCAGTTTCCTTGCCTGTAAAGCAAGGTTGCTAGAAGGTTTAGAGTTCAAGGGCATCGGGTCCAGTGCAGAGCCTGGCTCAGTTAGCAGCTGCCCTTACCATGCTGGCTTCCCTGAGCCCCTTTTCCATCTCCTTTTAAAGATCAGGAAAGAGATGCTTCTCTTCCCATTCTACTTCTCACCATTCCTCTGCCCTGTGGCTGTTATTCCTCAGCTGACTAAGTCTACGGAGAACTTAAACTGGTGCCGTCACTATACTGTACTACTAAAAGCAAAGTTTTCTTGTGCTATTTAATCATGATATATTTTCCACTATTTTTAAATAATGGAAAATGTGTGAACTGTGTCTCTCTCCCTTATTGCCAGGTGCTCTATTACTGTAAATTGTAAAATAACATTTTAGTGAGTAATATTCCTTCTTCAGGTCATACATCAAATATATGTCATCTTCATTGTTTAATTGATGCTTTATTCCCCCCATTAAGACACAAGCAGGAATAAATTTCACTTCCTTCCCTGTAGATGCAATTTCATTTCGATCACACATGTCAGTAGCAGCAATAAAACATCAATTAAGCAATGAATTCCTGACAAATACATGGCATTTGATGCATAATTACCCCCTCCCCAGTCTCATTTTCTTCAAGGCCAAGATTTTCTCGACCATTTCTGTTCCAGGTTTCACCGGCTAATGTGGAGTATGAGCTTTGCATTCCTTTTCAACCAGGGCAGTGTCAGGAATGCACTCCACCAAGGAGAAGCTAGCAGGGATCTAGTTGACCACAAATTAATGTTCTTGTTCTGCAGATGAGTCTCCAGAGGCATAAGCCCCCACCGCACTAGGGTCCAGCACAGCCAGGTTGAAACTCCAGTCGGCTCACTTTCCACATCAAGATTCATTCCAAGAGGCTGGGCACAGTGGCTCACGCCTGTGATCCCAGGACTCTGAGAGGCCAAGGTGGGTGGATCATTTGAGCTCAGGAGTTCAAGACCAGCCTGAATAAGAGCAAGAACCCATCTCTAAAAGTAACCAGGCATTGTGGTGGGTGCCTATAGTCCCACTTACTTGGGAGGCTGAGGCAAGAGGATTGCTTGAACCCAAGAGTTTGAGGTTGCTGTGAGCTATGACACCATGGCGCTCTACCAAGGGTGACAAAGTGGGACTTTGTCAAAAAAAAAAAAAAGATTCATGCAAAGAAAGGCCAAGAATGCAGGGAATGGGCTTTAGACTTAGGGGAAAAGAGGAAGAAAGGCCCAGAGAAAGCCTGGGAGGGATGTGGGTACATCCCAGAGAAAGGGGGGCCCCCTGGGAGACCCAGGGAGTATGAGCACCTAGCGAAGAAGGCTGTGCATAGAAGCTCTTCTGTTCATTGCAAGATCCCTGGTGCCTGGGGGCCTTCTGATGCATTCCACAAACATGGGTGAAGGTCCCTATGGGCCGGGCTCCCTGGGGGCCCTGAGGAGGCTGGCTGTGTGCTCAGTGCCATGAGAAATGAATAAACCCACAGTGGTGGGAGCAAGGGAGAGAGGGGGTGCCTCTCAGCCTAGGGAATCAGGGAGGGGTCTACATCATAATGCCAAGTGCACACGCTGTGAAGAGTATGGAATGGATTAAAATATTTTGAGGTTGAACATGGTGACTCACCCCTGTAATCCCAGCACTCTGAGAGGCTGTGGCAGGAGGATCACTTGAGGAGTTTGAGACTAGCGTGACAAGAGCAAGAAACCATCTCTACAAAAAAGGGAAAAGAGAGCCAGGCATGATGGGACATCCTAGGTACTCAGGAGGCTGAGGCAGGAGGATCATTTAAGCCCAGGAGTTGGAGGTTGCAATGAGCTATGATGATACCACTGTATTCCAGCTAAGGTGACAGAGCTATATATTATCTCAAAGAAAAAAAATAATTTTGAACCATCATGAGGTAGGGGGTGATTGCTTCTTCTCCAGAGAAGCCTGAGACCTTGGCCAGAAGTAGCACTGCCCCCGGCCCAAGGCAGGCAGGCAGAGGCCAAATGCCGGCTGGGCAGCCTGAGGATCCCAAGAATGTTAAATATTTGGGGGCTGAGGCTGCCTTCTAGAGCCCAGTGGTGGGCCTTTTTTCAGGAAAGGCTGTGATGATTGGACTATGGAGTCTGGCGGAGAGGGGGTAGAGGCGGGGGTGAAAGGGGCCGGGCCTGAAGTGTCATTTAAGGGGGTGTTTAACTTCCACTCCCTGTTTCTGAAGAGTAATTTTCTGCAGAGACAGGAAGAATAATAGGAGGAACTTGGCTCATTTTGGCAAATTGCTTCAATTTTCCCACAATCTCAGCCCCCTGTATCACCTGCCCCCACCTGTCTATTTGGGCCACTTAACGCCCTGGATTCAGACCTAATAGAGGCTGTTTGTTTGGCCCTGGCTCAAAGGCTAGACTTGTTTTCAGGACAGAAGCTGGAAGAAAAACCCATCTGAACATCTAAATCACAGGCAGGACTCATTACATAAATGATATATTTACACAATTGATCCCTTTTCTACTGGGTAATTAATTCGGCATCGGAACCCTTAACGATTTAATTGTCATATGTTTAAACTGAAATGGTTGCCACAAATTTCCAGAGACAAGGAGCAGACTGTGGAGAGGGCTTTCTTTTGTCTTCAGAGTGGGATGGCCTCCCTTGTTTCAATATTGCCTTCAAAAGTGGGGAAACCCCAGCTAATAGCCCCCAAAGGACAAGTATGTCAGGATCATGTCTGTTTGGGGACATTTAAGGGACCAAGGGGTTGGGTGTGGAGAGAACTTAAATACAAAGTGGCAGAGAGGGGTCCGGCTTCCTCACTGAATAGAACAGGGCTATGCCCCACTCAGATGCCCTGAATCCTGCTCTCATTGTCCCATCTGCCCACACAGTGCTGCTTCAGGTACCTCCTCAAGCAGCTGCGACTCTTTTTTTTCTTTTCTTTCTTTCCTTCCTTCCTTTCTTTCTCTCTCTCTCTCTTTTTCTTTCTTTTTTGAGATAGAGTCTTACTAGGTCTCCCTAAGTAGAGTTCTGTGGCATCACAGCTCACAACAGCCACAAATTCTTGGGCTCAAGAGATCCTCTTGCCTCAGCCTCCTGGGTAGCTGGGACTACAGGCGCCTGTCACACCCTACTAGTTTTTTTTCTATTTTCAATAGAGACAGAGTCTCACTCTTCCTCAGGCTGGTCTTGAACTTCTGAGCTCAAGCAATTCACCCACTTTGGCCTCCCAAAGTGCTAGGATTACAGGTGTGAGCCACCATACCTGGCCAAGCTGTGACTCTTTTGAAGGATTATTGTTGCCACTTTGTGCAGATGACCAGAGAGCCACAGGTACCTGGGCATTCATGTCCCCCAGGGTGGCTGTTGACAAAAGACTGCTGGGGAACAGGGCTAGGAAAGGTCCAGTACCTTCACCTGGACAGCTCAGGCTTCAGAGCTCCCCATGAGGCCAGGATAAGTCTGCCCACTGCAGACCTGTGGCCATGGGTTGGGCCTGCCCTTCCTGGCTTTCTCTCTGTCTCTGTCCTGTGCCCCTTACCCCTTCCCAGTCTTACAGGAGCATTTCCTTAATAAACCAGTCCTTACTTCAGGGTCTGGGGAAACTGTAGTCCAGTGATGCTGCCAAGGCCTTTGCCTTCTCTGTGCATCAGAGACATCATTTGTAAAGTAAATTTGATAATAACACTGATCACACCTGGTACTGGCATTGGCATTATGGACTAAATGCCCAGAAGGGAGGAAGATGCTCACATTATACCCATTTTATAGATAGGTAGGTTGAGGAGCAGAAAAATTAACTGAGCACTTTATTCATGTCCACATAGTCTGTGCAATGTTCTGAATGTTTTTTTTTTGTTGTTGTTGCAGAAACTGAGTCTCACTATCGGTAGAGTGCTGTGGCATCACACAGCTCACAGCAACCTCCAACTCCTGGGCTTAGGTGATTCTCTTGCCTCAGCCTCCTGAGCAGCTGGGAACACAGGTGCCCGCCACAACGCCTATTTTTTTGTTGCTGCAGTTTGGCCGGGGCTGGGCCTGAACCCGCCACCCTCGGCATATGGGGCTGGTGCCCTACCCACTGAGCCACAGGCGCCGCCGTTCTGAATGTTTCTGTCCCACTGAAATTCATGTGTATGAATTTCATCCTCATTCCCTGTGTGATGGTATTAAGAGGTGGGGCCTTGTGGTGAATAGGTCATGACGATGGGACCCTCAGGAATGGGACTAGTGTCCTTATCAAAAAGACCCCAGCTAGCTCTCTTCCAGACAGATGGCCATCTGTAAACCAGAAAGAGGGCTCTCCTCCTGACAGCAACCCTGCTGGTACTCAGAACTGTGAGAAATAAATGAGTCACTCTGTTTACATAACTCTGTTCCAGCAGCCCAAACTGACTGAGACAGCCAGTCAGTGCAAGGACAGGGTTCAAACCCAGGCAGTGCAGCTGCAGAATGTACCATCCTCATGCTTCCCTCATGCATAGTGTGGACCGAGGAAGAAAGTTGCATCTGAAAATGAAATCTATACCTAAAGTCAAATAATGTGGGAGGCTAAATGCTAGAATCATCAAACAAGAAAATTGTTCTGCATGAGTATGGTTATTTTCTACAATCACCCATTTAAAAAACATCAGACCCTCACCCTGTTCTTTCTCCCAAGTCTGAAGTCTGGTCTGTCTGTTTTACTAATTTGTCTTCCCCCACCAGGATATGAACCCAGGAGATCAGGGTCCTCTCTGTCCTGTCCATACATCTCCTAGGACCTAGGCTGCAGCCTGGCATGCAGAAAGGACTTGATATTCATCTTAGAGTGTGCGCCCAGGGTTGACTCATGGTGACAGTGGGATGCCAAGTGGTGATGCCATAATGACCCGGTTGACAAAATGGGACCAGGAACAATATTGCAAGTCGCTACAATTTTAGGACATTCACATGTTTTAGCAGAAAACAGCTGCATTGAAGTTTTAAAATTACAATTTATATGCACATAATTATGTATATAAACATACTATCAGGTTATTTGCTCACTATTATGTTTGAAATTCCAGAAATATTGTTAAACTAGAATGGATGGGGTCCAGAATATTCTGGGTAAAGCACTATCCACTCTATTATTTTGTTTTCTCTTATTCTAAATACTCCACTTAACTAATCTCCATATAACTAGTCTAAAGCCAGACCCATTATGATTATCCTCTGGATCAAACAGCTCTTGTAATGTAAGGAATCATCCCAAAGTCAGTGGCTTAAAATAACCATTCATTATCAGTTGGCCTCTCTAAGCTTAGTTCAGCTGATTGAGTTTGCTTCAAGCTGAGTGTCCCGTGGGCCTTGGCTCCTCACCGGGGATTGGGCTTGGGTCAGATTGGTCTGGGTCACGAGGTGAAGAGGCAGCAGCTTTTCCAGGGAAATTCTCTTTGCCACCAGCGCACAGAAGCACAAGGTCTACCCCACAAGTACATGTCAAGCCTCTTCTTGCAACATGCCTGCTACTTTCTCATTGTCCCAAGCAAATCAGATGGCCAAGGCTGAAGTCAGCGGCCGGCCCAAGTATACTCACCTGTCATTAGATCAACGCATGTCCGGGGCCACACCTGACATCAGTGGCATGGGAAATGCAATCTTCCCACAGTGGGGGAGACTGTTTCCGAATAGCAACTTAATCTAGCATGTCACATCCTCAAACCAGGTTTTCCACTTTAATTTCCCCAAATTATTATACTTCCTCAGTTCTAAGATGTATATGTTTTTATGTTTAACATTTATGAAATCGGGATATAAACTAAGAACACAATATGAGCTCTATTAACACATTTTTTTTTTTTTTTTTTTTTTTGAGACAGAGCCTCAAGCTCTCCCCCTGGGTAGCGTGCCGTGGCATTACAGCTCACAGCAACCTCCAACTCCT
>NW_003852470.1:9263291-9278079 GCF_000181295.1 Otolemur garnettii | reverse complement strand
AGGCTGGGGATTCGAACCCGCCACCTTAGGTGTACGTGGCTGGCGCCTTAGCCTGTTGAGCTATAGGCGCCGAGCCTATTAACACATTTTAAGTGTACAATACAGTACTATTAACAATAGTTATGATGTTCTACAGATGGCATTCATCTTATTTAACTGAAAAAAAATTTTTTTTGGCTGGGGCTGGGTTTGAACCCGCCACCTCCGACATATGGGACTGGGGTCCTACCCTTTTGAGCCACAGGTGCCGCCCTTTAAATTTTTTTTTTTTATTTAACTGCAATTTTATGCCCCTTAAAGAGCAACTTATTTTCCCCTTCCTCAAGGGGAAACCATTCTCACTCTTTTATTTTTATGTATTTGACTATTTAATTTAATTTAATTAATTTATTTATTTATTAGACAGAGTCTCACTCTGTCACGCTTGGTAGAGGGCCGTGGCATCATAGCTCACAGTAACCTCAAATTCTCTTTCTATCTTTCTTTTTTTTTTTTGGAGATGGAGCCTTACTTTGTCACCCTAGGTAGAGTGCCATGGCATCACAGCTCACGGCAATCCCAAACTCTTGGTCTTAAGCCAGCGGTTCGCAACCTGTGGGCCGTGACCCCTTTGGGGGTCAAACAACCCTTTCACAGGGGTCACCTAAATACATCCTGCATGTCAGATATTTACCTTATGATTCATAGCAGTAGCAAAATTACAGTTATGAAGTAGCAATGAAAATAATTTTATGGTTAGGGGTCACCACAACATGAGGAACTGTATTAAAGGGTCATGGCATTAGGAAGGTTGAGAACCACTGTCTTAAGCACTCCTCTTGCCTCAGCCTCCCAAGTAGCTGGGACTACAAGTGCTCACTGCCCTAGTTTTTCTATTTTTATTAGAGATGGGGTCTCACTCTTGCTCAAGCTGGTCTTGACCTCCTGAGCTCAAGCAATTCACCTGCCTCAAAGTGCTAGGATTACAGACGTTATTTGACTATTTAGATACTTCATATACGTGGAATCACATAGTATTTGTCCTTCTGTGACTGGCTTATTTTGCTTAGCGTAACGTCCTCCAGGTTCATCCACGCTGTAATGGGCGTCAGAATCTCCTTTTTGAAGGTTGAATAATATTCCACTGTGTGTATGTGACATTTGGTTTACCCATCTGTCTATTAATGGACATGAGGTTGTTTCCTTATCTGGGCTATTATGAATAGTACTGCAATAAACACGAAAGTCCTCACATTTTTTCAAGATCCTAATTGCAATTCATTTGGGTAAACTCCCAGAATCGGTATTGCTGGATAACGTGCTTCTATTCTTAATTTTTTGAGGAGACTTCATACGGTTTTCCCAGGGTGGCTGCTCTACTTTTGCATTCCCACTGATGGTGCACAGAGGTTCTAACTTCCCACATCTTCACCAGCGCTTTCTGTCTTTCGTTTTCCTTGAGAATATTCATCCAAACAAGTGTGAGGGGACATCTGCTTGTGGTTTTAATTTGCATTTCCCTGGTGATTAGTTAACATCTGAGCACCTTTCATATACCTATTGGTCATTTGTGTGTCATCTTGAGAGAAATGTCTATTTAAACCAAAGTTGGTGATTTGCATACCTCCTCCTAAATGTTGCAATCTTGGGCTCCTGCAATTCCTCCTTCTCCCTGGATTCCCATGTCTAATTAGTCACCAAGTTCTGTGGCTTTGCCTTCTCAGTGACTCTCAAATATGCCTCCTGTGCCATTCCTATGACCATTTCCCTGGCTTAGATCCACATAATCACTCCTCTGAACTATAGCCATGAACCCCGACCGGTCTCCTAGTCACCAGACTCTTCCTCCTCCATTCAGCCTCACTCAATGGTAGATTTATTTCCTGAACTATAGGAAATGCCCTTGCTCCCACATCTTCTCTGGCTCCCCATTGCTGTAAGAATATTCCAGCTCCCTAGCCTGGCATTGGGATGTTCGTGACTTGGACCCAACCTCACACTCCCACTACTCCCTCTCCCGGCATACAAACTGTGTTCTCAGTATAGCAGAGCCGTCAACCCTGTTCAGCACTTGCAAGTCTCTGTGTCTCCAAACATGCTGTCCTCTCTACCTGGGATGCCCTCTCCTCCCCGTCCCATCAGCACTTACTGATTTTAGAGACTCAGTTTAAATGCCACCTCCTCCCCCCCACGTGAGATTTTCCAAAACAGCTGTCCCCCCAATGTACTCTCTTTAGCATTCATCTGCACCTTCTCAGATCTCAGATGGCTCATCTCTATATCCCTGTGATAGCACTTGCCCTGTTCCAGATTGACTTTATAGGCATTTGAGACCCCTGTCTGGCTCCTACCCCAGTCAGTAGGGTCCCAGAGAGCAAGAGTCTACCTTGATGACTTTGTGTCACCTTAACATGTGGTAGGTACCCCTACATGTTTGCCAAATTGAATTCCATTTTTTAGCACTCTAGTTACCCCATGTTCCAGAAAAACAACCCATATACCAGGGAGTGTCAGCATGAAAGCCGCACAGGTCACAGAATCCTGAATATTTCAGGATAATCTGTATATCTGATCGATCATTATAATCCTTTAGCATTTTAGAAAATGCTTATGTCTTTCAGGGAGATCTGCCTGGCTAGAGCTGCTCTTAGATCTCCCATTTAGGGAGAAAATTGAGGCAAACTTGTGTGCTGGGAGGACTCCCTTCTGACTGCTATTTCTGAAAGGACCAGCTACGTCAAAGGTCAGTTATGAACTGTGAGCGTGAGAGTGCTGTCCTCTTTCAATTCTGTCCAATCTAGAGGAGTTTCGACGGGAGATGAGAAAAGGACGCTACGAAATCATAGCATTCAAGCTGGATCTATCTGCTGCAGCCCTTCGCTTTAGGGATGAGGAAACAAGGACAATTACAGTTGAGCTCTACAGAGGCGAAGTGATCAGTCAAGCCACATAGGTAGCCAGCGACAGTCAGGACTGACCGAGAGGCAGGCTGCGAGCACTTCCTGTGTGTGATGGACTGAAGGTCTGTGTCCTCCCCAAATTCATTCATTGGCATTTACTCCCTAATGCAATAGTACTAGGATGTGGGGGCTTTGAGAGGTGACTAGGTCACGAGGGTGGAGCCCTTGAGAATGGGATTAGTGCCCCTTGGAAGACACATAGATCAATGATCACTCTCTCCCCCACATGAAGATACAACAAGCGGGCACCCATCTGTGAACCAGGAGGAGGACCTTCACCAAGAAGCCAACCATGCTGACACCCTGATCTTAGACTTCTACCTCCACAACTGTATTTGATGTCTGCTGCTTACATAACCTGGTCTCTGATGTTTTCGTTATAGCAGACTGCCCTCCTGCCCTCTGTCCAGCCCCGGCTTACTCAGCTCTTATAAACTGGGCATGAACTAGGAGGTGCACACCGGGCTGAGCACTGCTCACACACAAGCTCCTCCCAACCTCCCAGCTGCCCTGAGAAGTGGCCTGTATCACTGCTGGCATTTAGATGAGGGCCCTGACGCTAAAGGGAGGTGAATGATGTGCCAAAGTTCACACAGCCAGTAAGCGGCAATGGGACTAAAGCAAGGTCTGTCTGATTCCAAACTGTTTATTCATGCTGCTTCTCACTCCCCAACCAAGTTCCTGCCAAGTTGATTATTCCCTGCCAAGTTTATTATACCCTATAAGAGGGGAGAAGTTTCTGTCATGGCATCTCAGAGGAACACTGAGCCCTGTGTGAAGCCCTCAGCTCAATCTAGTAGACCCTCAGCACCCAAGGGCCTGGTGCCAATTTCTGATAAGTGCCTTTGAGCCCAGTTGTCAGGGACGACAAAGACTTGGCAAACTGGATGAGGAAGGCATGTTGTTCAACATCCCTGGGACTTAGAGTTTTTGTTTTACTTTGTTTTCTGAAAGGGAGTGATAAATGCCCCTGACCACAGAGCCAGGGCGAGGATGAGGGAGACTGGGTGACCAAGTGCTTTTGAAAGTACATGCCTAGCACACATCTCAGTCGGGATGACCTGGGCAGTTCTGGGTGCATCAGAATCTCCCATGCGACCTTCAGCTCTCACCCTACCTGTGTCCTCTCTTCCATATATTATATGAATCTGTCATTTATTGTCTCCTTGAGTAGAAGGGAACATATGCATATCCTAAGGTCCACAGTTCCACTCCTGGAAATACTCAACAGAAATGCACACATATGTTCACCAGAAAACATTAATATCAGCTCTGCATGTAATTGCCTCAAACTGAATCTGCTCAAATGTCCATCAGCACAAAATGGATAAATACATTCTGATGTATTCACTCAATGCGATGCTAAACATCAACAAAAAATAATCTACAGTTGAGTGCAACAAAGTGGATAGATTTCACAAACATAATGTTGAACTAGAGAGTTCAGACAGAAAAGGGAGAAAACCATATGATTACATCTAGATAAATGCAACTGAACTGCTCTGTGAGAGTGGTTATCCTTGTTGGAGGTGGGGGAAGAAGAATGGGGCAGTCACAAAAAGAGGCCTTCTAGGATTCTGATGTATTCTGTTTCATAACCTGGGTGCTGGTTACATGGGAGCATTCACTTTGTGAAAAAGCCCTGGCAGTTCCTGTCTTCATTAACCACTTCCTAACCAGCGTCCCAGCCTCCTGCCCTTTCCTGCTCTTACAAATCCTCACCGTAGTCAAATGATCTTCCCACAACCTAAATCTGATCAGATCCTCTTGCTTCTAGTTGCAAATCCTTCCATGGTTCCCTATTGCTTATGTTTTCAAATCCTGATAGGCCTAAGAAATACCTAGAGAGCTATTTTATTAGTTATTGATTACCATGCAATAAAATTACTCCAAAACTTAGTGACTTAAAATAACAGACTGGTCAGGTACAGCGGCTCACACTTATAATCTCAGCACTTGGGGAGGCCAAAGTGGGAAGGTCACTTGAAACCAGGAGTTTGAGGCTGCAGTGAACTATGATTGTTTCACTGCTCTCCAGTCTGGGAGACATAGCAAGATCCTGTCTCCAAAAAACAAAAATAAAGAAACCAACATATGCTTATTATCTCACTGTTTATGTGGGTGAAGAACCTGGGCATGGCTTAGCTGCTGGGTCCTCAGCTTCTGAGTTTATTACAAGGCTTCAATGAAGGTGTTGGCTCAGGGACTGTGTTCTCATCTGAAGCCTTGATTTTTGTTTAAAAAATCCACTTTCAAACACATGAAATGGTTAAATGGTTATTAGCAACATTGAATTCCTTACAGTCTGTTGACTTTAGGTCCTCAGTTTATCCACAGGCTGTTGTCATGAGACTGTCCTTAGTTCATCAAGGCATGTAAGCTGACAAAGCAGTAAAGAACGTCAGCTAACAAGATACAAATTACAATTTCGCATAACCGTCATGTGAGTGACATTCCATCACTGTTGCTGTATTCGTATTGCTTACAACCAAGCTACTAGGTCCAGTGCATGTTCAGGGGCTAGGGAATTACACAAGCATGTGAATAAGGGGTCGGGGTAATTATAGGC
The DNA here is from genome assembly GCF_000181295.1 of Otolemur garnettii. Taxonomy (NCBI): domain Eukaryota; kingdom Metazoa; phylum Chordata; class Mammalia; order Primates; family Galagidae; genus Otolemur; species Otolemur garnettii. The sequence goes on along the minus strand of NW_003852470.1, from coordinate 9,272,571 downwards.
TGGTGAGTTGAATTGTGTTTCCCAAAAAGATGTTGAAATCCTAACTCCTGGTACCTGTGAATGTAACTGTCTTTGGAAATGAGGTCTTTGCAGCTATAGTCATGTTAGGACAAGCTCATACTTGATGAGTGGAGGCCCTAAGTCTTTCCATTGGTGTCTTTATAAAGACCTTCTTGTAAGAAGGTCTCATGAAGACACAGGGACACATACAGAGGGAAGACAGCCATGTGAAGACAGAGGCAAAAACAGGAGTGATGAAGCTGCAAGCCAAGGATTGCTCTCAGAAGTTAGGAGAGAGATCTTTTGCTCCTAGAACAGAATCTTCTCTAGAAACTCAGATGGAGCATGGCCCAGCTAACTCCTTGATTTTGGACATCTGGCCTGTAGAACTATGAAACAATACATTTCTATTGTTTTGGCTGAACCCAGTGCCTCAAGCTTGTAATGCCAGCATTTTGGGAAACTGAGGCAGGAGGCTCTTTTGAGCTCAAGAGTTTGAGACCAGTCTGAGCAAAAGTGAGATCCTATCTCTACTAAAAATAGAAAAATTATCCAGGTGTTGTAGTCCCAGCTACAGGGGAGGCTGAGGCAGGAGGAACAGCTGAGCTCAAGCATTGACTCATGGTACCCTAGCCTGGGCAACAGAGTGAGACTCTGTCTCTATAAATAAATGAATGAATGAATAAATAAATAAATCAACAAATTTCTGTTGTTTTAAGCCCCCCAGTGTGTGATACTTTGTTATGGCAGCCCCAGGAAACTGATCACGAGCTCATGCTAGGAGTCAGTCCAGTACAACTAGCAAAAATTACAAGTTTCTGAGCCCATGCTCCCCACCCACCCGCCGACACCACCACTACAATGTGATAGGATGAGTTTAGTGGAGATGGATTAATTTTGATGCAGGAAACCAAGGAGAAGAGTCTCTTTGGCCAGGCTCTGCCCACTCCCCCAGCAATCTGTGGACCATCCCCACCATGACCTGTTGGCACGCCCTGGTGTTTCCTCTGCCTTTTTGTCCTCTCCCTTCCCTCCCTAATAACATAATCGTTTAGACCCTGCATGATCACCTCCTCCAGAAAGCCTCCACTGACTGCACCACCCAACTGAATTAGGTGTTTCCTTCTCTGTGATCCCAGTCACGTTGTGCCTGCGTGTGCCAGAGGCACTTTGCCCCTCATTCTGCACTGCCATTACTCCCTCTCTTCTCTGTCTCCCTGTCTAGGCTGCAAGCACCCCAGGAACAGGAGCTATGCCAAATGTAGTCTTGTATCTCCAGAGCCTGGCATGATGCCTGCCCATTGTTAACTGAGTAACTGAATGAAAGGATCTCTAGGGCTGCTCCACCACTGGCATATGATCTGGAGGGTGCTGGGGCCACTCCTTGCCTGGCAATCTCCAGGGAGTGTCTTGGTTTATACCACCTGGCCACTCCAGAAGAGAAGTGATGGTTTGGGAAGAATGACTCATTCCTCAGGCACTAGGTAAGGAGCACAGAGACCAGGCACATTGAGCCTAGAAGGGAGGCATCTGGATAATGGCCTGATGAGGGCCATGGGGATGGGCTTTGCTACAGAGAGGCCCAGCTCTAACGTGGCTTGCACAACCCCACTGATGGCTGACAGGACTAGAGTCCTCCCCACACTGCAGGGAAAGAATTTCTCATACACAGGAGGCTAAGCCAATGGTTCTTGCATCCCTTACTCCCTGCTCAGCCACCAGCAGAAAGCGAAACTATGTAGGAAAGTTGGGAGACCAACTGGGCCACTGGACTAGCTTTATGAGTATCTCAAGACAAGAGATGTGGAAATACTGGTGCATGGTGGCTGGGAAGTGGGTATTTTCATAACAACTTCGAGATAGCATGAATGTATTATACAATCCACCCATCAAAATGAAATTTGGAAGTTTTTTTTGTAGCCATAGAATTGGGCAACCATCATCACAACCAGCCCCCCAAAGAAACTCCATGCCCATTCGCAGTTCACTCCCCATTCTCCTAATCCTCCAAGCCCTGGCTACAACTCACCTCCTTCATATCAAGACTGCATTCCATTGTGCAGACAGACCACATTTTCATTGTCCATTCTCGGGATGTGGAATTTTTTTTTTTGAGACAGAGTCTCAAGCTGTTGCCCTTCCTTGGTAGAGTACTGTGGCATCACAGCTCACAGCAACCTCCAACTCATGGATGCAAGTGATTCTCTTGCCTCAGCCTCCCAAGTAGCTGGGACTATAGGCGCCCACCACAATATCCAGCTGTTTTTTTGTTGCAGTTGTCATTGTTGTTTTAGCTGGCCCGGCCGGGCTTGCACCCACCACTTCAGTGTATGTGACTGGTGTCCTACCCACTGAGCTATGGGTGCCGCCAGGGATGTGGAATTTTTTTAGCATAAGAATCCCATTGGAACTTGATGGACATAAAATTGATTTTTAAATGTAAGCCAGAGAAGCCATTCTTCAGCTAAACGCCCTGCTGTCAGATGCTGTGCAGACTCAGAACCAGTATGTGCTGGGTGTGGTTATTTGTGTGTTTCTAGAATCAGAAAAGCTAATCTTTAATGATAAAATCAAAGTTCTGGTCTCTTGGTATGGGGCTTGGGGAGCTCACTGCAAAGGGTTAGGAGAGAACTTCCAGAGGGGAGAGGTGTTGACAGTTAGCCAGGTGCATACATCTGTCAAAGTTTGTCAAACAATATACTCAAAATGTATGAACTTTATTGCAGAGTAAATTATACTTAAAAAGTTGATTGAACAATAAAACTACTGTGTAGTGGTCATCCATTTCACTCAGAGTGAAGACAGACTTTCCGCCAGGGCCCGCAGAGTCCTGGCCTGCCTGCGTCCCTCTGCCATCTCTCACACTGCACCTGTCTGCAGTACCTGCCTTAAGCCTTTTGCTTGAGCACTTTGTTCTGCCTGGAACATTAATCCTAACACCCCACCTCCTCAGAGTTTTGCTTAAACCTTGTCTTCTGAAAGAGGCTTCACTTTAGCATCTGATTTAATGCTACAACCCCCCACCTGCATTCCTGTTCCCTTGTAATTTTTCCCTATAACACTTACCACTCCTGATATACTTTGCTTTTTTATTTTTATCCTTTTTAAGAGGTAGGGTTTCATGCTGTTGCCCAGGCTGGGCTGCAGTGGTGTGATCATAATTCACTGCTGCCTCGAACTCCTGGGCTCAAGTGATCCTCCCGTCTCATCTCCCTAAGTACTGGGATTTTTAGGCACAAACAACTGTTCTTGGCCTAACAAACTTTATAACATGCCTCCCCCTTCCCTAGAATGCAAGCTCCTTGTTGACAGGGATCTTTGTGTTGCTCACTGAGCATCTCAAGTGCCTGGAACAGTGCCTGGTACATATTTGGTGCTTAACAAATATTTGTTGAATAGTGATGCTCTTGGTATTTAGCAGGATTTGTTTTGGAAATCCCAACCTGTCTCAACAATGTAAGAGACACCAAAGGAGAATGTCTGTTCCACAAGGGGCCCTGTGCAACTTCGAGGTTGGCAGCCTCCCTCGGTGTTGAGGTGTGGAAAACACATCAGCTTTCAGAGGACAAGACCTGAAAGGGGGAGGAGCCCTAGGGGTGGAGTGAGGGACCTTGTATAGTCTTTTCCACAAGAATTCTCCTTCCAAGACACAAAGCATGGCTCAGCGCCTATAGCTCAAGTGGCTAAGGTGCCAGCCACATACACTAGAGCTGGCGGGATCAAACCCAGCCTGAGCCTGCCAAACAATGACAACTACAACCAAAAAATAGCTGGGCATTGTAGTGGGCACCTGTAGTCCCAGCTACTTGGGAGGCTAAGGCGAGAGAATCGCATAAGCCCAGGAGTTGGAGGTTGCTGTGAACTGTGACGCCACAGCACTCTACCCAGGGTGACAAGCTTGAGACTCTGCTCAAAAAGAAAAAAGACATAAAGGATGTCTTTGTTCACAATGGATTAATTTTGAAGCACCCCATTGTTTTTTAGATGAGAAGATGGGGACACAGAGAAATTCAATGTCTTGCCAAAGAGTGTAGCAAGTTATCAGCCAAAGCGGACACAACATCCAGACACTTCTAGATAAAATTTGATGGAGCAAAATGCAAAAATCTCCACTTCTTTTCCCCTAATGAGAACTCTGAAGATAGAGAGCAGCCTACAGATACGTGAAAGGTTCTTGGTTTGGGAAGAAAGACTTTTGAAAACAAGAGAACCAGGAAAAAAACACACATACATGTGTATGTGTGTGTATAAGAGCTAGCTCTCTCCTTGATAGCCGGGTAAAGCCTCCTTGAAGCAAAAGGAGGACTCTGTTCTCTGTAGGTTTGTGCTAGCTTTCTCAGGGAAACCCTGCAACAACAGAGTTTTGGCCTATGGGTTCATCCTAAGGAATGAATGAAAAATAACGGCAACAAGAGCCAGGACTTACGTAACACTTTCTATCCTTACAGCAACCTGTGAGGCTGTGTGTTTTAGCACCCTCTCCACTCCCCTTTGTCATACTCTCTGTGCCTTACTTTCCTTACCTGTCATGTGGGAATAATAGTAGTACCTACCTTACCTGGCTATCATGCCTGGCTTATAAATGACTGTCAGCTGATTACTACCTTTACATAATTATTACTTTTACTGTCAGGAAATGGCTATACTTTCAGCTACTCCAAGGACATTGTACATGGGTCAGAGCTGTTTACTTTTTCAGAGTTAGTTATTAGCCAAATGGAGGGATCTTTGGCAGCATTCCTGGTGGCACTGGAAAAGATGGGAGAGAACTTTCCAGGGAAGAGGGCCAGAGCACATGTAGGCTGGGCCACAGTTTCCCCAGGACCACGAGCCCAGGCTCATGTTGATTCTGCCTACAAATCAAGGACTTGCAGGTCAGGAGAGCTGGGTGGTAAATTGAGGCCATCAGAACTAAGGCAGACTCTGGCAATATTAATTGGGGAGGCCTTCAGCCAGCCTGGGAGCTTTGCAGTTTTGACTAAAAGCCTCAACAGGCTGGTGCCTATGGCTCAAGTGGCCAAGGCTCCGGGCACATACACCTGAGCTGGTGGGTTCAAATCCAGCCTAGGTCTGTCAAATAACAATGAAGGCTGCAACCAAAAAATAGCTGGGCGTTGTGGCAGGAGCCTGTAGTCCCAGCTACTTGGGGGATGGAGGCAGGAGAATCACTTGAGCCCAGGAGTTGGAGGTTGCTGTGAACTGTGATGCCACAGTACTCTACCCAGGTGACAGCTTGAGGCTCTGTATCTAAATAAATAAATAAAAATAAAAGCGTCAACAGTCACTCTCCCCATAGACAAGAAAGTGAGCTGTCCCAGGAAACCATACCAAGATAGACCCCAGTTTGGCTGTGGAAGGAAGCAAACTTCTCTTAGGTGAAGTAGTGGAGGACCTGGAAGCACTCTCCTTCCTTGGGGAACTCACTACTGGCTGGTTTGTGCGTTGTTGGTGCAAGTATGTAGGTATTCGTGTGTGCCCTGGGAGTGGAGCGGTGAGGATGCCGCTGCTCCCAGCACTCTTTTGTCAGGCCTCATTCTTTTGTGTGAAAGTTGAGTGTTAATCACTAGCAACCTCCGCTCCCCCCACAGCTCCTTTTCCCAAGGAGGGGTGGGGCGCAGAGACCCTGTGCTACACAGTTCATCTGCCTGGAATTAGTCTGCAAAAGGCATACCTGGGACTCCTGTAGGCTTTGTAAAGTGAGCCCTGAAAAAGACCTCAGCTTTTCATTAAAATCTTTAAAAACTGCTTTTGAGTATGGTCAAACTATTTAAAGGCTCCTAATCAACTGGGCTGTTCCTCTGCAAGGGAGCTGTGAATCTATTCATTTATTCGTTCTTTCGTTCATTCATTCGTTCAGGCATTCAGAAATTAAGACAAGCGGCTACTGAGCACCCACTAGCTGGCAGCCTCCGCTGAGTCTCTCGAAGACGCGTAAGGCATCCCTCTCCCTTCCCCGTGCGCTCCCAGGAGCTCACACCTCGCCTGCAGCCAGGACAGGCACCTAAAAGATAAGCTGGTGGGGAGGGGCATAGAAAAGACAGCAGGCAGAAAAAACAGGAGAAGTGGAGGCAGGTGAGACCAGGTAAAGGGTCAGCAGAGATCTGAAGGTGATTTTACACACTGCTTCTCTTAGAATCCAGAGGAAAAAATGCTTTTGTTCTCTAACCACCGCCGGCAAGGATAAGACGCAGTGGCTTTAAACTGCTTTGCGCCGGATAGTGGTTGCTCCTGCGGAGCCTGCAGGCTTGGTTTAGAGGCTGTCCCATAGAGGGCGCTGTTTGCCTGACTTTGAATGGAGCGGTGCGCGCCGCCGGCAGAGGGAACGGTCCGCGCCAGAGGGCGAGAGCAGGGCTGTGTCGGCGCTGGAGTCCGGCTTCCTCCAGCAAGCTGGAAGCGGAAGGGAAAGATGGAAGCATCCTGCCGGTCAAGCCCAGCACCCCTGAAACTCAGGATGGTCTGGGGATGCGGACATCCGATAAACTCCCTCCCCTGGTCAACACACGCACACACACTCGCGCACCCCTTGGGAGGAGAGTCATTGGGAGAACTTGGGGACGACAAAGGAAAAACGAAGCTAGTAGTCGTCAGGCAGGGAGCCGGGGCGGCTGTCTCGGAGTCTTCTCCAGCCAGCGTCGCCCTCCACCCCCCAATCTGAGTCTAGTCCTAAAGTTATCAGCCCAGAGCCCATCTCTCCAGATGGACTCCCAGCGTCTTCGGCGACAACGCTCCAGCGTTCGCTTTTTCTTTTTTTTCCCCCAAGGGGAGATGTGAAACTTTTCCACTTCTCTTAGTTTAAAGGCGGCTTCCACGAGTCAAAACTTTGGGCAAGTTCGCACGAGTCCACCCAGGACTGCAGATTTCCCACAATCGTGCGTTCTCTTTACATATCCTTGGCCTCGTAGCCTGCAAAGACCGACATGCCTTGAGCTATTTCTGCGGTTGGGGAGAAAATGACTTTTGGGTGCCAGCAGCAGTTGGGGGACCAGGCCTGGTCTCCTCCGCTCAGGGCGCCTGTTTTCACTTATAAAATCCGAGTGTGAGAGCCACCCTGTTTCAATCTTAGGGCCGATTCGTTCCAACTCGGATTTTGGATAGTATGGTGTTTTGCGTTCCAGCAAAGCACTGTACGAACACTAAGGACTGATAATACTGATAATAATACTGGTTTATGGGAGGAGCACCATTTACAACGCTTCCAGGTTCCCAAGGCAAAGGTAGAGTTCGTAGTGTAGGTGAATGTCCGCAGAAAGAGACATTAAATGTGTCCATCCAAATTCGGTGGCGTTGGGTCTGACTCCCCATACCACCTTCCCAGTTGGGGACCCTAAATGGTCGCATCTCTTAAGGGAGGGCGGCCTAGAATTAGTAAAGCTCTACGAAAAAGAAAGCAGCAGGGAAGTGAAGGGACCACAAAAAGACCTCGGGGTTGCAGGAGCTTCACTGGCATGAGTGAAGTGAGGTCAGTTTGCCACCTTCCTCTCGGAGAGATGAAGATGTCTCTGGGAAAGGGACCCCCGCCCCCGCAACAATCCTGATTTACCGGATGCTTAGATCTAAAGTCTTAAATGCCTGCCTCATGGGTTTCTCGAGCGAGCTGGGCGCTGTTTTTAAAGCCCACAGACTCTAGTGACCTTTCAGCTGTTCCTCAGAGACCCAGTTGTGGTTCTCTAGGGACTTGGCCCTCGGGGCGTGCGGTGGGTGACGCTGCCTCGGCCAAGGAAGTCACCGCCGCGTCTTGGGTTCACACTGGCCCAATTAAAGCAGTTAGCAGCTCCAAACGCCAGCGGAGAGACTTCCTAGGAGAAAGTGCTGCCATCAGGGTTGCATGCTCCGGCGGCCAGGGGAGAGAAGCGCCCTTCGGAATGCAGCCGTCGATGCGGGGACGCCGCGATCCCAGCAACCCCACCGAGTGACGCGCGGGCGTCAGCGCACTGGCAGAGATTCATTCTGGCTCCTGCTCCCAGGGGAAGGTTCACTCCGGTCTTCCAAGGCCAAAGGCCAAGATTATGCGGATTCCCGAGCCCTCAGACGCAATGCGAGGACTTACACCTCGATTCCCTCCCATCAGCTAGACACGGTGGGTGGGGAACTCAAATCCCCCTCTTGGTGGCCACTCCCTTCCTAACAGGCTTTGGGAGAAATGCTGAGGCCTCCAGGTAGGAAGGGTAGGAAAGTGTTGAGTTTGTCGCGGACTGAGGTCGCGTCCTGCCTCCTGGGCCAGCGCCGCGTGGCTCTCCAGCCGCGTGGGGGCGGCGGGTCCCTGCCGAGTCCCAGGGGGCGGAGGAGCGGCAGCTGTGAGCACAGATAACCCCGAAGTGACCCGGGCGGACCCGCCCCTCACCCCTCCAGCGGGTCTGGCGGCTGGAAGTGGGTCCCTGCGCCGCAGGGGGGAGAGGAAGGCGCAAGCTCCGGGCTCAAGGCTGTCTGAGCGCTCCGGCCAGGGGCGCCGCCTGTTCTGCGTCGTTCGCTCGCCTCCAGCGCTCACAGGAGCGCTCCGAGTGCCTCTTTAGCGGGAGCCAATATCCTTTTGTGCTAATAGGCTTGTCCTCATTTGCTGCCTAATTGGACTATATAAAGCCAATAACAGGAGGGCTCTTACAGCCCGAAGCCAAAGCGCCAAAATCCGAGGGAAGGCATAGGGGCGGTGGCAGAGGCTGTTGCGGGGCCGAGGCTCTACAGAGCCTTCGCCTGCCTAATCCCATTTGCCATTGTACGCGCCCAATCGCCGTATACTCCCCGCATTTAACTTGGATGACATTTTGATTTCATCATTAGCATCCGGCGCCGGATTGACGCAGCCCTAGTCGGGGACCGCTCTCTCTGCCTCCTCCCCGGGAGCTGCAGCCGCAGCCGAGCCGCTTCGCTCCCGTGGTGCCGCTGCAGGGCCGCTCCCCGCCCCTCAGCACCCCTCCCCCATGCGAGCCCGCCCCGGCTGGGTCCTCACCCCGCCCTCCCTAGGCTGGATTTGCGCCCGGGGCGGCCCCCGACTTTGCGCCCCGTAGTTGAGTTCCGTTTATGGTCTGATTTCCGGCTGCTAGCCCGCTAGCCCGGCCGCCCGCCTGTCCCGCTCCCTCCCTCCCAGGGATCGGAGGATAGGGGACCATGCCGGAGCCCGGGCCGGACGCCCCCGGCAACGCCAGCGCTCAACCCCCGCCGCCGCCGCCCCCACCTCCCGCGCCCAAGGAGTCCCCATTCTCCATCAAGAACCTGCTCAACGGAGACCACCACCGGCCGCCCCCTAAGCCGCAGCCGCCCCCACGGACGCTCTTCTCGCCTGCCT
>NW_003852470.1:9257927-9263223 GCF_000181295.1 Otolemur garnettii | reverse complement strand
GGGGGCCCTGGAGGGCGCCGCAGGCTTCGCGCTCTCGCAGGTGGGCGACCTGGCTTTCCCCCGCTTTGAGATCCCGGCGCAGAGGTTTGCCCTGCCTGCGCACTACCTGGAGCGGTCCCCGGCCTGGTGGTACCCCTACACCCTGACCCCCGCCAGCGGCCACCTCCCGCGACCTGAAGGTACCGACCTCTCTTTGAACTTTCGTTGTCCCCCTGCGCGCCAGTCCCACCCCCGCCCCGCGCTGCTCCCCAACCCAGCTCTGGGACCCCAACACCTGCAAACTTTCTGTCAGCCCAACTCCCGCGGCCCCTGGCCTGCATCTCTTGCCCACGCGCTGGGTTGCGCTGCCTGGGAATCCAATCCCACTTGGTGAGAAAAGTGGAGTTGGAGCCGGGAGCGCGGCAGTTCCCGGGAAAAGTGGCTTTGGGCGTGAGTGGGAGGCTTCAAACAGTTGGGGCTTGAGACACCACCTGAAAAGGGGGGATGCTCTGGATGGGTCCAGGCTGAAAGCTAATCGTTCCGCGGGCCCCTGAAGGGGAAGCTGAGGGAACGGCAGTGGCCAGGCTGCCATCTGCTCTCCTGCCCTCGGGAGGAGGGGACCCCAGGACGTGGCGCCCTTGCTCCAGCCCCCAGACTTCGGAGGCCCGCGGACATCGCGAGGCCTCAAGGCCCGGGGCCTGGAGGCCGGCGCTGGATGAGCTTGCGGCCCCCAGGCGCCGGGCCTCGCTCAAGGCTCTGTCCATGTGCGTGTGTGTGCGTCCATCTGTCTGTCTCCCCAGCTTCGGAGAAGGCCCTCCTGCGCGACTCCTCCCCAGCTTCGGGCACTGACCGCGACTCCCCGGAGCCGCTGCTCAAGGCCGACCCCGACCACAAAGAGCTGGACTCCAAGAGCCCGGACGAGATCATTCTGGAAGAGAGCGACTCCGAGGAAGGCAAGAAGGACGGCGAGGCGGCGCCGGGCGCGGCCGGAGCAACCGTAGGGACTGCCGCGGCGACGCCCGGCGCAGAGGACTGGAAGAAGGGAACCGAGAGTCCGGATAAGAAGCCCGCCTGCCGCAAGAAGAAGACGCGCACTGTGTTCTCGCGCAGCCAGGTCTTCCAGCTCGAGTCCACCTTCGACATGAAGCGCTACCTGAGCAGCTCCGAGCGCGCCGGCCTGGCCGCGTCGCTGCACCTTACCGAGACGCAGGTCAAGATCTGGTTCCAGAACCGCCGCAACAAGTGGAAGCGGCAGCTGGCGGCGGAGCTGGAAGCGGCCAACCTGAGCCACGCTGCGGCGCAGCGCATCGTGCGGGTGCCCATCCTCTACCATGAGAACTCAGCGGCTGAGGGCGCGGCGGCCGCGGCCGCAGGGGCCCCAGTGCCGGTCAGCCAGCCTCTGCTCACCTTTCCGCATCCCGTCTACTATTCGCACCCGGTGGTCTCGTCCGTGCCACTGCTACGGCCAGTCTGAGGCTTGAGAGGGGAGGGGGAGGGAAAGCCCGTCCCTTCTTACGGACCCGGAGGAAACTGGCCAGGCGGAGGGCGGCCAGAAGTCCAGCCGCCTTCGGGAACCCAGGCTTCGGCACGCTGCCCTGGCCTCCCCTCCCCCAATCGGTAGTGTTTTGTAAGTATTTGCAATGCATTTTCGTGCAATTCATCCCTATTGGATTTGAGGCCCCCACCCTTACTTTAGACTTTGGCTTATCCTAAGAGAAAACAGGAAAAAGACAAAATTCCCGGGTCAAACATTTCGGCTGAAAGCTTTTGTAAAATGTGCAGCCCTCCACCCAAATCTGCATTGCTCTGTGGCTTTTTGCTTTTATTTTTATAGAAGGAAAATAAGCGCAACACTCGAATTCCTCTCATTTATTCATGTTCTTTAGAACTATTTTCAGGATCCAGAAGGATTCTTATGGCAGTACTTTTATTTCTGGGTGTGGTTCTTTCTCCCCACCCCCAATCAGTTATGCCCCACAATTTTCAGAATCTCAGCAGCCTCTCCTAAGAATCCGATGCAGGCCACTTTTCTTTCTGGGAGAGGTCTGTCTCAATGAACCTCTTCATCTATTTCCTTTTGTGATGGAAGAATTCTAAGAGTTTAAAGGGAAAAGATAAGACAGCCAAATTTCAGAACTCTGACTACTGAAACAGCTCTACTTCTGGCGGGATTTGAGTGGTCTTATTTATTGGTAGCATTTATTTTGAGAATTTCTCTGGGTAAATTATTATTAATGTTACTGTTATTACTTTGTTCCCTGCTTTGAAAGAGTGATTTCAATATTTTTTTAAAATCGTATCTTTTATCCTCTCCCCTCTACCTTTTTATTCTGCAGTAGCTGTTGACTTTGACCTGTGCAATATTGTACAAAATTTCCTGAGAGCCTTGTTTCCTCCTCCACTGAGGGGAACGGACTTTTCCACTTTATAATCATGACCATACATTTGGAAAGAAAAAAATTAGGCAGGCAGTGGTGGGAAGGAAGGAGACAAGCATAGGTAGTGATTCTCAAAGGAATAAGTTAGACATACTTGGAGCGCTTTAAGTGAAGGACAATCAATTTAGGAGAATTTTAACTTATTTGATAATGTACAGGTTTCTTGTAAAGTTCATCCTCAGCTCCACAGGGCTCCTGGCTCTGTTATCCAATCTGTTTTCTTTCTGTCGGCTACACCTGTTGTCCTGAGATAGTTTGTTTCCCTTCATCTCCCTCACCTCTGCTGAGGTCAGTCCCTTTTTAAGAAAAAGGAAAAAACCCACAAAATATTGTTACACTTAATGTTGTGAAATTGAATTAATTAAAAAGAAAAGAAAAGCGAAGCCTTTTGCGTTGCCAGAGTGTATAACTTTGGACGATTTTTTCCCGAAGAAGATGTCTCCAAAACTCTTTTCGGTCCTGCTCGCTGGCCGCCTCTGAGCTTGCTAAATCCGACCCGAACGCACGTCCCAGTAATGCAGGAGGCAGCGGAGACAGAGGGGGCTTTGTTCCAGATCGGGGGCGATCTCTCCCTGCTGTCTTCCTCGGCTTGAAACGCCCAGGGAGCAGGGAAGAATGTGGGGCGGAAGGGGTGAGGACCTAGGCTTATCTAATTTGTTAAGTTCAGCAAAGCGACAGCCGAGAGAAGCGAAATGCCAGAGACAGCTGCTATTTCTGAACGTAAGGCTCTAGCCTCGCGGTTCCGTTCCCCAGCCACGATTCTTTCAAGAGCCTAGAGCTTCTGGGCAGGGCATCCCTGAGCACTTGTCAACCGACTTAGCATGGTGGGCTGCGGTTGCACCTGGGGTAGGATCGAGAAGGAGTGAGCTTAGGGTTTAGTTGCGGCTAGAAGCTGATTATTAAGTCCGTTTGGGAGAGGGCAGCCCCGGGGAGGCCAACCAGCTCTTGGGACCTTGGCTCCCACTTCCAGGACATGGGCACTTCCGCCGTACTTGCATAACTGCAACTTCCGGGGCGGCTTGGGGAAGGGCACTGTCCCGATGTGCCGAGTGCCAGGGAACACAGGTCACCTGGCTGAGCAGAAGAAACCGAGAGCCCCTTGCGCCCTCCCTGCCTGGTCCTTCTCTGTCTACTGGCGCCCAGCATCTTGATGTCGGCACCTCTAGATCCCAGATCTCTGTCCTGCTCTCTGGCCAACGCCGGTAAGCGCTGCGCTCGCCGCGCCCGCCCACACCACTGCCAGGCTCTGGGCCACGGCTCTTGGTCCGCAGCCTGCGGAGGCACCTCTTGCCAGACCGGCTGGAAGGGCGGGACTGCACGACAAAAGCAGGCGTTTGGACGCCCCTTGCTAACCGGGTGATTCCGGCTGCCTTTAAGCTGGGGTGGGGGTGGGGTGGAGGGTGTGCACGCACGACTCCTGGCAGAGCACGTTTGAAGCTGGGCAGCTAAAAGGGGGAGATGAGGAACCCAGAGGCTGGAAAGATTCCGGAGTGCGCGCCGTAGGGCGCGACCGCTGGGGAGCGCCTGCACGCGCTCCTTACCTCTCTCGGTGCGTTGCCAGCCTCCTCAAATTCTATCGACGCAATTGATTCTACTGTGGTTGAAACGTCGAGTATCGTTTTCTGTTGATGGAAAACTGAACCCCAAATAAACCGGCGTGCGTATTTATGGCAAAAATTTAGCCTGGACCCCAGTGAAGATAGATCTCCCTTTATTTCCCTCTGGTTTGGAATAAAAACGAGGGCATGTGTCATAAACGAAAAATAAACAGAAATTCAGGGTCAAAATATGTTGTTCCTTGTGTAACCTACAAACATAGTGATGCCTTTTACTGTTGGCAATACTAACCGCTGGACAGCCCAATAACAGCTCATTAAAAATAATGTTGCAATAGCAAACACGTCCTTAGATTTTACAGCCAGAACACGATGTTATCAAACGCCAAGAAAATACTTCTTTATTTGTGTTTGGATTCTAGAAAACGGTTCTTGACTGACCCGGTCTTTACAAAGTCAAGAAATAACTGGATTTCCACAAGTGCGGTTTATTCTCTGTCCTGCTTCCCGTGGCCTCCCTTCCCTCCTATTGGGGAGCCCCCACTGCCTCCAGCCTTCGGGGCTACTCATCACTGCCTGGAGGCAAAGTGTGCGCCCTGGGGAAGGGAGTGGCCAACTCGGCCTGAGGGCTGAAGGCTTTGTGAGCTTCCAAGCCTGCTAGGGTGGGAAATGGTCTACTTTCCTCCTGTCAAGGTCATGGTATTTTGCCCAGTGCAAAAGAAAGAGTTGAACTAGGATGAGGAGATGAGGGGTGCAGAAGCAGCTTTCTGAGGGAAACATCCTAGGTTGGACTGCAAGTCTTTCTGAGGTCTTTCTATTAGGAGAGGCCAAGAAAGCACTTGGTGGGATAGTCACCTTTCCAGAGCTGGCTGTAACTGGTTTCCCTTAACGAGAATGCCCCACTCCTTTGCTGCCACTGCAAAGATTGTGGGGAGCTGCTGGAGTCACTTATCAAGATGGGGCTTTCAGGAAGGGGGAGTGAAGATGCTTGAACAAAATTTTTCCTGGGCATTTCATGTCCCCTCTCCTAGAATGCTCAACCTGCATTCTTCATTATATCATTTCACCCCTCCTTTAAATTGTGGAACCCAATCGTTTCTCTGCCTATCCTAACATCAGATTCTTCCTCATCTGTACCCCAATTAATCTTCAAGTCAATGGAAATGATTTTCCCTTCAAGGCTAAATTCTTTCTGCTTCCCCCAAACAGACAGACATGCCAACATGCAGGATACACTCACTTGACCTAACACTCCCCCCACACAATCTCATGTTTCCTCTCCTAACAGACAGCAAGTCCACAGGCTTCTAGCGCACCCACCTG
>NW_003852470.1:9225427-9252927 GCF_000181295.1 Otolemur garnettii | reverse complement strand
AGGTGACCTAGAAATTAAAGGGAAGATCTAGGGTCTAGAAAGGGGCCGTGAAAACGTGAGAGGGAACCATGATATATTGCGCTCCACCGTGGGCTCGGCTGGTGCTGGGCACTTTGACCTCACTATAGCCTTGGCAGGTGGGCATTGCTTCTCAAATGTTAGGAATGAAGAAACTGAGACTTAGAAAGTCTAAGTAACCTGCCCAAGGACACCCAGCTGAAGTCTGAATTGACTCTGTCCAATTCTAATACCATGTCCTCATGCCATTTCCCTCCCTTTACCTTCCTGGGAGTAAAGCGCCTCTATTTCTGTAGCAATTCCGAGACCTCTGAGATTTACCGGAAAACGAGATTCAGAGCGCATGGGCATGGGCTATTCAGCAAAGGTTTATGAAGAACCTACTATGTGGGCCTAGTGCTTCTAAGACATCAGGCACTTTTCCAACCCTACCTAAGGCTATCTGAGAAATTCATTTCACCTATGGGAACAGTGAGGCTTTGATAAGGATCAGATTTGTCCAACTTCATGCGCTGTGTAAATAGTGGTGCTGGGACTTGTACCGAGATCTCTGGACTTGAGACCTAGAGCTCCTCCCTCCGCCCCCAAATCAGGTAGCCCCGCAGGTGCAATGAAAAGGTTGAGGTCCGCAAGCAGGACAGGGCAGGTGCGCTTTGGGGAAGGCCATCAGTTTGCATACGCAGCTCCGACCACCTCATTCCTACGGCCGGCACGCAGTGGAGTGCCTGCTTGCACAAGGCCAAAGGGGTGGAGGGATGGGGAAGGGTCGTGGAGCGTCGGAGGCTTGAGGATCTGTTCCCCGCGTAGTTATGGGGACACTCTACATCGTAGCTCCGCGCAGCCCCTACCCTGGAGAGGGCCAGGGTCCAAGGGGTCGGAGTCGCTGCAGAGGCCAAGAACCTGGCTTAGAACCTACGCTGCTTTCGGGTCCGACCACCCCAAGTTGGACCCAGCTGATGCCTGCTGGGCTCTCACCGAGCTCAGGGAGCGCACTGGCTGTGAGCACTGGGTCAGGGCTTTTTGAAAATTTCCGGGGCCGCTCGGCGGCGCTGCGATTGGCCGCGTTCGGGCAACCTCTATGCAAATGAGGCCGCGCCGCCTCCTCGCCGCCGGAGACCTGGCTAGCTGGCGGGCGAGGAAGGGGCATTCGCACTGGGGCTGGGCGGCGCACCCAGAGCCAGGCAGGCAGAAACTCCCGCGCAGCTGTCCCGTGCCCGCGTGTGCCCCGCACGAAAGGGACTTCTCGCCAGCCTCGCAGCCCCCTCCCCCTGGATTCCTTCCCCTCCCCTCCCCCTGCTTGCCTGCCTGCGCCACCTTCCACCCAGATCGTCTCTAAAGGGAGTTCTTGCTTTCCTCTGATTTCTTATGAACCCAGGATGGGCAGCAAGGAAGATGCAGGCAAGGGGTGTCCGGCTGCCGGTGGCGTCTCCAGCTTCACCATCCAGTCCATCCTGGGCGGGGGGCCCTCGGAGGTACCGCGGGAGCCGGCTGGCTGGCCTGCCAGGAAGCGCAGCCTGTCGGTGTCCTCGGAGGAGGAGGAGCCGGACGACGGCTGGAAGGCGCCTGCCTGCTTCTGCCCAGACTCGCACGGCCCTCAGGAGCCGGGCCCCAAGCACCACCCCCCCATCCCTTTTCCTTGCCTGGGTAAGGTTCGCACTTCTCCAGTCCCGCAGCTAGCGAGCGCGAGGGGAGGGAGGCTGAGCGCCCTGCCGAGACTCTGGTACCAGGCCCCCTCCGCCTACACCTGCGGCTACGGGGTTTGGGGCCGAGCGGAGGAGACGGCGTGCGCCCTAGAGTCTCCTCGGCCGGCGAGCGCTCGGGAGGAGGCGGGGAACACAGACCCATGCGGCTGGGGAGTCTAGGGGAAGATTGAGTTGGAGAGAGAGGACCACAGCCGGCAGGGCACCGGGCCGTTTACACACAGCTTTGCCCTCAGTCCCTTTCCACATCAGATACTTTCTTTCCAGACAGAGGTCTGCAAGTAGGGTCTGGACAGTGTGTCTCTACTGAAATTTCTTTCTGCGTCTTTTTCCTCTCTGTCTCTTCCTCAAAATGATTAGCACTCCAAGATGATTGACAATGGTGCGTTTCGAGCATCTGATGAAAGGGAGCCCCGCGTTAGTCCTTAGAATGATTTCCAAACAAACGGCCTGTGAAATGATGCTATCCCATAAAGCAGGAGGAACTCTTCCAGCTCAGCTATTATTACAGGGCAAAATAGCCTTTAAAAATGATACTAAAGTTCCCCCTCCACAACACCTTTCCCAGTTGCCACTTGTCCTTTCATAAAGGTGGGAACACAGAGACTTCAGACTCTCACCCCCAGTAGCTAGGTCCCACTCCTGTTGCTTTTTAAAGGCCAGGGTGTTGGGAGCCAGCAAAAGGGACAAGAGGAGGGGATTACTAAGTTGGGCAAGGCGGCAGGCGCCTGCCAATCCCCTGTTCTCAGGAAGAGCCGGCCGTCTTCGAGCCTTCCCAACTCCATGGCCTTCTTGTCTGTTCTCCTTCCCCAGGTACCCCCAAGGGCAGCGCAACCGCGGGGCCAGCAGGCTCGGACCGCACGCCTTTCCTCTCTACTTCGCACCCGGACTTTAAGGAAGAGAAAGAGAGGCTCTTGCCCGCAGGGTCCTTGTCTCCGGGGTCCGAACGGCCTCGAGACGGCGGTGCCGAACGGCAGGCTGGTGCGGCCAAGAAGAAGACCCGCACCGTCTTCTCGCGCAGCCAAGTGTACCAGCTCGAGTCCACCTTCGACATGAAGCGCTATCTGAGCAGCTCAGAGCGCGCCTGCCTCGCCTCCAGCCTGCAGCTTACCGAGACCCAGGTCAAGACTTGGTTCCAGAACCGCCGCAACAAGTGGAAGCGGCAGCTCTCAGCCGAGCTGGAGGCGGCCAACATGGCGCACGCGTCGGCGCAGACTCTGGTGGGCATGCCGCTGGTGTTCCGGGACAGCTCGCTGCTGCGCGTGCCAGTGCCGCGCTCCCTCGCCTTCCCCGCGCCTCTCTACTACCCGGGCAGCAACCTCTCGGCCTTACCTCTCTACAACCTCTACAACAAGCTCGACTACTGACCAGCCCGCCGGCCCAGCGCCACGCGCCTCGCCGGGGCCGCCTCCAGCCGGCTGCTGAGTCGGTCGCGCGCTGCACCCTTCAAAGGCTCCGAGCAAGGCGGCATATTTCCCGAAATATTAAGAAATACACCATGTGTATTCATTATCTCTTATTTATGGCCTCTGCCCTACTTTTTGCTTTATTTGGGGTATTTATCGGCATTCTTCAAGACAGATAGCCTGCTTTGTACCCAAACCGAACCAATACGCTTTGAAAACCATTTGGAGGGGGATGCTCTCGGGTGGTGGTGGGAGATGGAGTTTTGTCCAGTTCGCTTTGGTTGGCAGAAAAAACTCAGAAAACCTGCAAAACAGGTACCCTCCTCCCACATACATACCCCTGTGTACATGCACATGCACACACGCTCAGCCAGGCCAAGCCTTCTGGGGCTTTGGACAACTAATTGCCTCTTTTCGTTTCCTTCATCCTGAGGATGGGTAGGGGCGAAAGGGGGAGAGTTCAAATGTGTAAATATTTTTAAAGAGAAAAAATAAAACATTTTAAACATCGTTGCTAACTTTGGTGGGTTTGATCGCTCAGCATGATGACGCGTGGGACGTTTTCAGGCTTTTCAGAGGAAGGGGCTTTCTGGCATCTCCGCCTGCAAAGGTCCGGCTCTCACCACGTGGAGGGTGGGGCCAGGGTCAGGGGTTAAAAGTCGGGACCTTGGCGCCGCCCAGACTGCCCGTGGCTAAAGCTGTCCGACTCCGGTGCCGTAATCCTCGCACGGGCTGGGGCGCGCCCCGGCTGGAATTGTGCTCTAGAGCGCCAGCCGAGAAAGACAAAGGGGTAGAGGCAGGTCTTGCTGCTGGTTGCCTTCGGGAGCGTGCCAAGCTGAGCTGTATCTTTCCAGCAATGGAATCGCCTTGGGGTTGGCCACAGTTGTGCACGCTGCGACGTGGCCCAACTCTGCGGTGATCCTCTTCTGCAAGGGTGTGGGGTAAGCAGCGGCACTGCCCGTACCCGGCAAAGTGTCTGCTTTCCAATACAGGAGCCTGGCGTGACCAGCTTGCCGCCCCGCCCAGTTCCCCGGCCAGTGGCATAGTAGCGCATCCCTCGCAGAGCGGGAACTGTGTTCGGTAAGGCCACACTTCGGCCGAGGAGGGATCCAAGGCCCAAGACTAGGCAACAAAGGCGCGGGAGGCAAAGGTGCTTCCCCACACTCTATTGCGGTTAATAGTTTGGCTGGATCATTGACCAACACGCGGCCGCACGCTCTGAATGGAAACGTGTGTCAATGCGGGTGACGCATGACAGGCGCGCCCACGGACTCCCACGCGCTGACATCTGCAGCCGCGCTTGGGCTGGGAGGGCTCTGTACCGAGAGAATAGCCCACGCAAGAGGCATGCAAATCGTAGATTCTTCCCTCCTGTTAGATCTTAGCCACCTGTTCCTTGTAAATCGTCGGAAAAGGAAGCATGAGCTGGGAAAGAGGCCAATGGTTCAGCATTACGTGAGGCCAGCTCCTCCGTCCTTCTGCCTCCAGCGCTCAGCCAGGTTGAGCAGGTGCAAAGGAGCCAGGAGTCCGCAGAGGCTCGAGGATGGATCTCATCTGCTAGAAGGAAAATATTTGCGTGTTAGAGTTGTTTTTGAGATGAGAGGCTTAGAAATTAAATACATTTTGTGAAAATATTCAGGATATCTGTAAAGTTCTTGGTGACCCGCAGTACTGTGTAAAATGGCCAAAAACATTCGATCTGATATTGTCTTTTTGAGATTTTTTTTCCTTCTCACATTAGATTTCATTAAAATAGCAATTCATTCCAAGATGATGTCACAAGAATGTTATCCAAGAACAAACATATTTGCCAGTACGAGGTTAGTTCAATTGCATTCATTTCATTTCAATTGCGTTCACATCAATAAATACTTACTGGACCCTAGTGCATGCTGAGACATTATGTTAAATATTGGGTAGTCGGAAAACAAAAGTGATACTGGATCCGTTTTTTTTCTGATTTATTGTAGGCACACACGTTATTTCAATGAAGTTCTTTTGTTCCAGATGATCTTCTTTACACCTTTATATTCTTTGCCTTTAACATTGCTATTTGATTATTCCATGAAGAAACAACCAAACTGCTTCCAATGAACTGCTTGTATAGGAATATTCCATTCATATCATCTTTGTCTGTATTTCAGCAGATTACAGTTTTAACCAGAGATGATGGTTTTAACAGTACTGTACCACTATATCCTCTTTGGCATTGCTTTTGTTATAGGAAATGGTTTCTTCTAGTTACTGTGGGCACTTAATGACAGAGTGATTTTGCCTTTAAAATTTAAGGGAATGATCCTTTTCCAGTTTGTTATAATGTGTATATTTCATTCTTTTTACTAAGCCAGAAATTAGTAAATGGTGATCCAACAGTGTAATTAGTTTTTAGGAATTCTTCTCTCTCATAGGTAACTCTTTGTCTCTCTCACACACACACCACTGCGTTTGGATTTAAAATGTTGTTCAAGACTCCAGTGTTGCCAGATTTCCTATCTCAAGACTATCAATTCATTTGAATAATCAGCAAAATCACCAGCCTCCTTTCAGGCTCTAAACTGGATTTAAAAGATTGACGTTTCTTAAAACTCAAATGGAGTCAGGCTGCGACTGCATGCCCAGAGGGATCTGAATCATACACACACTGGATAATGAAATACACTTAGATTTTATTAGTGGGTAATTCATGCTCAGAATCTTGGAACACTAATAGAATTAAATAAACAACTGGGAGAAGGAACCAAGTAAGTCAGGAGATAAAATCATTTAGCTAAAGTTAGAAGGAACTGCATTTTAAAATTTTGAACTTGGCCATTAACTTGTTGAAAGAGAAGAGAGACATAGAGAACCACAGACTGGTGAGGAAGGAGGGCAAGGAATTTTTAGCAGTAATATCATCAATACAATAGGCAGAAATGTGATTGCTGTTTTAAGTATGTTTATTGTGTCAGGATTCATAAAAAGAGGTGCATACGATACTGGGCATGTGAATGCATAAAAATCAACAAGATTTTCTCTTATCAATATACCTTAAAAATAAAACTTTAACCCCAACAATTTCCTCTCACTTCCTACATCATGTAATAAAACAAGATTTTTTTCCTTTACAAAAGACAGTGTAAAGAGGTTATAGCATGGATTAAATTGAAAAATTTCAGTGAGCCTTTAATGTTCAAGAGTAACTCAGTCTCTTCATTCTACTGATTAAGTATTGCCTTTCTTTCGTGAAGATAAAATCATTTTTCATTTCAGAACAACCTTTTTGATCCTCCTTTCTGGAGAATCCTATAAACAGCAAATGGAGCAAACTGAGCTGGCAACTCTGTGGATTGGCAAGGCAGGGCAGAAGGAGAGGCTTCTGGTTGTCAATCTAGCACCCTACCACAGGCATATCTCTAAAAGAAGAAGCTGTGTTAGATTTAACACATCCCAGAGTATTGTTTCCCAGGCTGTTCACATTTCTAGGCTGGGAGTTCTCCAGGGCAAGGGGTAGTCGGACTAAGTACATCTTCCCAGAGCTCTCATCAGGCCCGCACACAGTGGACACTCCATAAATGTTTGTGGAAAGATGGGATAGAGAGACAAAGCATAATGTAAATAAAGATGAGTTTCTGAGGGCTCAGCAAAACTTAGTGCAATGGAAAATAGTAGACCTTGGTTCATAGGTGAAAACACCAGGAAAATGAGAAAAAAAAAATCAAGGCAAATAATGCAGCTGATTAGAGCGAATATTTCCTTCTCCAATTTTTTATTACCTTCACGGGAGCACGCACATCCAGGGAAAGGGAGGATAATTTAACCCTATAGAAGTATGGGCCAAAATGTAATTCTTGGGTCTGAGAGACTTAACGGCTGCTGGGTTGGGTGGAAAAGTGAGTCACCAGAGGTGCTGGAAAGAGGATTTCCCGCCTACTTTTCCCAGGGTAGGCAGAACGTCAGCAGAATCGAGACTACATCTCCCCGAGTGCCGAGAGGCCGATCCCGAACGGACGCGAACGCAGCCTTGGCGCAACTTTTCTTGGGAATTGTAGTTTCTACTAGTCCAGCTTGAGGAAGGGGGCCTCGCGTGGAGGTAAAATGAGACCACGTGATCGGAAACGCCGCGGTTTCCCTTCGAACCGGAACTGGATGACTGAGATGGCTGACGCCAGGCAGCTGAGCGGACCAATAGGCTGCCTAGAGTGAGACGTTGGCTTTTAAAATTAGCCAATGGCAGGCCGACACTAGGGCTTCGTCTCCGCCTTCTTTGCCCAGCCCGCGAGTGTTCTGAAGGAAAGTAGGAGGCGGCGGTAGCCCCGGTTAGCGGCGGAGACTTTACCTCTGAGGCGTGCTAAAGGTGAGAGGGCGAGGCGGTGGGCACAGGAGCAGCATCTCTGGGGACTCCTCGGGTCCGTAGGTAGCAGAGCCGTCGCAGAGAATCCCTTTACGCTTCTATTGTTTTCTCTGTCTTTTAGGAGCGTCCGGGGCGACGGGTCCCGGGAGTGCGGAAAGGGAAGGGCCCGGGATGCAGATACCGCTGCAGGCCGGGATGGGAGCTTGGGCTTAGGTCAGGGGGCTGCGCGGGCTGGGCCAGTTGGGGCGCAGCGTGAGACACCCTGTGGGCGGGGCGGGGGGCTGCGCGGGCTGAGCCAGTTGGGGCGCAGCGTGAGACACCCCGTGGGCTGGGGGAAGTCCTGACCGTGGCGGGCGCAGGCTCTGCGCAGGCGCAGCGCCTCCTGGCTGGCGCGCTGTGGGCTCCTCTCCCTGAGATCTCCCGCCACCCGGCCATCTGCGCGCTTGGCCCTGGACCCCAGGATCCTTGAGGACTCTGGGCGCCTTTTCTGCAGATGACCGGTTCTAACGAGTTCAAGCTGAACCAGCCACCGGAGGATGGCATCTCCTCGGTGAAATTCAGCCCCAACACCTCCCAGTTCTTGCTGGTCTCCTCTTGGGACACGTCGGTGCGCCTTTACGATGTGCCAGCCAACTCCATGCGGCTCAAGTACCAGCACACCGGTGCCGTCCTGGACTGCGCGTTCTACGTAGGCGTCCTCATTTTCCATTCCTTTCTCTTATTGTATTATGTATGATGTCCCATGTTAGTAGCATTTTTTTTCCAGTATTGGGTAGAGGCAGGTCTGTCAGTGGAGTTATTTACATATCCAGAACACCTACCTTAAGCCAGGTGCTATTGTGGTACTTGACAGCGTTGGAAACTGGACTACCTTTTCAAGTTTGTGAAGTAACCTTGTAAACTTTCTGAAAATGAGATAATTGTATTTGAGATTTGCAACAAGACTGTTTTGGCTGCCTTATTAAAAGGAATGTTTAGAAAGAATGCCTGTTTACTCTCAGCTAGTGTGAACGGGATAAAGCAGCCCTCCCTTAATTTGATGACATAGTTTTGTGACCAATTGCTTGCTTTTTTGTGCTGTTTTTTGTTTGTTTACCATGAGTAGTGGAGTCCAGTCTGTGTATCCTCCTGAGCATAAATTAAACAATTGACTGCAGAAAGGAATTTTGAAAACACTTTTCTAAAGGTCTTAAGTTTTAAATGGTTCAAAACTATGTTTTAGGATCCAACACATGCCTGGAGTGGGGGATTAGATCATCAATTGAAAATGCATGATTTGAACACTGATCAAGGTAATATGACCACATTTTTACCAATTTATTTTCTTAGCTAGTATTCTAGGGTATAAATGTTTGGAGTGACTCCTGAATTGCTTAGAGATGAAAAGTGGCTCGGATTTAGCATTTTTTTTTTTTTGTTTAAGTGATAACTGTTAAGTTACTGATTGCAGAACATTATGCATGTGTTTTTGCAGTAAACCCCATTAACAATCACCATCTTAAGTGTTTACATGAAGTGACACTTAAGTATGTGGCCTTTACCTGGCCATTAGAAGTATAGTGGAACCCGTAGTGGTCTACGTTTCATTAGGATTTCCCAGGACAGTGCTGATGTTTCACAGTTATCTTTTCAGAAACCAAGTTAGTTTAAACTGAAGGAAGATAGGCTTTTAAAGCACTAACAGTATAAAATAACTAGTCATGTCTATGGTAATCCTTCCTGCTTTATTGTTATTTAGCAGTAGAATATGTTTCGATTGTATTTATTGTATGAGTAATAAGATGACATGTTTTCTTTCAGTTAAGTAATTTATTAGAGGGCCAAGATAATAAATGACTTACCCAAATTTTTATGGTGACATTGGGGCAGAGTAGTGATTGGAGTGGAACCCAAAAGCATAGAGCTCTCTAGTTTGCTATGTACATTAGACATAGATATCCTGGAAGGAGATGGCAGGGCACAGAGGTATGTCTAAATAGAGGATAAGTTGGACAATGAGAGAATGTGTGATGGGATGAGCACATTTTGTCAAGAAGAAAAAACAACACCCAATAAGAAGAGCCTTTTTCATAGAAGTCTCTTTTGTTACTTACAACTGCAGGTGTTTTGTTTGCCAGTAGCTTGTCCTGTGTAGTAAGTTAAGTTGCAGGTTTAAGTAGTATTCGTTCAGAAACTTGGGGAGAAAACACTGAAAAGCAAACATTTTATTTTATTTTATTTTATTTTATTCTATTTTTTTGAGACAGAGTCTTAATCTGTTTCCCTGGGTAGAGTGTGGTGGCATCATAGTATCTCACAGCAACCTCAAACTCTTGGGCTTGAGTCATTCTCCTGTCTTAACCTCCCATGTAGCTGGGACTACAGGTACCTGCCACAACGCCCAGCTATTTTTTCTATTTTTAGTAGAGAACAGGGTCTTGCTCTTCCTCAGGGTGGTCTTGAACTCTGAGCTCAAGTAATCTTCCTGCCTCAGCCTAAAGTTTTTGATTTTTGATGTTATAGACTCAGGGAATTAGCTGCTTATTTTCTGAAGGCTACTGGCAGATTTCATGAAATTCTCTTTGATGTATTTTTAAAAATCTAATGTTCCCATTTCAGGGTTAAGACCATATGTTGTTCATTCTTACATCTTTAGCAAGTGGTAGCCACTGGCATATAGTAGATGTTACTTAAATGAATAAATAAGGTAGTAGGAAGGTTGATACTGAAAAGAAAGAAAATATGTCTTAAAAATTTGACCCTCTGTGAAAACCAAATGGAATAATCATAAGACTTTATCCTTAGCTTTCATAATCCTATAACTTTATAAGTAGTTTTCTTATCAGCATTGGCTTAATGTTCAAATGTTGTTGAGATCCAGGAGACCAGAATTCTGTACTCTTTTGTGCTGTAAGGTGAACAAAGAGGAATGGATAACTTTGTAGTCATGGAGATTTTTCCTTATGCAGCCATTTCTATGGAGTTAGAGAAGGCAGATTAGTTAATAGTGAATGGACATTTTGATTTTGTTAATTTTAGGAACAAAATGTTTACTAGCATTAGTAAAGTTGGATGTTTTTTTTTTTTCCTATAGAAAATCTTGTTGGAACCCATGATGCCCCTATCAGATGTGTTGAGTACTGTCCAGAAGTGAATGTGATGGTTACTGGAAGTTGGGATCAAACAGTTAAATTATGGGATCCCAGAACTCCTTGTAATGCTGGGACCTTCTCTCAGCCTGAAAAGGTAGGCTCTGTATATTCATACCAGGAGTTATGATTCTTGGGATGATTTTGTCTTGATGCGTATTTGATGAATATGATGTTGAATTTACAAGTAAAGTGTTGATAGTGAGTCTATCTTATAAACCTAACTACATAAAAATGCTTTTTTAAAATTTTTTTTCCATAAAAAGGTTTTAATGCAAAGGAAAATTAACTTTGGGATTTTGGCCAACTTTTTTTCTGTTGTAATACATAGTACTTGTAGGGGAGAGCACTGGCTTAAATGCACTTGCTTCCGTTTGTTGTTAGTGCTTTTTAAATCTCAGGACTTGGAAGCAACTAACTGCCTTTTCAGAAAAGTCCTTGAGCAAGGACTGATTATCTTAAATTGGATTTGACATGCCCAAACCAGAAAATGGGATGGAACATCACACATTTTCATTTGTGACCAGAGTTTCATTTGAGTTGACTGTTAAGAGGATGAAATTGGTTATCATTTCAAGTATACTGAGAAAGGTGTTTACGATTCCTGACTTTTTTACTGATTGTATATTTGTTTTTTTAATGCTGACAGTTGTAGTTTCAAGGCTTGTTTAGTGAACAAGCTTTTTAAAACTGAAACCTTGTGTATTCTAACCTTCAGATTTGTATGATGAAAGTGTAATTGAGTTTTTTTGCTGTATCCTTATCAGACTTTTTTAGATGGTAGTTAATTTTAAAGATTGATTGTATTAGCAGTTTAAAGATATCCTTCACTTGATTCTATTTCCTCAGTGTAAATATATTGTTCAGTTCCTGTTAGCCATCATTACATACAGTAGTGCATCCACAAAGCCATTATTTTTGTCACATCACAGTCGAATCTACTCCTGGCAAGACCTTTGTTCAAAATGAAATAATTGCATTGTTTCTAGTTTTGATTTATGGTTGTATGTAACATGTTAAGAACTGTGATGAATTACTGACAGAGTATCATATAATGGACAGCCACACTGAATCGAGCTGCTTATTGGTTCAGCAAGGTTCATTATGTCACTTTTTTTTAATACTTTCTTTGATAAATGTATATACCTAGTCGGTAGCATGACAGTGGTTTCACTTGATTTATGATCAGTGGGAATGGAAAGTACTATTAGAAGCTTGTGTGTCACCTGTACGTAAAGATTTAAGATAAAATTCCCAATATAATTGCACTATTATAAATTGAGCTCTTGCTGGATTCTATAATTTTTAAGTTTGATACTTCATACATCGTAGATTAATTTTTATTTTTCTGCATACATTTTGTTTTCTGAGCAAACTGATTTTTTAATGATATTTCTCATATTTAAATCTGCTTATGTAAAAATCTATTGTTTTGAACCTTTTTAATTCTTTATTTTTCCCATGATCGCGTTAGGTTTTGAATTTTAAGCCAAATTATGGAGACTATCAGGACATTGCATTCTTACACTTACTTTGGTTCTTCAGCTGGTGGTCTATATTTGGTTTAATTACTGGATGTTAAAAATATGTTTTACATGTCTAGGGCCTCCCTATAGTTTTTTACAGCAGCTGTTCAGTGTGGAAATAATAGGTCAGATTAGCATTTCTTATTAATTGAAAATGAAAATTAGAACATAGTCATGATTCCTAAGTATAGATTTAAAAGAAATAGGCTGGGCTTGGTGGTTCATGCCTGTACATTTTTTTTGTTTGTTTTTTTGACAGAGTCTTACCCCATCGCCCTCAGTAGAGTGCTATGGCATCACAGCTCACAGCAACCTCCAGCTCTTGGGCTTAGGCGATTCTCTTGCCTCAGCCTCCCGAGTAGCAGGGGTTCGTGTCTGTAATGTGAGCACGTTGGGAGGTGAAGGCAGGTTGACTGCTTGAGCCTAAGAGTTCTAAACCAGCAACATAACAAGACCCTGTCTCTTAAAAGAAAATGACAACATTAACATTAAAATAATTTTTGCCACCTTTTTCTTGAATTTGCTCCCTCTATTTGGTCTATTTATTTTATATGTTTGCAAATAAACTACTGAATGTTTGCAGGAAATTCTGTGATTTTTGTGGAAATTTTAGTATTGAAGAAAGGTATGAAGAGAGGGAAAATTAGGGAGTAAGATGCTTTTTAAAATTTTCTCTGAGGTTGAACTTCTGTCTTACATATTAAGCATGATGTCAGGGCACAAGAATTTGCTTTTGTCTTATGCCAGACCACTATTCTTGTCTTTCAATTTTGAGTTTATATGCCACCAAAAGTATTTCACAGCTAGTGATGGCTCCCTCACTCTTCCTGGAAAAGCTTATTTATTCCCTTTAGTGGCTGAAAAAAGTTAAGATTTTTAAAGTTGCAAAATGCAATCTCCTTCCAAAAAGTGGTCATAGAAAAATAACTTTGAAAATGTTTGTTTTATGAAAAGCTGGGAGACTGTTGAAAAATGTCTTGAATTATTTTATGGCTATATTGTCTCATTTTTGAGTGTTTTTTAAAACACTTTTTAAATGAAATCAAATGGAAAATTAAGTTTGTTTTAGTAATGAAGAGAATTAAACCAAAAGTTCCTTTCCAGAATTAATTATAGTGTATGTTATATTATTCTTGGTGAAGTGTTAAGAATATCCTGAGTTTTTGGGTGGCGCTGGCCCCATATACTGAGGGTGGTAGGTTCAAACCCAGCTGCTGCCAAACTGCAACAAAAAAATAGCCAGACATTGTGGCAGGTGCCTGTAGTCCCAGCTACTCGGGAGGCTGAGGCAAGAGAATCGCCTAAGCCCAAGAGCTGGAGGTTGCTGTGAGCTGTGACACCGCAGCATTCTACCGGGGGCGACAAAGTGAGACTCTTGTCTCAAAAAAAAAAAAAAAAATCCTGAGTTTTCTGTTTTGTGTGAATTACTTGGTTTGAATAACTTGCAGTATCTAGAATTGGAACCTGTGTTTGAGAACCCAATTGGCTAAATCTGTTATAGTTTTGTCATTGGATGGACTTTATTTTGGGTCATTTCAAGTAAGTAGATGATTTTTAGTATATTTTGTTCTCTTTTAAAAGGTGTATACCCTTTCTGTGTCTGGCGACCGGCTGATTGTGGGAACAGCAGGCCGCAGAGTGTTGGTGTGGGACTTACGGAACATGGGCTACGTGCAGCAGCGCAGGGAGTCCAGCCTAAAATACCAGACTCGCTGTATAAGAGCATTTCCAAATAAGCAGGTACTGCTCTAGTCTCCCTCCCCCCTTCTGGACTTTGAAAATAATATAATTTTTTATAATGATTTGGTCATTACATGAGGAGTAATTTAGAATTTATTATGTATATTCATATTTAATATCTTTGACAGCTTTGTGTAAAAAGTAATGTGTTAATCCCCACTTTAGAGAAGACCTTGATATTCAGAAGGGTTAAATAAATCTGTCCAGTGGTTTGAATAGAGTGCTTCCGATTTCTTTTTCTGATCCTGGTTCAGAATGCTTGATAGATGTACTCTAATCAAAGAAAGTTTTGCTGATACTTCAATTTACAAACTAGGGAATTTTAATTTGTATTTGCAAATTTTGGTTTATCTATTTGCTGTTCCTTTTTTGCTTTTTTAAACCTTACAGCTAATGGCTAATGGAGTTCTTTCCCCATTTGACAATAGAACTTTGATTTTTTTTTTTTTAAGTACTGACTGAGGTTAGAGAGGTATTGCCCCTCATATATGACTAATTCTTGATGAATGGGGTTTGGAGGGTGAGGTGGCATCACCCTTCATCATCATCATCATCACCACTAAATGAGATTAGCCTGTTTAGTAGTGAGTTCCCTCTCCTGAGACCCAAAAGTTCTAAGGGGAGCTGGTATTGTGAGTTGCAATAGGAATTTCACAAGAAGTCATTAAAAAGCAAGAGTCTTTGGAACCTCATTGCTGTTGTTTAGTGGTTATGGAACTTGAAACAGTTATGTCCGTTGTTCTCTTGGCCCCTTATCTCAAAATCCCCATACCTCAAATGATCATAGTTCCTTTTTTCAGGAAATTGCAATGTTCCATTGAAGGTTAAGGAATTGTAGTTAGGTGACATTTTAGAGGTTTAAATAGGTGATTAAAATATGCTTCATTGTAAACATTTTACTGACTTTGTATGTTAAATTTTCTGTTGGACTATTTCTGTAATGGAAGTTTATTTAAAAGAGTTTTACTGATTTTTTTTTCCTTTATAAGCAGTTTTGGGGAATACATCTTTTTCATACTTAAAAGGATTAAAAAGTAGATGTAAAACAGATTTCATATTTAGTGTATTAGATTTCTCTCTCTCTCTCTCTCTCTTTTTTTTTTGGAATATTGTCATTTGAAGGGAAAGCAAAGAAGGGTTTGAAATTGTAAACCACTGTTGACTATTCCTAAAATTCTGTTACGTGCAAACCTGATTGTAGTCAATTTAAGAGGTGGAATAATTAAGATGGACGACTGGTGTTCCAGTGATTTGGATTCTTGAAGCCCCCAAGGAAGGAAGCACAATTCTTGCAGTTATTAGAGATTAAGAGGTATAGAACATAGAATATATTTTAACTGCGGGAATACATTTGAATTTTTTTCTAAATAATAATAAATGATACACTTTAAAATTCTTCTTTAGGCTTGATGAAATAACTAGATACAATTTTTAAAATTTCAGATTAAGGGTACATATAGTTGGGTTACATTTATTAGAATTTGTTAGGTAGTTTCCAAGTTGTAGTTGAGTCCTTCACCCTGGGTATGTGCCATATACCACTACATTGTAGTGGTTAGGTGGGAGTTTGCCGAGCACCCTCCCTCCTGCTGCCCCCTTCTTGAATTTCATTTTGTTTTGCTCTCATGTGGGCCTGTAATTATAGCTAGTTATTTTTTTGAGTCTTACTTTGTTGCCCTCGGTAGAGTGCCATGGTGTCACAGCTCACAGCAACCTCCAGCTGTTGGGCTTAGGTGATTCTCTTGGGTAGCTCGGACTACGGGCACCCCCCACAATGTCTGTCTATTTTTTTGTTGCAGTTTGGCTGGGGCCGAGTTCAACCCTTGGTATATGGGGCTGGCATCTTACTCACTGAGGCACAGGTGCCCCCGATAGCTAGTTATTTTTGATACTTTCTCTAAAATAAGTTAGCTTTTTAGAGTTATAACTGTTAGTACAGCTTAAAACTTTCTTAAAAACATGCCTATACTATATTTCTGAAATAATCATCTTTCTTTAGTTTGGGTTGAATTTGGAAATTAGTGCCTTGTTTGTAGAAGCTGGATTTTACCATTTTTGTTCTCTGATTACCTCTTGGCAGGGTTATGTCTTAAGCTCTATTGAAGGCCGAGTGGCAGTTGAGTACTTGGACCCAAGCCCTGAGGTACAGAAGAAAAAGTATGCCTTCAAATGTCACAGACTTAAAGAAAATAATATTGAGCAGATTTACCCAGTCAATGCCATTTCCTTCCACAATATCCACAATACATTTGCCACAGGTAAAGTATATTTGATTAAGATAATATAAATTTTACTTATTTATTTAGAGATAGAATTTTATTCTATCACTGTTTAGAATGCAGTGGCATCATTGTAGCTCACTGAAAACTCCAACCCCTAGGGTCAGAGCCATCTTCCTGACTAGCTAGAAGTATAAGCTCAACTGTTGTGCCCGGCTAATTTTCTATTTTTAGTAGATACAGGGTCTTGCTCTTACATGCAGTGGTCTGAAATTCCTAAGCTTGAGAAATTCTCTTGCCTCAGCCTCTCAGAGTGCTATGATTGTGAGCATGAGCCACCTTGCCCAGCCAATTTTTAAAAAGCAAGCAAGTTATGCTTGCTCTGCAAGGTATTTAGCAGAAAAGTCTTGTATAATACTTGGGGGAAATGTAACTTACATGTTCTTGAGAATTAACTGTTAAGGTAATGGTTAGTTTTGTGTCTGGTATTAAGCATTTTAATTAATTTGAAATTCTAGGTGGTTCTGATGGATTTGTAAATATCTGGGATCCATTTAACAAAAAGCGACTGTGCCAGTTCCATCGGTACCCCACCAGCATTGCATCACTTGCCTTCAGTAATGATGGGACTACGCTTGCAATAGCATCATCTTATATGTATGAAATGGATGACACTGAACATCCTGAAGATGGTATCTTCATTCGCCAAGTGACAGATGCAGAAACAAAACCCAAGTGAGTATGCTTCACCTGTGTTTGAGCCTTTTCTTGCATTCAACCCAGGATTTATTAATTTTTCTAAATTCATGAATAGCATTGCTGATGCCTGCTCGATATTACAGCTGACTGTAGGGTTGGAGTTGATGTTATCGTGTTCTCCCAAGCTTTCAATATCCGTAGGTTGATAGACGTCTGACGGATAAAATTGTGCCTAGTTGTTTTGTAGAGAAGAATGTCAAACTCTCATTCTTCTTGAATAGGCCCTATTATTTGAATCTCTGGAGTTATTACTAGCTCATTGCTTCAAAATTAAGTTGAGGAATTCAAGAATAATTTATTTTAGCAAATACTATTTAAGATGTTTAAGAATTTGAACTACCAAAAATCTTTCCTCTCCACAGAGGTCGTTTCTTTAATATTTACACAAAGTGAGTGACCGTCAGGTCTTACTGGAAACCCAGAATAATATGGTCTTGCCTGGAATTGCAAATTTCCTTAGTTTTGAAATTCTCATAGGTGTCTTTGGTTCTTGGTTATAATGTTGACTGAGAGGAACCATGTACATTTTTGATACCAACAGGGCAAAACTTAGTACTTAACTACCTCCACCAGGTTTAAGGAGAATCTGATACTTAGGGATGTGTTAAACTGTAATATACCTAATCCTAAGTTTTTGTCCTGTTCCTTGTCCCTCCTTGTAGGCCGTCCTTAATAAATATTTGTGGAATAACTGAATGTTTTCAGGATTCCTATACTTTTCTGAATTAGAAAGGGTATGGTACCCTTGCTAGTTGGTGGAGCCCCTGAGTGGACAGGCAGTAGGTATTCTATGTTAGACAATGCTTTTACAGGTTGGACTTCAGAAAAAGTTTTAGCATGTGAAGCCTGTTGGTAAAGGGCTGTGTTTGTATTTAACCTGTCACTTTGTATCTCCTGTCCTAGCCAGCCATTTTGATCTCATGCTGTTCTTTTTTTCTTTTGAACTTGTAGGTCACCATGTACTTGACAAGATTTCATTTACTTAAGTGCCATGTTGATGATAATAAAACAATTCGTACTCCCTAATGTTGGATTTATTACCATTAACAAAGAAACCAGGGAAAATATTAATTTTAATATTATAAGAACCTGAAAATAATGGAAAAGAGGTTTTATATGTTTTTATTTTTATTTTTTTAAATGAACACTTTAAGTGCATGAGATGGTTTGATGGTTTGCTGCATTAAAGGTACTTGGGCAAACAAAATTGGAGGGCATTGACTGCACTTTTGAGAATCAGTTTTGATTTGATTGATGATTTTTATTTCCATTGTGGAAATAAATGTTTGTAAATAAATACAGGTAATAAAAATCCCTTTACATTCTTTCTGAACCTTAAATGGTAGAGGAAGGGCTCTTGAGCCATTTGTTTCTTTTGCTGGTTATAGTTGCTAATTCTAAAGCTGCTTCAGACTGCCTCATGAGGAGGTTAATCTACAATTAAACAATATTTCCTCTTGGCTGTCCATTATTTTCTGAAGCAGATGGTTCATCATTTCCTGGGCTGTTAAACAAAGCGAGGTTAAGGTTAGACTCTTGGGAATCAGCTAGTTTTCAATCTTATTAGGGTGCAGAAGGAAAACTAATAAGAAAACCTCCTAATATCATTTTGTGACTGTAAACAATTATTTATTAGCAAACAATTGATCCCAGAAGGGCAAATTGTTTGAGTCAGTAATGAGCTGAGAAAAGACAGAGCATATCTGTGTATTTGGAAAAATAATTGTAACGTAATTGCAGTACATTTAGGCAGGCATCTATTTGGACCTGTTTCTATCTCTAAATGAATTTTTGGAAACATTAATGAGGTTTACATATTTCTCTGACATTTATATAGTTCTCATGTCCATTTCAGTTGCCCAGCCGCTGGTGATTAAGGTTAAAAAGAAAAAATTATAGTGAGAATGAGATACATTTCAATATAATGCGCTAAAGCAGAACATGAACTTAGCATGGCCTGTTCTAGGTAGTTCCAAGTAGTATTTTTCTGTCAAATTAAAAATTTTTAATTTATGTTTTTTGCAATGTATCTCTCTGAATAGGACTTGGACCTTTCCAGAAATTTATTTTATCCATGATGTATTTAAAAAAAATTTTTCTTTGATGCAGAAGAGGGACTTATTTTTATTTTTTAATTATTTTAGTGAAAACTTGGTATAAATCTGAAGCCTCTTTTGAAATGTATTTTCTTCATTGCAGGTCCACCTAATCATCTCGTGAAAGTGGTTTCTCTGTGGAAAGCTTGTTTGCTTCCTACAAATACATGCTTATCCCTTAAGGGATGTCTTGTAGTCATTGTGGACATCTTATTTAGTATGTGGATTTCTCTGTTCTTATAGGAAAACTGTCTTTGTACCCCTTAATACTTTGTTTGGGATGAGGAATCTTTGTGTCCTTGTGCAGTAATCTGAAGAATTCCCCTTCCTACCCCCAAGCAAGCCTGGTTGCTGTTTATGAGCATTTGAGCTCTTTCTGTAACATAACCTAAACCTGTTATTTCCATGTGCCTAATAAATCAGAGATTCAGAACCTTTAAATGTTGGATGTTTTTAAATGTTGGTAATTAATGTAATTTACTACTTAAAAAGGCTTCTGTAAAGCAAAATTCTCTTCATCAAGGGCATGTTGGGGATGACATTTTACCTTTAAGTCTACTCTGCCTCATTTAATTATGTCTACTCTGATGTACGTTGGGGATTTAGTCCTGGGTAAAGTGATTTGTTGGAGTTCAGCCATTTCCCTCCTGCCCCCTTGGCAGATCAGTAGGGTCCTTGAGCCAACTGTGCAGCTTCACTCAGGCTGGGCAGAGACTTCATGGTAGCCTCTAGGTGCCCTTTGGCACAGCGTTCTTCTAGTAATGCTGGTACTGCACTCTCACAACTCCTGCAGTCCTGTGTTGATGAAATCATCTGTACCTAGCCATCAAGTGCTAAATCAGAGCAAAGCCCTTGGGATGGTAAATAATGTAAAAGCCAGGGACTGACTGAGAGTATTGCTTCTTTAGTGTGATTATATGCTTTTTAAAGTCATAACTACTTTGTTGAGGACAGAGCATAAATTTAAAATATGGCATAACTGAAAGAGAATTAATATAGTACTCTTAAAGGTGACCAAATTTAAGCAGTGTTGTGGACCTGTTTTGGGGTCATGGTGTGGGAGAGCTTATTTTGTAAACCCATCTGGATGTCCCCTTGTCTCTTGAAGCCAAATGTGTCTCCCTGCCTCCCTGCATACCCTTTAGCCATCTCTCTTCCAGTCTGCCTATTTATGATTATAGCCACTTTCTCCCCAAATTACCCAGGTGTATTACCTTGGCCTTTTCATTGGTTTCCCTCATTTAGATTCTTACATGGGTGTCTCTTCTGTTTATCTTTGTTTTCTTCCTACTGCTATTCCGTGGCCTGCTGGGTAATAGCTTCCAGTCTTGGCCCTAAGTCCTCCATCATCTAGAGCAGTGACTTTTGAACATTTTAGCTGTGACCCAACTAAGAAATACATTTTGAACCACAGTCCAGGACATAGGTCAACACAGTATGTGTAACAGACAATCGGGACGTAAAATGTTACTTGCCCTTCCTGCATGTGATGCATCTGATGTGTATGTTCTTTTTCTTCCCTTCCTCCCTTTTCTTTCTTTTGTTGGTAATGATGCCTTGAACTAATTTTATATTAAATGCATTGCTGCCTGTAATTTTACAAAAACCGCTCAGTGTCACACAGGGTTTTTGTAATAACATGCTTAGGATCTTCCATTGCTTCCCATTGCTCATAGTAGCCCTTCAGCAACTTCATGAGAAGATATGTGTCTTCCAAAGCCTTCGGGTCACCAGGAAGGCACTGCCCGGCCACAAAGTTGCTCTCAGAAGAAGAATGTAGGAGGATTGATCTTCATTGAAATTTAGACAAGTGGATGAATTGGGAATGTTAGGGTGACAGCAATATCTGGTCCTGAGTTCCACTGTAAAACTTAATGGTTATATTAGTAGGGTATTCTTTGTACTTTGGCAATTCAGGGTCTTTATTTTTTTTTCCTAAATTTTTAAAGACAGGATCTTACTGTGTTGCCCATGCTGGTCTTGAACATGTGGGCTCAAATAGTCCTCCTGCCTCAAACCCAAGTAGTTGGGATTACAAGTGTACACCACTATACCTGTCTGGGAATCTAGATCTTGTTACAAGGACCAAGGCCATACTGCCAGCTCAGCATTCAAGCCCTTCATTGTTTTGCCTCCATTTTTTGTTAAAGTCCAGTGTTTTCTAAGGCATTTTCTATGCACTGACCTTTTCAGTGAAAAAAGGATTCAGTGGTCAAATAACACCAGCTCCTTTCCCTTAGTGGAGACTTGGTGCACATTAGCCTACTGAGCTTGGAGAACTCCAACAAATTTTTGTTAATTTATTTAACCCAGTTTCCCCCAAATTTCGTTGACTGTGTCTACTCTGGGCCTGTTGCTGCCCCCAGCTTCTGTCCCCAAGCATTTTACCTTTTACCATTCCCCTTAAAACACTGGGTTTCTGTTATTGTGAGAGCTAGACTACTTGCTTCACTGTTACTCAAATTATCTTGTTGAGTTAGGCATAGTAGCTGATTCCTGTAATGCTAGCACTTTGGGAGGCCAAGGAGGGAGGATCTATTGAAGACAGGAGTTTGAGACCAGGTTCAGTAACCTAGCAAGATGCCAGCTCTATTTTTTTTTTTTTTTGAGACAAAATCTCATTATGTTGCCCTTGATAGAGTGCTGTGGCATCACGGCTTACAGCAACCTCAAACTCTTGGGCTTATGTGATTCTTTTGCTTCATTCTCCCAAGTAGCTGGGACTACAGGCCCCTGCTACAATTCCCAACTATTTTTTGGTAGTAGTTGTTGTTTAGCAGACTTGGGCCGGGTTCCAACCCACCAGCCCCGGTGTATGTGGCCAGTTCCCTAAGTACTGAGCTATGGGTGCCGAGCCCCCATCTCTATAAAAAATAGAAAACCAGCTGGGCATGGTGGTGGGTACCTGTAGTCACAGCTACGTGGGAGGCTGAGGTAGAACTGCTTGAGACCAGGAGTTTGAGGTTGCTATGAGCAATGTATGATCAGGCCACTGCACTTAGTCTGGGTGACAGAGTGTAACTATGTCTCCAAAAAAAAAAAAAAAAAAAATGCTCAGGCTTTCCTTTTTTCTGAATTGCTTTTATAGAATTTAATCTGAATCCTGTAAGATCCTATTTAAGATCCTCTTTTTCCTTGAAATGTTTTGTCTCATTTGCAGCCCATGGCCTACAAATAAGAAAACCCTTTGTCAAAATGTCACAGAATGTTCCTGCTTATATAGTTTTGGCAGTAGTCACTGCTTCCTTTATAACATTGTTGAATGTGCACATCTTGTTCCCCTACTTAGATTAAGAACAGGGACAACATCTTTTTGTGTGTGTGGTACGTAAATGTTGGGTTACTTTGGTATTGCTGAGTGATAGTCCCTTTTTCAAAATAATCTAAGATATAATTTGGGAATGGAGATACCCTGTCCAGTGTATTAGACAGACATAAGACCTTTGGCTTTATTAGTTCATTAAGTAATTAACTATTTTAGAAGTGATAATGTTTACTGTAGAAAATTTAGATAGCACCTACAAAGAATGAATAGTAGCTATTAACAATCCTATGCTACAAGATAACTAAGAATTTTTTTTCCAGCTTCAATGAGATATAATTGACAAAAATTTTATATTTGTAATGTATACAATGTGATGTTTTGTTATATGTATACATTGTGAAATGATTACCACAATTGAGCCAGTTAACACATCCATTCCATTGTACTTTTTTGTGGTAATGGTAATACGTAAGATACCTGCAGCAAATTCCCAGTGTGTGTTATTAGCTGTGGTCGCCGTGCTGTACATTAGGTCTCCAGAACATATTCATCTTATAGGAGATGACTACTTTTAACATTTTGTTGTATATCCATCCTTTAGGATATTCTGTGCATATTTCTCCATAAATAAAAGATTTTGTTAGCCTTATCATGTGAAATACCTGGGTGGACAAATTTGAAAATTTTATTTGGGTGGTGTGACTTAGGATACAGGCCACATGCCTGCATATTTACCTTAGTGGGAAGCCCCGGGTGTAATTTAATGAGTTATTTCCTACCTTATCTGAAGCCTGGACGCGGGAGTTCCTGTGAACATGACTGAGAGGAGTCTGGCTATGGAGAATTCCACGAAGTGGACAGAAAGCTGTGACCAGATTTCCATCCTCAGGTGCCACATGGGCAGGTGCTTCAAAGGGCTGGTGACAGTTTTGTAAGCGAGCTGTTTCTCACATGGGCTCACCCTGCATTGGCTGTTCCAGAGTGAAGGGTTTGCAGGTGTCTACTTAATTACCTGTGGCTGAGATACTCCTGAACAACACTGGGGACAAGTTAGTATGTACAGTTTTTTGGTTTTTTTTTGCAGTTTTTGGCCAGGGCTAGGTTTGAACCCGCCACCTGTCGCATACGGGGCTGGTGCCCGACTCCTTTGAGCTACGGGCGCCACCCAGTATGTACAGTTTTTAAAACTTGCATCATATTATATGTATAAGCCTCCTGTGCTGGGTACTTAGTATATTATGAAATTTTGCCCATGATTTATTTTTTGCCTTAGTTTTAATGGTCACTTACTTTGGCTTATCTGAACAAACACTACTAGTGCTGGTGCTCAGTAGTGGGATAGATAGACATGGTTCCTGCTCTGGCTGGGTTTCCAATCTGGGGCAGGGGATATAGCTGACAATGTAAAAAAGTATAGATAATTACAGTGATGTGCTATGATACCATGGGGTGGTCATATTTTAATTTCAAGAACTTGACCAACCTTGTGGTGGGACAGTGCCCTGGTAACAAATTACTCTTACGTCTAAGGTCACCAAACTGGTTAATGTAAGCACTGTGACAATCTGGGCACTGGGAAAGGCAACATGGGCAGAAATCCTCTGTTGGAGAAACTTCTAGTTTGTACTTTAAAGCGGAAGGAGCGTAGCACCCTGTCAGATCTTAGTTCCCTCACCTGAATGGCCTGTCACTCCTCTGAAGTTAAATCTGGTACTTTATAGGCCAGCCGGTGTGATGTAACAGTATTTAATCTTGGATCCCAGCCGTCAAACCTGGCTTTGAATTCTGACTTTACTGCTTATTCATTGGGTTACTAACCAAGTAAATTTCTGAGCCTTAGTAATTCATGGAGTTATGAAGAAATAATTAAAATATTTTTCAGGGTGCATCTGATGCATGGAATGAATAGCAGATCTCTCTATGGAGGAAAAATATTTAATCCATCACTCTCAGATTTTAGTCAGCTGATTTGTAGACATTTTTGTTTTTCATAAATGTGTAGTTCTCAGAATATCAGTAGGATTCCTAATTCTTAAATATGCCATTATGTTTTTTCTTTTAAAAATATTCATGAACTATTTCATATATTTCCCCCCAAATTACCTAAATATCCATAATCTTCATTTGAACATGTTCAATATTTTGCCATATTTACTTCATATCTTCATTTTAAAATACAACTTTGTACATAAGTGAAGCCTCATTTGTATCCCTCTCTCATCCCATTCCTGGTCTCCAGTCTTCTTAAGTACTGTAGCCATGTATGTCTTCTATGATCATGTAGTATCAATAAAAAATCCATGTTTTGAGTTTTTTTAAATTTACATAAATGGTATACTGTTTATGTCCTGGAAGGAGCTCCATTCCACATCAGGTGTAGTTAATAAGATAGAAGTAAAGGGACCAAGCTACAAACTATCATTTACAGGGAAACAGCTAAAGCAGCAAGGCTGTACACTGGCGGCTGAGCCAGGCGCCCCTCTCATGTGAGGTCAGCCACCATTACAAGAGGAATAGCAGTTGTCTTCTGACTTGTTGGGTCTTTCAAGGGTGAAAACTGCATAATGTAACAAGTTGTTCTTTCCCCCAGGAAAATATGAGTGTGTTAATAGTACCCAGTAGATGAGGTGTATTAGAAGTACAACATCCATGTTGTCGTCTGCGGAGCAAACACGGCTCTAGTTTCATGCTTCTCTCTCCTTTGACTTCCCCACCTCCGTCTTTGAAATGTCTCCGGGTAGCCCATCTTTCACTTGGGAAAGTACTGATTTAAGCTATTAGGACTAGTTACAGCAGTTTCCTTTCAAAATGGCACCTGGCTGCATTGCTTTGGAACTAGCACTAAGAGAAATGAAAGCTGCCGCACCAGTGGCCACAAATTCCAATTGGGCCATTGAGTACAAAGGCACCTTCCCCTTGATCAGTGGCGTGTTATAATAGTGCTTTCATTTTCCAAGGATACCCTCAGAGCTTGTCCTAGGGTTGCTGAGGGGCATGGTCTTAGTTGTGAAGCATTTTGTGTCCTGGTTAAATAAAAAATCTGAAGATAAAACCTAGTCTACGATTTCTAGAGGGTGGTAATTGGGGGAACATGGCATGAGTTAGCCTGTCATTTAATGTAACTCATGATTTGGCAGCTTCCTTTGAATAAAAGGCATTTGGGTACATTTATTTATTTATTTATTTTTGCTTTCCTTGAATATACCACTGGTGGTATATGACTTTCCAACTCACCTGATTTGAATGGAGAAATGGAAAAAGAAATGCTTTATTTTTCATAGCTTTAACATAACAGGGTGCCAGACTTCAGCAACTGTGTGTTCGTTTCTTTCTTTCTTTTTTTTTTTTTTTTGAGATAGTGCCTCAAGCTGTCGCCCTGGGTAGAGTGCTGTGGTATCATAGCTTACAGCAACCTCCAACTCCTGGGCTCAAGTGAGTCTCCTGCCTTAGCCTCCCAAGTAGCTGGGACAACAGGCACCTGCCACAATGCCTGGCTATTTTTTGGTTGCAGCTGTCATTGTCGTTTGGCAGGCCTGGGCTGGATTCGAACCTGCCACCTTAGGTGTATGTGGCTGGTGCCTTAGCGGCTTGAGCCACAGGCACTGAGCCTGTGTGTTCGTTTCTAGTGGTTTATTTCATTAACTAATTTCTTAAGAAATATTTTTTCACCTCTAATCATACTAGCCAACTCTGTGCAGTTAATGCAGACCTGCAGTAAGTCACACAAATAACACCTACTGATCTCAAAAGCACCTAAGTTTGCTTTTCTAAGGTTGTAACAAAGTACCTTTCATCTTCTTTATAGGACTCTGTTATAGGCTATTGCAGTAATTTAAAACCTATGTACAGACTCCTGACCTTGTTATAACATCACTTTGTAATTTTCAAAATACTTGGTTCTTCAAGATTTTCTTAGCACCAGCCATGTATTCTTCAAGAACATACAGTTTGTCTCAAGTGTTATGTTACCGGTATCTCTAGCTGCTAAGACCTAACCTTCTGATTAAGTTGCCAGACAAAAATACTTGAGTTCGTTCATTATTTCACAGCTTAACATGGTGTTGGTTACTAGCATTCTCCACTTAAAGAAGGACCCTTGCCTGGAACAGTGTCAGTGTATGTCTTCATCAAGCTTTAGATACGGAAGCAACTCTCGCTGGGTTTGCTCTTAGTTCATCAAGATTGCAGGTGATGTTACGGACAAACAGCTTTCCTTACGTGATCATGGAAATGGGGGACAAGTATATGGACAAGCCTCTTAAAATGTCACCCTATGTTGCTCCTGTTCATTGGATGAATATTGACTTCAGTTGCTAGTAGAAGTCTAGAATGAGCATTGTTCATTGAGAGCTTTGGGCTTGGTAGCTGGGCTTTCTGCTTCCTTTAATCAAAGTACTAATACCATAGGACGCGTACCATCAAATGCTGGGCTTCAGCTTTGCAGTGCTTGGCTTTGCCATAAGATAAACCATTTCAAAATATCCTGTACTCGTGCTGCCAGTCATTACCCAGGGTTTTGCTTTTGACTCAAATTTGAGACTATTGAAGAGGCAGAGAAATTTCATTTATTATATTTGGACTCCACTGAAAGAATCTGTGTGGTAAGTTGACAGGAGAAAAAACAAATGAGATCAAAGTGGATGTGTTTAACTCCCCAATAGTGGATTCTTTACAGATATTAACACTTTGTGAATAATAGTAGTGATACTTGGTCTGTGCATTGAACAAGACCTCTGCCTGGAGACGCTTGACTATCTGCATTACTAAGGTTGTGCATATTTAATATTTATAAAGAAATGTTTTGGTGAAAACAATGAAAACAGTTTTATTTACCTAAGACCATCAATCTGGTGATCTAGGGCAACTCTATGGAAGCCTATAAGGAAACTAGCCTCTTTGCACAAACTGGAAAATACTAGGATTAACTCAGAATTTAAATCTGAAATTGTAATTGGGTCAAGGCAAAATTTTAAGTAGGCCACGAGTCAGAATTTTAGAAAAGGTTCTCTTATTTATTTTTGACTCCAAAACAACTAGAGACCAGAAGATTATTTCCTCTTTTGGACAGTATTTAGACCTCTGGTCAGTGTTCCTGATCAGTTTCTTCTTTTTAATCTAAACTTGTTTTTCCCTGGGTAGAGGAGTGGGTAAGGAGAAGAAATAAGATTAGATGAAGTTATTTTTTATTTTTTCTTTTTTGAGACAGAGCCTCAAGCTGCCCCTCTGGGTAGAGTGCCATGGCATCACAGCTCACAGCAACCTCCAACTCCTGGGCTCAAGCGAGTCTCCTGCCTCAGCCTCCCAAGTAGCTGG